>NC_139013.1:33146135-33681135 GCF_964374135.1 Grampus griseus | reverse complement strand
AAACTCATAAATAGCAATGAAAGCTGTCAAGGAAAGAACTGTCAGCAAACACTAGGCCCCAACGCCACTGTAGCTTTAAAATATGCATCAGTCCTTGCAGACTTTTTCTGTAAGGACCAAGTTGGGTAAAATCCAATTCCTTTTCCATGTCTTGTCTCTTCTATTAAAATTATGTCTAAGACAATGATCTGCCTTAAAGAAATAGAGATATTAGAGACGTTTAGCCCCATTTGTCTTAGCCTATTCTTATTTTGCAGAAGTTGTTTCCCTTCAGGGAGACATCTTTTTTTTTTTTTAACATCTTTATTGGAGTATAATTGCTTTACATTGTTGTGTTAGTTTCTGCTATATAACAAAGTGAATCAGCTATATGCATACATATATCCCCAAGGGAGACATCTTTAGTTGAACAACATCTCAGTGCTTGGTGCTGTACAGGTGTCTTCTCACTGAATCCTGAGGATACTCTTCTGAGGTTGACATGCTTACCTCCCTTCTGGAGGCTCCTGCAGGTTAATTAGCTTGTACTCTGTGCTACAGCTTGTGTACCACGAAACAATAGAGACTAAAGAAAAGGAAAGTTTCCTTTCATTCTGACCATTGAAAAGGTCCAATGAAGTGACAGCTTGCTTTGTGAGGTAGTGAAACTCCCCTCACGTAGGATGTATTGCTGACAAAACCTTGTCAGGGAAACTTTTGAGGAAATTTAAACCTTTGTCAGGTTATTGCAATAGCTGATCTCTGAGGTTCTTCCAAAGGGAAGCGTTTTTTGATTCCATGACACCCAGCACTTAATTACTGCACTTTTATGTTCCATGTCTAACACTGACTAATATTTATTTAATAAGGAAAAAAACACACACACTTGTTTCTCCTTCTACTTCCCCTTGAAATCAAGAAGCAGTTTGACCTGACAACTAAAAAGCTAATCATGTACGTCATTCTAGGCAGAAGTTACAATAGAGCGGAACTGCTGAAACTAGTGATAATAACATGAAAATGTGAACATACTTCAGGAATGTTAGTATTTTATTCACCGCCTCAATATTTGGAATCTGTTGTTAATGCCTTCTTTTGATCTTTGCTATAATTATCATTATTAAACACTCTACAATGTGGCAGGCACCTTTTTGAGTACATTACCTGTATTAATTATTTATACTTCACAGCCCTATAGTGTCAATTCCATTATTATCTGCATTTTACATGAGGAAGTAGAAGTAGAGAGCTGTTTAATATCTTTTCACAGCCACATAGCTAGTAATCAGTGGGACCAGTTTAGATGAATGAAGAATCTATACTCATAATCACTTCTGAGTGTTTCTAAAACTTCAGCAGGAATCAGATTCTCCTAGTGAGCCTTTAAAAATACACAGTGCTAGACCCCAACCCCAGAATTTCTGATTCAATAGGTCTGGGGTGGAAGTCAATACTTCGCGTTTCATACAAGTTCTCAGGTGGTATCGCTGCTACTGGTCCGGGACCACACTTAGAAATCTGCTGCCCTATAGGCTGCTGTCCGTTTTACTTAATTTCTCCCATATTCACTTGAAGGGTGACAGACAGCCACTAGTTAGAGAAAAGACTGAAACTAGAGATAAGGAGATGTGTGATAGCAGGGAAGACAGATGAATACTGAACTGTGCTCCCGGAGGAAGTTGTTAAATTGTTACTTTTCTTTTTTTTAAAGAGTTGAGAGGAGTCATTAAAAATATAATTGCTTTTCCCATGTGTATTGTTGTCCTTGAGCGTTGTACCCGGAGGAATGTGACGGACTGTCCGGGTGATCCTTCGGAATTTCCTACAATAGTAGGGACTGAAGAGAGACCATAACCCAGGGCTGGGTATAATGAGTACTTTACACAAAAGCATTCTGATTGAGAGAACACACTGAGTCATTAGACAGGGTCAAGGGTCAAAGGAGGAATCCAGGTGCAAAGGCAAGAGTCATAGTTTAAAATGTGTGATAAATGCACATGTTCACAAACACGTCCGCTCAAACCACAGCAGGAACAGTGGAACTGAAGCAAAGGGGAGAGATAACTGACCACCTGCATGATGGTATATGGCGGGGGAGCTGCTGGTCTAGTGGGACAGGTCCAGGGTCTGGGTTCATATTTCATGTCACAGTCTTTAACACAGTAGTGTCACCGTATGAGTCAGCCTGTTGGTGTTGTGTGTATTGGAGAAGAAAACACCTCTCAGAGAGAAAGTTAACTTGACTCAACCTGGAAATAATTAAAAATAAGGAATCTGAAACTGAGCTACTGAAATTTATCATTTTAAGGCACAGTCACATTGCTTTTCCTTATCCCTATGTTTACAGAACTGAGCGTATCCATCTTATCTCTCCTGGATCATTTCATTCCTAGATTGCAAGCCTGTCAAAGCACTGCAGGATTAGAGTGATAGGTGCTATAGACTCATGTGCAGAGGCAGATGGATTAGGAACACATATCTTTGCAAAGAACCATAAATTTGACAAAATTTGAACAGATCACTGTTTCATGAAAAGAACTGGAAACAGGTTAGTGAAATTAAAGTGAACCAAACTACTCCTCTAATTCCTATTATATTTGGCAATTAAGTAGAATATCCTTAAAATACATAATTAACTGAAAATTGATCTGTTTGACTCAGATGTAAAATATTTGAGAAAGAACTTTGGTTTTAAATCCTCTGGATAACAACAGTAATGAAAAAGAAACAAAATGAATATCAAATAAATGGTGATACCCTTCCATGGGCTAGGATTTTTAAAGTACTACTTTGTTTAATGTTTATGACAGCCTTTTGACATTGCTATTGTTACTGTTATTGTTATTATTAGTATTATTAATGAGTGCACTGATGTTTAAGAACATCAGTGGCAGAATCCAAATGCAAAGGTCAAAAATTCAAAGCCAAGATCCAAATTCAAAGTAGTGTTCTTTACTATTTCTCTAGCTAACTTTTAAGGTGGTTGCAAGATTTGGGGGTAAAAATCTGTAAATGCCTAGACAATTCTGGGCACATAGTATTCATTCTGTCAACAATGTCAATTATTATCATCGATTTTCAGAGCTTCACATATTTAATTAATGATACATTGAACCTGACCAAATGTAATAATCCACAAATGACATATTCTCTTCTTTTTCCATCCACTGTGTGCATGAGTAGACATGGATATATATCTATAAATGTATATATGAAAGACATCAGAGAACAAGTCTATGGTGCAATTAAATGAGCGTATATTTTGTTGACAGAATAATAGAAAGCTCTGAATAAGACAAAATAGAATATTTTCTAAGAGGAAAGATTGTATTTGCAATGAAGCTTTGAGATTTTCTTCTTTAAAGATATTTGAAGAAAAATGATAAAATTTATTTAATGAGTTTGCATTTATTAAGCAGTTACTATATTCCTAACAATGATATAAACTGAGAGCAAAGGCAATTCAAGGATGATATTCTTTAGTGGGAGAGAGAGAAAACACAATCACAAATTATAGTGTGAAATGCTGTGTAACAGAAATCTTCAGAGGATGCTTAACAGAAGAGAAGTGTCATCTAAAGCAGAGGACGATCAGGGAAGCTTCTCAGAGGAGATGACCCTCAATATGAGACTTTGCAGGGAAAGGGGGAGTTGGTCCAAGAAGGAAAGGACAAAAGAGTCACTTCAGTCAGAAGGGCCAGGTTTAAAACATTGAGCATGATAGAGTCTGACTGATTTTTATGTTTTGCAAGAAGCTGTGGACCAATGGAACATTAGCTGGTGCTCCATGAATTTATAACTTCATCATCAAGTTATTGTAGACAAAGTTGAGTGTCTCTTAAGTTAACTAAGCTTTTAAGTGAAGTAAGTTTACATACTCTTCATGTGCAAATGTGAAGTAGATATATTCTTGAGGTGCAGCATGAAATATTTCCAAGTCTTATTTGGCCATGGAATTGTGTTTTTGTTTTTTTTTTCTTTTTGGGCCTCTCTTAGTTCCGGTGACTACAATTGCCTCCCTGGGGAGAATCTGCATTAGATAATTCCTTGAAACATGGTTCTATTCTCAAAAACTAAGATATCCTGAGGCCCTGGAAGGAG
Organism: Grampus griseus; assembly: GCF_964374135.1. NCBI lineage: Eukaryota > Metazoa > Chordata > Mammalia > Artiodactyla > Delphinidae > Grampus > Grampus griseus. The sequence continues at coordinate 33,677,055 of NC_139013.1, read as the reverse complement.
CACTGCACTGGGCTGGGAGTCAGAATGTCTGGATTCTAGTCTGCAAATAAAAAACTAATGTCAAATATGAGTCTTTAGACTTCCCTTCTCTGAGTTTGGTTTCATCATTACAAATCAAGTAATTTCTAAGGTCCTTTCTAATGAAGGTACCGCAAGGAGAGCCTCGACTTTGCTACAGTCTTTTCTAGGCATTTGGCGATCCTCCTTGTCAGAAAGTCCTTTTTCTTGAATAATTGACAAGGTTTCTATTAATACCAAATCTGCTGTTGGATTTAAGGCACACTTTTATTGTGGTGTGATTTAAATAGGCCTTTTTGAAAGGTCTCACTCTAATTTATGACTTTTTCACACATTAACCAATTTTAAATAAAATGCTGGACAAATCTGGTCAGTTTTTAGCTTTTGAGTCAAATTATGAAGCCAGGTACAATATTATTATCTGCTGTTCTTAGGATAATTTTAAATGAGATATCACACTGGAGTAATGTTATGCCTCCCAGAAGAAGAACCTATTTTAATAATGAGATGTAATAAGAAGTTATTCACAGAGAGGAGAATGCAGTTTTATTCTAATATCTCAGACACTTTTTATTTCTGATGCTTTACTTACATCATTCACTGGGGAAATAACCCAGCTCCTGCATCCCTTACACATGTATTTGTAAATCAACACAATACGTGACCAACAGCACACGCAATTTCAAACTGAACAAGAATGTGGATTGAGTGGCCAGCGTACCTCTTCATTTAAAACAGGGTTTCTCGGGCTTCCCTGGTGGCACAGTGGTTGAGAGTCCGCCTGCCGATGCAGGGGACGCGGGTTCGTGCCCCGGTCCAGGAAGATCCCACATGCCGTGGAGCGGCTGGGCCCATGAGCCATGGCCGCTGAGCCTGCGCGTCCAGAGCCTGTGCTCCGCAATGGGAGAGGCCACAACAGTGAGAGGCCCACGTACCGCAAAAAAAGAAAAAGAAAAAACAAAAGCAGCGTTTCTCACCTCAACAGTATTGACATCTTGAGCCAGATGATGCTTTTTTTTTTTGGACTGGAGACTGGGGGACACCACTGCTTCTCCCTCTTAGATGCCTCCCCAGATGTGAAAAACAAAAATGTCTCCAGACATTAATCAATGACCTGTTGGGAACAGTATTGCCCCCAGTTGAGAACTACTGATTTAAAAAATATACACATTACATCTAGCTTATATAAGCTCTCTCCCTTTCTTAGTCTCTCTCTCTCTCCCTCCTCCCTCTCTTTCTCACTCAAGTTTTGTAAACCTGCATGGTGTTTTCTTATAGATTCTTTTATATAAAAGAATTTTAAAAAGTGTAAATACTTTTTCCTGGGTTTTATTAGTTAAGTCTTCCATCTGAAGGTTCATTTCCAGAATACAATCATGAAATGTTTGCATGATTGAGATGAAAACAAGATTTTATCGATTACCTCCTTTTAGCCAGCCGCACTGAATACGGAAGTTAATGTTTCCTTTCAGGTGTCCTTTCAGGTGTCCTTTCAGTGGTGGGGCAGTTGCTACCTGCTGAGGTGGCTCACTACAGAGTTTGAAAGCTCTGCTTATCAAAGAGCTCCACCTTAGACTGAGCTGAAGTGTGTCCATCATCACTTCAAATGATATGCTCTGACCTGCTACCTCCACCTTTTAACCTGCTTGCCTTTGTGTTGTTTCCCACTGTTCCTGTCAAGGTAGTCTAAACCTTTACCAAAAAGCAAACAAAAAAGCACAAAAACTTGCCCCTTGATTATTGCAGTCATTTCTTAACTGGTTTCACTGACTTCTTTTTTGCCACCTCTCAATTCATCAAGCACGCACATGTCCAATTCATCTTGTCTAATGGTCTAATTTTCATTCCCTGCTAAAGGTCTCCCTCACTCTCCAGAATGAAGCTCAAACTCTAACTCAGAGAGGGACCTGAGACAGGCTTTAATGAGTCCAGTGGGCACCCCGTGTGCCCTTTTTCAACTCTCTGGTCTCCAGTTTCCCATCCTTTTACTGCTCTTGTCTTAATGTTTGCTCCCCTCTCTTTGTCTTTGTCATTCTGAGCACTACACAGTGACACCTCTATTCTGATGCTTAGACTGTTCTTATAAAACTGTGCTAACTGGGAATCAAAATCCATCTACTTCATAAATATTTTCTATACTACAGCCCACAGGTTCTATTGTGATTTCTCATTTTTCTCCACCATCCATATTAACTTTATGCCTTCACCTTCCTCATGTAGAATTCCTGTCTCTCACGTTTTCTTTTCTCTCTCCCACTTTCATTTCCCTATACAAAACTAGTCGCATAATAATTGCAGAATCAACACCACTTGATTTAAATCACCACACCGTTCCAATGTCTGGACCTGATGGAAGTCACAGAGAGGAAGAGCCCTTCCTTTCTTGAAGACCAGAAGTGGAAAATTACAGCTTGAAGACAGTGGTTATTTTTAAGGCCCCATTGAGAAAATGTGGCAATGAATGCTAGCTGTTCATTCATGTGTACAAATGTATATAGCGGTTGCTTTATCAACATAAACATGTTGAAAAATGGGTTGCTTTGTTAATTTATATGCACATTTGTTTGTTTGGGAGCTTTTGGAAGAACGACGTTATACAGTTCAACCATTAGCTTGCCATGTGACCTTGTGCAACTCCTCTAAACTATCTGAACTTTATTTGTTTGGGGAGGAAAAAAGGTGATCATAAGATTCCTGAAACCACGTTAAACTGAGCAGCTGCACCTTTTACGCGTCTCAGAACTGTTCAGTAAGCAGTGGTTACCTTCTATCCATCCTCCTTCTTCCTCCTTGAAAATAGTACTTCAGGTTTGTTCAAGCATCTATCCCTTACCTCTGTGACTTAGGGGTCAAGACCCAGTCCCAGCTCAGCAGTAAATACTGACTGTTCTAAGTAATGGTAGTGCTCTGATTCTCTTTACGGATCCATTAAATGGGCATGTAACCCTGCGAGAGTCTGCTGAAGGACTTCCGGGTAAGGTTAACTCACTCCTGCTATAAAATCCTACAAAAAGAATAGTCCTTTTTGCCCCTCATTATCTCATGTCTAGACTGGGGACTTGGATCATCTGTGGCTTTCTTGGGACAGTGAGAAGAACTGGCACAAGGGAAAATTCACACATTGTTGATGGTCAAAAAGAGGAAGAGAGAAAAGCTGACATAATGGAGCTGCTGAATCAATACACTGTGAAACTTGCCTGCGGCTGGTGCTCCCCCCCCCCCGCAAACACCCCTAGGACCTACTCCCCACTCTTTCTTTCAGTAATACAATTCACTTCAATATTATTAGGCCAACCATTTTCACAGCTAGCTATGACCTTGAGAATGAGTCCTTGGAAACAGAGTGTGAACAGAACTGACCTGTTTTCAACTTGCACATTACCTCTTTGAAAGGAACTTGCTTGTTCTGTACTTTATTTTGTTCCCCTCTTAGATGGGCTAGAACATATATATGGGTCCAAGAGATAAACCCCCAAACATATGGTCACCTTATTTTGGGGAGTCTTTTTATTTTTTTATTTTTTTGTGGTATGCGGGCCTCTCACTGCTGTGGTCACCTTATTTTTGATAAAGGAGGCAAGAATATATAATGGAGAAAAGACAGCCTCTTCAATAAGTGGTGCTGGGAAAACTGGACAGCTACATGTAAAAGAATGAAATTAGAACACTCCCTAACACCATACACAAAAATAAGCTCAAAATGGATTCAAGACCTAACTGTAAGGCCAGACACTATCAAAGTATGAGGGGAAAACATAGGCAGAACACTCTATGACATACATCACAGCAAGATCCTTTTTGACCCATCTCCTAGAGAAATGGAAATAAAAACAGAAATAAACAAATGGGACCTAATGAAACTTCAAAGCTTCTGCACAGCAAAGGAAACCATACACAAGACCAAAAGACAACCCTCAGAATGGGAGAAAATATTTGCAAATGAAGCAACTGACAAAGGATTAATCTCCGAAATTTACAAGCAGCTCATGCAGCTCAATATCAAAAAAACCAAACAACCCAATCCAAAAATGGGCAGAAGACCTAAATAGACATTTATCGAAAGAAGATATACAGATTGTCAACAAACACATGAAAGAATGCTCAACATCATTAATCATTAGAGAAATGCAAATCAAAACTACAATGCGATATCATCTCACACCGTTTAGAATGACCATCATCAAAAAATCTAGAAACAATAAATGCTGGAGAGGGTGTGGAGAAAAGGGAACCCTCTTGCACTGTTGGTGGGAACGTAAACTGATACAGCCACTATGGAGAATGTATGGAGGTTCCTTAAAAAACTAAAAACAGAACTACCATACGACACAGTAATCCCACTACTGGGCATATAGCCTCAGAAAACCATAATTCAAAAAGAGTCATGTACCACAATGTTCACTGCAGCTCTATTTACAATAGCCAGGACATGGAAACAACCTAAGTGTCCATCAACAGATGAATGGATAAAGAAGATGTGGCACATATATACAATGGAATATTAGCCATAAAAAGAAATGAAATTGAGTTATTTGTAGTGAGGTGGATGGACCTAGAGTCTTTCATACAGAGTGAAGTAAGTCAGAAAGAGAAAAACAAATACCATATGTTAGCACATATACATGGAATCTAAAAAAAAAAAAAAAAAAAAAGAACCTAGGGGCAGGACAGGAATAAAGATGCAGACCTACTAGACAATGGACTTGGGGACACGGGGAGTGGGAAGGGTAAGCTGGGACAAAGTGAGAGAGTGGCATGGACATATATACACCAAATGTAAAACCAATAGCCAGTGGGAAGCGGCCACATAGCACAGGGAGATCAGCTCAGTCCTTTGTGACCACCTAGAGGGGTGGGATAGGGAGAGTGGGAGGGAGGGAGATGCAAGAGGGAAGAGATATGGGGATATATGTATATGTATAGTTGATTTACTTGTTATAAAGCAGACACTAACACACACACACAAATTATGTTAGTGGGCAGTGAAAACTTATGAGCCACACAAATATGCCCCTTCTCATGAAAGGAAAAGTAATATAATGAAAAGAGATGGTTATTAAACTATAGGAATTAGTCATTCAACTGTTAAAAGAGGAAAGGACATCATGACAAAATTCTGACAAAAGGAAAAGGAACACTATCAGAGTTACTCCACAGGTCTCATTATTTTGCTTTTGTGTTGTTTTGGTAGAGAATCTAGAATCTGAAGTAAGAGGAAACTTCGTAGAATTTGACAATATGGAGAAATAATGACAGAAATGGAAGAGTGAGCAGTCAAGGAAAAGTGCAGTACAATAAGTGAGACTGTCCTAATCACCTCTCATAAGAAAGCAGCATATATGGTAGAATAAAAGACAAGTAATCACCTTAAGAGATTTGAAGATCTAAAAAGACAGTTAGGAAGCTGAAGCACTAAAGCACAAAACCACTTTTACTGGGTGGCATCTGCCAACATCAGACTCCTGCGCGTTGATGGTTCATTCTTACGAAGTGAGAAATACCAAACGGAAGGCCAGCCTCATCAAAAGTAAGAGTCTTATAGAAGACCTACTCTTACATTCACTTGAAATTTCAGGGATGGGAAAAAATATACATGTTCCCCCCCGCCCCCTTAAAAAAGTAACCAATGAAAAGAATATTTGGATGCAGAGACTAGCGTGAGAAGGGAGGAAAAAAAATCTTCTTGAGAAGTTTTAGCCACAGTAGAGCTTTCTTCAGGTTTATATGTAATCCAGATGGGACAGCAGGGAACTTCAAGTCATAAACTTGGTTTTAGGTAGTCCCAAAATAACAGTTCCCCCAGACACCTAGCAGGATGAAACCTCTCATCCCTCTATAAAAAGGCATATCTATTCCAGGGTTCAGGAAATTTGCACACTTACTCAAATTCAAGGACCAGTACACAAAGATTAACCAGCCACAGAAGGAAGTAAGACAATATGAGTGAAACCAGCAGAAGGGTAATAGGGAGCAGATAACGACTTACACTGAATTTTAACTACTGAAACTATCAAACCAACATTATTTAAAAACAAGAAATTAAAAAAAGACTAACTATATTTTAAAAAATCAACAACAAGCTTGAAAATATATGCACAGAGCAGGAAAATATGAGGTGACATAGCAAACAAGAGATCCTAGACATGAAAAAAATCATTAAATTTAATAATTCACTGGACATGTCTGATGGTAGATTAGGCAAAGCAGAAAACAATTAGTGAACTGGAATATACGTAGATCAGAAGTATCTGGAATCCAGCATGGAAAGAAAAGACAGAGTAAACTCAAAGAGAAGTTGAAACATAGAAAACAGAGTGAGCAAAGTTGGACAATACTAGAAGAAGACATTAAAAATAAGAGCAGAAAGAATATTGAAAAGATCTCAGCTGACAATTTCCAGAGCAAAAAATGATATTAATCCTGTTTTAAAAACCTTAAAGATTTCCAAGCAAAATAATTCAAACTCCACAAACTGACACAGCATAGTAAACCAGTACAGAAAACAGATGAAGAGCAAATCTTAAAAAGAACAAGAGAAAAATAAAACACTGCTGTCAAAGAGGCAGAAGTTTGACACCTAACCTCTCAAAAGGAACATTGGAAGCCTGAGAAAGTGGAATGATATCTTCAATGTAAAAAAACACAGAAAGGGGGCTTCCCTGGTGGCGCGGTGGTTGAGAGTCCGCCTGCCAATGCAGGGAACGCAGGTTCGTGCCCTGGTCCGGGAAGATCCCATATGCCGCAGAGCGGCTGGGCCCGTGAGCCGTGGCCGCTGAGCCTGCGCGTCCGGAGTCTGTGCTCTGCAACGGGAGAGGCCACAACAGTGAGAGGCCCGCGTACCGCAAAAAAAAAAAAAAAAAAAAAAAACCCCAAAAAACACAGAAAAGGACTTCCCTGGTGGTCCAGTGGTAAAGAATCCACATTCTAATGCAGGAGGATGCGGATGTGATCCCTGGTCAGGGAACTAAGATCCCACATGCCACGGGGCAACTAAGCCCACTCACCACAGCTACTGAGCTTGCATACCTCAACTAGAGAGCCTGCATGCTGCAAACTACAGAGCCCATGCGCTCTGGACCCCGCGCGCCACAAATAGAGAGAGAAAACCCGCATGCCACAACTAGAGAGAAGCCTGTGTGCCACAACGAAGAGCCAGAGCCACAACAAAAGATCCTGCACACCTCAATGAAGACCCTGCATGCCACAACTAAGACCCAACACAACCAGAAAAAAAAGAAAAGAAAGAAATATTTTAAAAAATTTAAAAAACACAGAAAGCAAAATAGCAAGCACCCACTTAGAACTCGAGTCTCAGTAAAATTATTCTTCAGAAGGAAAGACATTAAGACACACACACACACAAAATGAGTATTCACCATCCTCAGACCTACACTAAAGGTAATTCTAAAAAATGTGCTTTAGTCAGGCAGAAAATGATCCCAGATGAAAGAGTATCCGAATGGAACAAAGATTAGATAATTAATGTGCATATAAATATCAACTATTACAGCAAAATAATAACATTTTGTGGGATATAAATTAATTATAATTAAATACACAAAAGCAATGCCACATAATTTAGGAGAAAAACAAAAGATTCAAATTATACAAAATTTCCATGTTATTCAGGAGGGAAATAATGGCCTTAATTGACTTTAGAATTTAATAAATTAAGGATGCATATTTAATTTGCGGATTAGTCACTGAAAGTTCAGAATTAGAGGGCATTAATACCACACTAGTAAAGGGAAAACCAAATGAAGTCCTTTTCAATCAATCAAAATCAAATGAGAGGGCAAGAGAGGGGAGAGAAAGAAAGTGAAAGCCTAGAATAGGTCAAATAAATAGCGCACAGTATCCAAATAGATTAATGATTCTCTTAATTATAAATATACAAGCTCTTCCACTTAAGGAATAAAGAGTGATAATAGAAGAAAAGGCATACCAGGCACACAAAAATAGATCATGCATCACTAGCAGAACCTCTTCAAAAGAAATTCTAAAGCAAGTTTTTCAAGCAGAAGAAAAGATATTTCAGATAAGAGGTCTGAGATAGAAGAAGAAATAAAGAAGAAAGCAAGTTACACATACGTTAGTAAATTTAAGTAAACATTAAATACATAAAATAATAGCAATATGGAAACAATTTGACTAAGCAAAGAACAAGGATAATAAATTAAAATAATGAATTGTAGAAACAATGTTAAAGTGTTCCAACCTCATGATATTAGCTGGGAGAAGTTCCTGGTATGTTCAGATAAGGCCTTGTCTCATATCCTGTGCCTTTGTTGATGCTAAGCTCTCAGCCTGGTTGTCTCTTTCCTTCTTGACTCCAGTTATTAAAGTACTAACTCAAGCCTTTGCTCAGATGACATATCATTCTAAATTGCGCAAAATGCCTTCTTCCCCAATCCCGTAATCCCATGCGTTAAATTCTTTTTTCACACAGATTGTTCCTGACTTATATTGTTTGCAGGGACTATTGGGATGCAAGTAACTATTTCTCAAAATGCTTAGTATTTCTCATAGGAGTGAATGCATCCATGTACAAATGGAGGGATGAACATTTAGAAATAAATCCTTTATCCAAATGGACTTCAGTAGCATAAACATGTGTCATCAATGCCTCCTAGAGGCTTTATTGTTATCTCGTCAGGTAAATTCACACACCTAAAGAATCCACACTTAAATACATGTGCTGAAGTCTTTAGTAAACTTACTTACTGCAAAAATATGTAGCAGGCAATAGCACAGCATTGATACTGTTTTTATACAGAGGTTCCAAGAACAAAGAGGTTTTATGGCTTCAAAAAATGCAAATTAAGAAATATAGAAACGCTCAAACGTACCATCCTCTCACTAAACTTTCTGGAACTCAAAACAATAGGTTTTATCTTGGATTTGGTTTCAAAGGAGTGCTTAGGCTAGCTTTTGTGTAATTCAGCGTCCTTGTTTATTCCTAATGGAAATTTAGAAAATGCCCATTTTGTCTGTGTAATGTCTTAGTCTTTTTAACTCTCGAATAGATGCTAAAGAGAATAAAAGAACACTAAAATTTCAAAACCATAAACAAAATTTCTAACCGTAAGTCAAATGTAATTAGTATTCAAACACTGAATCCCATCTAATGAGGTCATATGGAATAATACTCCTGGTTCTTTCAATCTAATCCTTAAAGAAGACTGTTAATGAGAAAAATATAATAAAAATTAACCAAAGTGAAAGGATGAATTTAGGACCTCCTTCAGGCTTTATTCAAGAATGATTTTCTGAGAAGTTCTGAAACCTTTGGAATAGAGAAGCTGACAAAAGAAGGAGGCCTATGAAAGGTAAAAATAATTATGGAGGTAACCGGCAAAAGAGAAGATGAATGATGACTAGCAAATCAGTAGAATACAAAGCACGTAAAGCTTAAAAAGGACAAGTCATGAAGGAATATTTTCTTTTGACTTCATTGGAAGCACTTCCTGCACAGACCCTATTTTGAGTACAGTCACCAGAACTGAGTTTACAGGAATTTCAATATTAATTGGGCTATTGCTTAGTTTGAAAATATGTATAACACACTACACTTAGCACTACAAGATAATGATTCAAGATGATTCTCTTAAGAATAGTTTCCTTTAAAATTAAACCTAAACTAACAATAAGTATCTCATTTGCAAATTGCTACTTCTTAGACATGCCCTATTAAAATACATCTTGAACCTCTTTCAAACTGCTCAGCTTATACTGAGTCATCAGGACAACCTGAACTGTTGAGACATAGAGGGGTTTTTGAATAAATCAATGCTGAAAAAGAAGTATTTATTTTGTTCCTAATTTTTAATCTATTTTCTGCCTGTCATGCATGCCTATATTAGAGAGAATTGCAGAGAAGCAGCAAAATGATTGTTATCAAATAACTTCCTGATCAACACTTTTAATTTTCTAAAACAACATGCATCATCAACATCAAAATAACAATAATAAAAATAACATGGATGGTAATTATTAATAAAAATTATCATTATATTAAAATCAGACTGATTTACTAGATTCTAATTACTTCTTCTATTACCTTATTACACGTTACTTTATAAAAATTTTTGCCATAAATCTTGTGATGCCTTATTCATGGGTAAAGCATAAGTAATTGTTGTCTGGTATACGATTTTTGAAATATCTTCTTTCAACACATATAGAGACAACTAGGGGATTACTGGTCAATACGCAGTCTCAAAAGACAAATGAATTTGAAATTTCTCCAGGGATGGAAACACTAAAACAATCTCACTGATAATTGAATATTAATAGATCTTTCACTAAACCAAAACACCACAATAATCTCAATATATATTTGTACTACATAAACCATGAAATGCTTAAAGGAAACAGATATATTTTGCAATTTTGAAAGTGAAAGGGTTAGACCTTGACTTAATGGTTCAGAAATCGTGGGTTTTACAAATTAATTTCCTTCCTCAAATTTCAGGTATGAGCTCCCCCAACTGCTTCTCATGGTGTTGCTCATGACAATGCTGATTATTCCACTGGTAACTGGGTAAGAGCTAAATGCTAAGTACGGCACTAACTCTTCCTAGGAATTTCCTAGGAACAATGATGCCCAAACCAAATCTTAAGATTTATTTTCCCATTCCCTGAGGAATGAATCTACATGATGTAAACAACAAGAGCAAAAATAACCATAACCATTCCAACTATTATTTATTAGGTATTAACTATATGCCGAATAACATCATAAATTTTTCACAACAATTTTCCAATTAAATTTTAGGGTTTCTTTTTTTCCTTCCTTCCTTCCTTCCTTCCTTCCCTCCTTCCCTCCTTCCTTCCTTCTATAGCCAGGAAGACTAAGACTAAGGCTATATTAATGAACAAGAGTTCCTGTTCTCATGAAACATACATTCCTTTGCAAAGAGTGAGGCATGACAGAAGACAAAATATAAATCAATGAATACATAAATAAAGAAAAGCATAAATACCTAAATTCACTTAGTGTGTAAAGACTGGTAAGTCAACACTCTTTAGAAATTTGCCGGTAAGCACCTATCTGTGAAGGTATGTGTGAAGGGGTCATTCTTTTTTTTCTTTTTCATTTTCATTTTTTTTTAACATCTTTATTGGAGTACAATTGCTTTACAGTGGTGTGTTAGTTTCTGCTTTATAACAAAGTGAATCAGTTATACATATACATATGTTCCCATATCTCTTCCCTCTTGCGTCTGCCTCCCTCCCACCCTCCCTATCCCACCCCTCGAGGTGGTCACAAAGCACCGAGTTCATCTCCCTGTACTATGCGTCTGTTTCCCACTATCTATTTTACGTTTGATAGTGTATATATGTCCATGCCACTCTCTCACTTTGTCACAGCTTACCCTTCCCCCTCCCCATATCCTCAAGCCCATTCTCTAGTAGGTCTGTGTCTTTATTCCTGTCTTACTCCTAGGTTCTTCATGACTTTTGTTTTTTCTTAGATTCCACATATATGTGTTAGCATATGGTATTTGTTTTTCTCTTTCTGACTTACTTCACTCTGTATGAAAGACTCTAGGTCCATCCACCTCACTACAAATAACTCAATTTCGTTTCTTTTTATGGCTGAGTAATATTCCATTGTATATATGTGCCACATCTTCTTTATCCATTCATCTGATGATGGACACTTAGGTTGCTTCCATGTCCTGGCAATTGTAAATAGAGCTGCAATGAACATTTGGTACATGACTCTTTTTGAATTATGGTTTTCTCAGAGTATATGCCCAGTAGTGGGATTGCTGGGTCGTATGGTAGTTCTATTTTCAGTTTTTTTAAGGAACCTCCATAGTGTTCTCCATAGTGGCTGTATCAATCTACATTCCCACCAACAGTGCAAGAGGGTTCCCTTTTCTCCACACCCTCTCCAGCATTTATTGTTTCTAGATTTTTTGATGATGGCCATTCTGACCGGTGTGAGATGATATCTCATTGTAGTTTTAATTTGCATTTCTCTAATGATTAATGATGTTGAACATTCTTTAAGATTCAGGCAGAAATGTTTTATCACTTGGTGTTCCAAACAGAGCTGGGAACAATCTCTAATCTGTATTTCTGGAAACCTAACTTGAAGGACCAGTTGAGGGTTAGGGAGTTACTGAAGTTTAAATCTAGGACAAAACCCCAGAGTTTTGGACTGCTTATATTCTTTTCACAACACAAAGCTGATCTTTTACTTTGCCAAAATTAAAAGGATTTGAAAATATGTGTCTGGAATTGATTTAAGCTCACGGGACTAGAAAATAACATTCTCTCAGTTTTACAAATATGAATATGTTTATAACATTGATTCAAAAGCAGATGATCTATGTCTAGAAAATTTATATCTCCACAGATTGCAAACCCAATATAAATTTATGGATAAAAACTATCATTGGGATAAAATATTGGACAAGTCTTTTTTTGCACATATTGTAATTCAAAAAAGAAGCCAGATTGCTTGGAACTTCAAGTATTGATGTTTTAATGAGTAGACTATTTTCTCTAGTGGAGCACATCCAATTAAATTTAGTATTCAGTCATTCGCTAAAGGGACAGTCTGCAGCTTCTAAATGATTCTACTTCTCCTTTGCTTTGCCCTCCATTCCCGGATGCCAGTTTGATGACTTGTTTTCTAAGCACTGAATATCTCACTGGAATACATATTCCTGGAAGAAAATTCCAGGGCAGACCATATTTAGTAGCACTCCTAGTTTTTCTCAGATCTTCCTAGCCCTTCCTTTTTATTTACCTTTCCTCAGGTTTTAAACATTCAAATTCCTCAGGACTCAATCTTACCCTCTCTTTGTTTCATTCACTGATTTGGTTATTCATACATCGAATACTTATTCAGCACCTATTACGTGCCAGGCACTCTGCTAGGGACTAGTGAACACCAGTACATGAGGCAAAGATCTCCATCTTCCTGGCATTTTACAATTTATTGTGGGGAATAAGAGTTAAAAAGTAAATGACTAAATATAAAATGAACTATACATATAGACAGCATTGCTGTGAAGCAGAAAATAGCGGATAAGATAAAATGGGGAGAGGAGTCTTCATTTTGGCTAGGGTAGTTATAAAGGGCATTTGTGAGGAGGTAATATTTGCAGAGACCTGAATGAATGGGAAGCGAGACACAGAAAGATGTTGAGAAGTAACGTTCCACATAGAGGTAACAGAACATGTACATTTCTATGGCACGATGAGTAGAACATGTTCCAGCAGTGACGATGTTTCTGAGGAAGATTAAGCAAAGAAGAGAAGGGTTGAGGATGCAGTCAGGAAGGTAGAGAGGGCAAGAAGAGAAGGTGAGCAGCCCCCAGGGAAAGGTCTGGAATTAATTCTGGTGTGCTAATAATGGCACACCACTAGAGGGTTCTGAACAGGAGAATGATGCACTCTGATTTTCAATTTTAAAAGATTTCTCCAGCTTCCAGGTGGAGAATATACCATATACAAGAGTTAAGGTAGAGAACACATGCTAGGAAGAAAGTTATTTCAATAATCTAGAAGAGAAATCATTGTGGTTTAGACTAGGGTATTTATTCTGAAGCTAGGAAACCTGGTCAGTTTGCGATCAATTAGAGCCTAAGGGACTCGATTTTGGACTGGATCAAATATCTGGTAGAGAGTGATGAAAGATGAACTGGGTATGTTTGGCCCGAGAAGTGGTGATTATTGAAATGGGACGAACCTGACAAAAAATAGGATTCTGGGGTTATGGAGGTAGGAGCAGGCCTTCGTGCAGAAATCAAGATATCTTCATTCTTTTTGAACTGGTTAAATTTCAGATACATATTTAATATCTACATGGAAACATGAGACAGACAATGGATCTACAAATTTGATGATCAGAGGAGAGGACTATACCCTCTTCCCTACTGAATTCTACTTGGCCTCACTAGTAAGACTTCTTTAGGTTCACTTCCTTTGGAATGAAACAATGGCCAGGGGCTTGGCCCTTAAGTTTGGACATTCTAAGAGCCTTGTCTCAGAGTTAAAAAATTTATGGAATGATAAAATATGTAAGCCCAGCCTTCTACACTGAGGAAGTAAGAACTGGGAGGGAACTTTTTCTGAGTATTGAAGCCCCCAACTGTAAGCTGATGGGATACATAGATGGCCCATAAAGTCCAGTCAAGTGACTTCCTGATAGAAGATATTTGTTCAAATTGCCCTCTGTCATCTCCTTAGAAATCATAGACTTCCCTAGAAAGAAATTCATCAGAGTTCACACCAAAACTTTCATATCTCTATAATCCAAATATTCATGAGAATGCCCCTACATCCTAGAGAATTTCTTATTCAAAATGCTGTACGTAAGTATAAAATGTAATACAGTAAGACTAAACTTATTATTTATTCTCTTTCTTCTTATTATTCAATTTTTTATAAACATTTATATACTTGGGATTGGAGGGTATTTCAAGTATATTTACCACAGCCAAGTTAATGCCTTTTAAGCCTAGAAGTGAAGAGAAAAATGATACGATTTGGAAGGTGTGGGTGAACTAAGGGCGGGCAGACTGTTGCAGTAACTCCAGGTGGGACAAGGAAAGAACAGATTTTGTAGATCAAAAGCACTTCCGGAGCCTGATGTGTTTTGAAAGCTTCCTGCAAAGCAGTTTTAATATAATCCATCAGTAGTATAATTACAGCAGAATCTGCAACACAATAAAATAAACCTATAAACCTTAATCCATTTCCATACAAATGCCCTTGCTAATGAAATCAGGAAAATGAATAAGAACTATGTACAATGGCAGGCTGTGCTCAAAAAAGCCTTCAGTTCCACACAAGTGCTCCATAGGTCTCTAAAATATTATGCCATTTATGCAATTACAATCAGCTACTATTCTTAGGGGTTAAAGGTCCCAGTAAAATAAATGGAGATACTGCTTCAGTAAAGATGGTTCAATCAATCTGGAAATGTTTCTGCTTTTTCAGGAGGATGACATACTCTAATCTGTATAGCAGACAATGGAGTTTCATTAAAAATCCTGATTTCACAACTCATTATGTGATTGTCACATGAATGCCTCCTGTCCCAATCTTGATGGTCTGGGCTTTGTATTACTCTGGGGGTAGCGGCCACTGTATCTCACTGAAAAACGGAGACAGAACCAGCCTTTCATGTTAGTTCTGAGAGCAGTGATTGGGAGAATTGTAAAGAATGCAAATTTCCTGATCAAAATGATAATTCTTTCAGGAAATAACAGCATCCAAAAGCAGGACCAACGGGGTAGATTGATGCATGGAAGAATAAGGAGAAAAAGCAACACAAATAATGAGAGCCCAGCTTTTGAATATGTTGTGCATCATTACAGACACACTGAAAATCATCACATCCTCCCTGGAAGGTGTGAGACTTTCCACATCCAGCTCCAGCCATGGCCCAAGTCCATTTAATGCTAGCTTGCTCAAGGCAAAATACTTCCCTTCACATAGAGGTTGATATTCAATAAAAGTATGCATCTATGTTTGCTCACACTAAATGACTGCACAGGGGAGGCATTTTGGTCCCTGGATAGTTATGTCTTCGGCAGCTGACCAATTCTTCCTTATAAGGCTCGATTAAATGAAGGGAGGACAGGTTGGCTAGAAGAAAACCCAGACACTTTGAGAGGGCAGCTGAGGTTGTATAAAGCTGGGGAAAGAGCATTAAATAACAATCTTAATATAGAGGCAGGAATTAAAAAGGGAGAGAAAACATTTCATAAGTAGGAATGGACAAAGACATAATATAAAATATGGATTCAGGGAAGTTATTCAGACCCAATGCTATATTTCCCTCTATATGCCACCTAGAGTAAGACAGAGACAGCAGCTGAAGGTGATTATGTAGAATGTGTCCACAACTGGAACATAATTCTAAACCCAAGACAAACCCTTTTCTGAAAGCAGTTTTCACAGTATTTACAAGGTGGCGAAAACAGGGCAAGGATTTATTCAGGAGACGTAAATTTCCTACCCCAATGAAGCTTAGGATACTTCTCACACCTGACAAGAATACTGACGCATTTTTCTCTTCTCAGTAAGAATTTTGAACTGTGAGGTTCCTGATGGTGCAGCTACTTCCTTGGATTGTGAGGGATCTTGGCATTAAGAACATCCCCATCTATAGAATACTTTGGGAGTTAACAATAAGGCACTCATTTCTCAAGACCATTTGCTACCACATTCAGAAAACTCTTATACCAAACACACACATCTATAATACGTACAATGTGAGATGTGGCACCCAGTATCTGACAGCTCTGCTGGGCAATTTGGAAGATTCCATGCTCAAAGCCATGCACTTACAATCAGCATGGAAAATGTAAGTTTGAAAAGATGGTTTATAACCTGGACAATCAAGATAAAAAAGAGGCGGGTAATGGATGACCCAAGTTCAGAAACTAAGGTCAAGAAGCAGGGGTCTACCTCTGCCACAGGTGGACCACTATATTCATTTTGACAACCTCTCTTCATCTTTAATAATTGTCTGGATACCTGAAGGACTATCTTGCTATGTAATGCCCATGATGTCAAAAACATTCTCTCCCATCTTGCTTATCTACATGGAACTCTACCTCCTCCTAAAAAATTATTCAACCATTAGCTCTTTTTTCCTCCTTGATTTCCACAGGGAAATAATCATGCTTTTAGCTTGGTCGCTTTTTACAATGTATGTATATCTTTCAGATGCTTATATATGGTGGTGACTTTACCAAATGGAGTTGCTCATTAACCTGGCTTCTATCTTACTGATCTTTGTCCGCTCAGCATTTAGTGCTGTTCTTGGAAGTTAGAGGAGTCTCAGGAAATTTACATTAAATGTATCTTGAGGTGGACCACATAATACAAATACCAATCACTTTTCAAACCCCATTTGTGGGACTTCCCTGGCGGCCCAGTGGTTAAGACTTCGCCTTCCAATGCAGAGGGTGCCGGTTCAGCCCCTGGTGGGGGAGCCAGGATCCCACATGTCTTGTGGCCAAGAAACCGAGCCGTAAAACGGAAGCGATATTGTAACAAATTCAATAAAGGCTCTAAAAAAATGGTCCACATCAAAAAAAAAAAAATCTTAAAAATAAATAAATAAAACCCCATTTGTGATATTCACAAGGATGCAAAGACGAAACTGCTTTTTTGATCAATGAACCAGACTCATTCGGCAACTTCATATTCAATAATCCTGCTCATTCACGGTTGGTACTACTTGTGATTCTGTCTTTTCTCTAGTTCATGCTCACTGGGTGATTTCCCTAATGCCTAAACTTCACCTTAGTCTTCTCTCTATATCCTTTACCTTGAAAATGTCTCAGCAAGAAAGACTGTTAAGAATGTCATAAAAAATAAAGTATCGCATTACATTCTCAAGGAATTTTTATTCCTGTGACATAAACAGAGCCAGTCTGTCTCCCTCATGAAAGGCTGTCTTCTCTTAAGGATATTTTCACAAATGTCAATTCGGCTATTAACTTTTCAGTTAGAAATATGCTGTATTAAATAAAAATTGCAACAGTAATACTAATGCTACTAATAGTATACGTTTACATTCATGGAATTAGTCAGTTCAAATGCAAAAACCAAACAAATAGACAAATAAAAACACCAGTTGCAGGGCCAAGTGAGAAACACAGGAGAGCAGCTAAGTTTTCAATTTGTCTAGGGCTAGAGGCTCAAGATTTCCCTGGGAACAAGCTTTGTTACTGAGTTATTCTATCATGTTAATTGAGCATCTACAGTGATTGAGTATCTACAGTGAAGTTAGATCTACAAGCTTTGTTACTGAGTTATTCTATCATGTTAATTGAGTATCTACAGATTGAGTGTCTACAGTGAAGTTAGATCTACATGTGGTTAGATTTCTACACAGTATCCTTCATTCAAAGTGTAACATTTTGTGTCTCCTGATGTTACTGAGAGATATTTTATAGTAGAAGAGTTCAAGACACTTTTGTGACTGTCCTTAAAACAAGGAGGTTGGCTAGATACCATCCACTGTTTTCTAACACTAACACTTTTAAAGTTCTAAACTGTGGCACATAATGTACTTAATTGTGATAGTGAACAGTGTATTGAAATCAGAATCACCCTAAAGTTTGAATTATCATAATAGTGCTTGCTGGAATACTTCTTATCTATATCATCAGTTAAACACATTTTTAAACTTTTACATAGAAGTCTGTGTTCTTTCCTACAAATGCTACATTTCCTTTCTGGAAGGGTGGATAATATTACAAGTAATGGTCAATGACCTCAGAAGGCTGCCTTTAAAGACACTTAAAAAATTAGCCTGCACTCGGAGTTCCTTCACATATTTATAGTTATGGTTCCTGCATAATAGAGTACTAATAATTAATCCAGAACAACTGCTCTCCTCGCAACTCTGCCAGCACAGCACTCTTGTTAAAAACAGAGCCATCAAAAAGTGAGAACTTTATATTTCCACAAGGGATATCAATTACGCTTTCCAGCTGTACTTCTTAAACTTTCCTCTGTTGAAATATGTGGATATTACCTTTTACTACTGATTGGGCAAAAAATGTTATTTATTTAAGTATAAGGATTATTTGAGTTGAAAAGTATAAAAAGCATTTTTCTAGAACATACCTAAAGATTTATCATATTCTCACTATAAATACATGATCACATACACATTCAGTCACGGATTTAAAAGATATTAACTGAGAACTGATTATATGCCTGGCACAGGAATAAGCTTTACAGATATACCAGTAAGCAGGATGCAATACTTTTCTTTAAGGAATATATGAGAGATAAGGCAAACAATTGATATTGTTTATTAAAGAGACATTTTGTGTGTGCGTGCATGTGCATGAATGCTCACCTGAATATGTGTGTACAGTTTTCCCCCAAGGGTGCATGCCTGCTGTGTACTAATGACATAGTGGAAGATTCTTCTGTCTTATGGCCTGCGTTTGATCCCATAACTCCATCCTGAATAGCTAAATGTCATTTGCTTAGTAATCCACTTTGGAACCTAATCTGACATGTAGACTATGAGGATGGCTAACCAGTGTCATTTTGCCTGTGGAAATTCCTTTATGTAACATGTGAATTTCATGCTTTATACTGATGATTTGACCAAACTATCTTTAACAGCACCAATATACGTATGCATTCTTTTTTACCATCTTTTCTCTGTGAAACTCCTTGCACAACATTAGAAACTTCTCACATTTCAGCACTAATGTGTGTCTCCTCACAACTTTGTTTGCTCTGGCAGGAAAGACATCCTTGTTATTGAGCGACTAGGGTCACTAAAACAGTTCCTCATGTCATACCAAAGCGTTGCTTATCCATCTAGGGAGCTTCATAACAATTGCTTAAAAATTGAAGAAAATATGAATGATGACAGCTAGAATGCCAGTTGCCCATTTCTTACTACATAATAGGCATAATGCAGAATATCCAGGAATCTAACTTGAATAACAAAAGAACTAAAACTTACAGTGCTCAACAGTTTACTATGTTTTTAGAGAGACCGCTAATGCCTTTACCCACGAGTAGACAACTTTTGATGAGGGCAACCTAAGATCTGTTTAGAATCAATAATGTCTGTTACTTTCCTCTTTGAATATGAAGTTTGTAAATGTAGAACAATCGCTAAAAGTCACATCAATTACACATGAATATAGAGTAGCTGATGCCCTGAATCTATCCCCCTCCTCCCATCCCTGAAATAGCTCACTTGAGCATGAAAGTCAATTTACATTTTTTTTCAATTTGAGAAATGGAATTTTCATTTCGTGTCATATTCATGAAAAGACTCATATATAACTCAGCAGGGTATTCACATGTGCTTAGAAACAATATTAGGTATGGGAATTACCTTTTGTACCATAAAGACAAAATTACTTACTGAGAAATAAGATTTTAAAGGATCTTCAGGAAGCAAAGGAGAAAAAAATAAGATACAGAAATTCATCTGAGACTGAAACTATTGTATTGTTCATCTGCAGGCTCCTCATTCCTCCTGCATCAATTTTACATCCCTACTTAGATGCTTTTCTCTCCCGGGAGCTTCAGAGGCTGTTAGATTTTAATGAAGACATGTTGTGGAGGGAGCCATGGGACTAGAATTATGAGTTCAAATCCTGCAAACTATTTCTCAGGTACAAAAGCATGGCAAATTTGGTATAAAAGGATTATACATACACGTGCAGTTAAAGCAAATTTATTTAATATGATACCCAAAACATTTTCTATGTTAACATAAAATCTTCAAATTATAATTCTAATGGCTGCATAATATTTTATAAAGTGGATGTACTGCTTAACTAATTCCCAGAGACATTCATATTTTCTCCCCTATTTTGTACTGTAGTAAAAACATGCTACCCTGAACTTCTTTGCATTTCAGTGTTTCTTCTTTCCTCACACTCTTTCTGTATTCAGAATATTTCTCTTGGTTTATATTCACAGAAGCATATTTATTAGGTCAAAATTTGTAAAGTTTTTTAAGCTCTGGCTTATATAGCCAAATTGCTTACTAAATGAATTACAAAAATATAGCTTTATGAAAGAGTGATTATTTCACTCTATCTTTGCAAGTACTGGCTATCATTTTTAAGCTTAAGTTAAACTAAATTGTAAACAACATGACTGGTATATGTGGGTGGTGATACTGTAAAAACAGAACCAAAGTCTGGATTTCTCAGTAATTCATTCACCTTTACTGAAATCTTGGTAAAACCTGGTTAGAATAGGAAAAAAAATCCTGAAAGAGCTTCAAGCAAACGTCTAGAACTTTTTTTTCTTCTCACCAGCTTCAATGAGCTTTAATAGACAAATAAATTGTAATATATTTAAAATGTGCAACGCGATGCTTTGATATGCGTGTGTGCGCCGTGAAATGATTTCCACAATTTTTCTTCTCTGCAGCTTAAGATGGAGGCGCATACTGAGGACAAACATCTAAGAGATCATTTGATCACTTGGGGCTGCCTTTGCCTTTTAAACTTGTTTTTCTAATCCAAGGAAGTAATATCATAAAGAATGTTAGGAACCGAATACAATGCAAGAAGCATCTCTGAGTTTGTCAGGATGTAATACGTACATATTTAATTTTTAAAAGCTTGAAAATCAGTTATCTATACAACTGTCATGTGTTTATGCAGTATTTCATATATTCCCTACAGTTTTAGCATATATAGCCACGAATGTGTCTTCATGACAATAAAATGTGTATTCATGACAATAAAATATCTGCTTAAACATCAATATACACACATATGCAAACTCAGCATGGTTTGGTGGAATAAATGCATGCTTTGGCATTATACAAATCTTAATTTAAAATATGGTCCTGCCAGATTACCAGATTTTTGATTCTGACAGAATTCTTTAACCTTTCTAAAACTATGTGTTAAAATTTCTAGGACATGATGAGTACGTAAAAAAAGGAGATAAAGCATGAAGAGTGGGCCAGATAATTCAACTGACATGTCTTATAGCTACTGAGTGACCACTGCACTCCAGGTCAAAGAAGAACTCTACCATTGATGCAGGACAGTTGTACTTATGGGATTTGGATTCAACACAGTGATGATGACATATCTCTGAACTTAATTGTCACAAATGTAGGCAAATGCAAATGTTAACAGTCCTGGAATTAAAATGCAGTTGGAGGCTACTAAAAAAATAAGCAATATAATTAGCAACTCTTCCAAACAGGATTCCACAGTTGCCACGCCACATATTTCTGGGCACTATTTCAGCCATTAACAATGAGATCACTGATGCATTCTTTGGACAAACTGGCAGGTGAGTCTGACAAATATGATTACATTGAGAAAGTAAGGTCTTAATTCTCAAGGAAGGTATTTCAGAGAGTTTGACATTAGGAGAAGAGAAAACGGTTCAGCTGAAGGGGACAATGGGGAAATGAAATAGTGAAGAGGCCATTTGTTCATATACCTGCCATTCTCAAAATCTAGGGGCCAGCTGGGATTGACTGGGTCTAGAAGTCTCTTCATCTATAGTATGTGAGTCTGCCATGTCTCTCACACAAACTTTCTCCTCGCTAGAAGAAAAATATTAATCACGAATAGAAGACATGAAGTGGTCTCTGTCTGCTAGCCTAAAAGCACTATCTAAAATTTTAAAATACACTAAAGAGAAATTGAAAACAAACCAACCAAATGTATTTATTTGATGGCTCCAGTCAAATGTTAGAAGGCCTTCATTCATTCATTCGATCTTTATCGAAGGGCTACTATGTACCTGTTATTAGTCATTCAGAGATGACATGTGACCCTCAAGGAATCTCATGGTCTAGTAGGGGACATCAACAAGATAAAAAGAAGCCCAAAGCAGTGAAATGAATACTATGATGGATGGTTTTAAAAAATGCCAATGGAAGTAGTTTAGTAACTCTCACTGGACTTTCCACTTTATGCACAACTGAAGAAGATTTTAACCAACATTTACCAAGCCCCTTACATTTGTAAGGAAAGTAGAGTCTCTTTGCTGGGGATAGCGAGTAACCAACCCCACACCTAAGAATGCTGTAGACATGAAGGAGAGACAGAGGTAATCCATTAATTATTAAAACATTTTGTATTATATTTTACAGATATGTGAAAAACACGTATTTAAAAAAAAGAGAATCCCTTTCAGTTTTCTTCATTGGATCCTGTGTGGAGTCATGCCGTGATTCTGGTATCTCTCTGCTTAACTTTGCCCTATTTGCCAATGATATTGTTCAAATATTGTGTCCAGAACCGAACGTGATACTCTACAGGAGACCTTGATATCCCTATATGCAAAGGAGATGTAGTAGAAGAAAGAGACAGTGATGACAGGATGATGACAACCCTGCATAAGGTGATCCAGGGTGGTTTACTGTGGTTGTTTTCTTCCGTATACTGTGGCTGTAAGTGCAGAATGAAGGAGAACTTTCATCTAAGACTCAAATGGCTCCAGGGAACATTTTTAAGAGGCAAATAATTTCATGTATTCTAAAGATGAGTATAAGCAGGGCTTTTGTTGTCTTTCTCTCCCTTACAGGAATGAAACTCACAATATGAAACGTCACCTGTCTGTTATTTCCTTTCCTTAAAACCTCATGAAACCACATAAGCTCAGTAGGACACATCCCATTGGTACTACCCCACTAACCTCTCCTCACCTGTCTAATACTTTGCTGCTTCCTGCCCTTGCATCTCTCAAATGTCATCCTCGCTAGAAAGTGTTACTGATGTCCGAGGTTTTTGCAAGGATTGTTACTTAATTTAAATAAAATATTATTGTATTCCTGTCCACAGATACTCATGGGCCTATGCAGATGTTGTCATCCTGACACTTTACTTAGGAAAAGAATCCTGCAGCTTTCTTTGCTGCCTTGGGTGAGGCTTCGTTTCACTGGTTGCTCTCTCTGGTTGGACAGGACTGAACTGACTTGCATAGTGTACACTGCTATATGGTCCCTCATGCTCCCTTGTCTTTGTTGTAACCAACTGATTAGAAAAATCACAGGTCTCCAAAGCTTGTTAGATAAGGAAAATTCCATTTTATTGGTTCTTGCTAGGGCTAACGTGAGATTTCTTGGCTATATTAGTATCACTTGCCTACCTGCAGAGGATGCCAATGCTAGAGGCATAGCCATGGGCTGGTATTTGGGTGGTCACTTGAACAGTAAGATCAATGGGGTTAGACCAGGGCTTAGTCAAATTGTCTCCAGATCAAACAGTGGCAGAAAAAACTAATATTATCTTTGGCTTCACTTTTGGTTGTACAATGTACAGAAGAGAGGTGAGAGTGCTGCTTTACTTTTCAGCAATCGGTATCCTCCCTGGACTATTTATCACATATACGCTAGGGACCACAGAACAACATTGGCCCATTGATACCATGTCCAGCAGAGAGATATTGAGATATCAAGAAGTGACTTCACACAATATTGCATAAGGATAAATTGAAGGAACTGAAAATTAGTCTGGAGAAGAGAACTCTTTGAGAAGATGCAATGATTGTCTTCAAATATTGGAAGGTTTGAGACTGGAAAAGAAATTGGAATTATTTGGTGTCCTCAAGGGAAGATTGGAGAATTTAATAATCGAATTCTTCTTCCAAATAAGGAGAGTTTCTAACAAGTAGAAATCTGTAACTCAAGAAGGTCTGAATTAATAGTCATTGAAGGTATTGAAATGGGCATGTTATTGGAAATTCAAAGGTCAGAGGATTATGGAGGTCACTAGACGACCTTGGTACACCTGGCTTTGAAATTCCATCATTCTATATTTCTAAGCTAACTTATGTCCTTATGAGCTAAATTCAAATGCCTAAATGAGATAATTTCTCCTAAATGACATCTTTCTTTCTTTCTTCCTTATCTATGTACCAGTACTTACTGGTAACAACATTCCAGCCAGAAATCCTCCAGAAGAAGACCCTGAGACTAGGATCTGAGTGCAAGTAGTTTACTTGGCAAGTTCAAGGAACACTGACGAAGTGACACAGGGAGAGAAGGTAGCCAAAAAATAAAACCACGCTCCTTAGCTAGCTACCTGTGGGAAACTGGAGACTCACCTCAGAAGGGAATGTCTGGGTGGCAGTGTAAAACTCAGGCTTCAGGCACTCCATGTAAGAGAACAGAAGTATTTATATACCTGTACTGTAGGTCAGAGGGTGTGGGTTGTTCCAGCATGACATTAATTCCCTGACACTTAGGGCCAGGTGTCAGCTGGAGCTAAGCAGCTCTCCATGGTACTGAAAGAAGGCTCAAGCCCTGATAGGCAGATTCTGGCAAGTGGGAGGTATATACAGTGAAGTCTGATGGATATGGGCTAGGTACTGACAAGTCTTCCATATCTGCTTCCATATCTTTTCTGTGGAAGTCCTAAATTCTAACTTCCAGAATGTACCCCATTCACCCAAATAGTAGCAAATGTTAACCTACCTCTCCTAGAACTATGGATTTCCTCATGGTGGTCACTCTGTACTCTTGGTTTATCAAGACACATTTAGAGTTTTATGACAAAACAGGTACCAGGAATTGGTGTACTGAGGACAGATGCTCAACATAACGAATCAAACAGTCATAGCCTTCAAAGAGTACCTTGTCCTCAACACCATATTTAAAAAATATTCCAATGTTCTTTATTTTTCTTCTAAAACAATGTGTTAAATTAGAGATTAAAAATAAAGATATTGGGCTTCCCTGGTGGCACAGTGGTTGAGAGTCCGCCTGCCGATGCAGGGGACGTGGGTGCATGCCCCGGTCCGGGAAGATCCCACGTGCCGTGGAGCGGCTGGGCCCGTGAGCCATGGCCGCTGAGCCTGCACGTCCGGAGCCTGTGCTCCGCAACGGGAGAGGCCACAACATTGAGAGGCCTGCGTACCACAAAAGACAAATAAATAAATAAAAATGATATTTTAAACCTTTGTGATACTACACATTAAAGGTCAAAGAAAATAATGATTACTATTTTGGTATATTTCCCTTCTCTCGCTCTCTCATACACACACACATTAACTAAATTTACCTGAGAAAAAAAGTGATTTGAAATTAGTTCCATTAAATCAAGTCAAATAGTTACACATATGGAGCTAATGTATATCTAAGCCCAAGGAAGATATGCAAACTACAAGGAGTACAATTACTCTATTGAGATCAGAATATGACCATAGAGTTTTGTTCAGAATTTTGATTCAAAGGAAACAGATGGTTAATTTCCCATTTTAAAAAATGAATACATTCTTCTGAATGCCTGGTACCTTTGTTAATATATAGTGATTGCCGAGATCAC
This sequence comes from Grampus griseus, assembly GCF_964374135.1. NCBI lineage: Eukaryota > Metazoa > Chordata > Mammalia > Artiodactyla > Delphinidae > Grampus > Grampus griseus. The sequence continues at coordinate 33,651,259 of NC_139013.1, read as the reverse complement.
CCCTAGGAGAAAAATGCCAACTGAAGAATAACATGTACATTCTCTTATCTGTATGAGAAAATAAAAACATGCACTTATATACTCACAACTAATCTGATATGGAGATGGTGCTTCTAGAAACACATTTAAATGTTTTTCTTTTACTTTTTATTTTGAAACCCAGAGAAAAGTTGCAAAACAATACAAATGAGCTTTCCCTGACTCACTTGAGAGTAAATTGCCCCAAACCCCAAAATAATTAAAATTATTTTCTAACAAGGACATTCTCCTATATAACATGATAGAGCCATAAAAATTAGGATATTAACTTTGCTATCTTATTACCATTTAATATTTAGACATGCCAAGTTTCACCAATGCCCTGTTAAACTTTTGCCAGTTGTCCCGACAAATACCCTTCATAGCAAAATTTCCAATCCAGAGTCTTACATTGCATTTATCTGTCATCCCCTCATTAGTCTCCTCTGATCTAGAACAGTTCCTCAGTCTTTTTTTAAACTTTTATGACCATGGTTCTTTTGAAGATTATGGGCCAGTTACACTGAAGAGTTTCCCTCAATTTAGGTTTGTCTGTTTCCTCATTATTAGATTCAGGTGATGCATCTTTGGCACTAATACCACAGTAACAATGCTGTGTTTTCATTGCATTGTCTCAGGTTTCAATATATTCCATTACTGGTGATGCTAATTTTGATCACCTGATGAAGGAGGTGTTTCCAGGCTTCTCCACTATAAAGTCATTTTCCCATTATAAATAATAAGTATTGAGGGTGGAGATATTATGAGAGTATGCAAATCTCATTCCTCATCAAAATTTCAATAATCTATTCATATGTTTATGTCACTATGATCTTATAAATCTTATTTATTCCATGAGTTTAATCCATTAATTTCACTATTTAATGTGATGTTGAAATTCATCCAGTATTGGCCAGTGGAAGCCCCTTTAAGCTGGTGTCTGTGTTATTTTTGTATGCCCTCATCATTCTTACATTCTGGCATACTTTCTGGCTTTCATTTTCTAGCCTTGGGATTAGCCTTTTCTCCAAGGAGCTCTGATTCCATGTAGTAGAAAGTGATATTTAGAAACCATGATCTGGGCACTAGGTATGCTCTTTGCTATTGGTTGTCAGAGCTCACAGGCTCTTTCAGTGGACAGAGCTAGAAATACATTTATTTACACATAGACACATGTACACAACTCTCACATTTATATCTAATCTCCATTTCTTTCTTCCTATCTATCTAAATCGTAAGTTCATATCAATATCTCATCTTCCAATTCAACACTAGGGTTCATCACAGTTTCTTCCCTATTTGCATTTAAAAAACCCTTATTTGACATTGAGAATCCAGGTTCCCATAATAATTAACATATTACTTATTTATCAGTACTCAACAAGTAAACAATTTATTTTCAGGTCTCCCCATCACTCATGTGTTTGGCAGAGACCCTGTTCATCATCACATCCTGGGTCCTCTCTCCCTCCCCACTGCCCTATGTACAAACCCTACTTCTCGCCTTTCTGGACTCTTACACCCACATCAAGTAGCCTCCCTATCCCTGGCACCGATGGCCTCTTGATTTTTCTGTGGCTTTGATAAAGGCACTGTACTGTTGAAAAACCTCTTACTGCCTTAGGATGTCTGTCTTGTTTGGCCCCATCTAACAATTTTAGATAATCATCCCAGAAAGAAAAGGAAGATGGAGAACTAAAGAAGTCTTCATTGTAGTTGCCTCTAAAGAGGGGGATTGAGTTTTCAAAGATGAAAGGGTGCTTTTACTTTTTAGTATTTAGCCTTTCTTATAATTTGATATGTTTAACATGGATGATATATTACTTTTTCAATTTAGAAGATATATGAAAAGAGTTTGATGGGTGAATACATGTAATCTAAATATTTTCATTGATAAACAGTAATCAATTAATTCTGAATACAGAGTTATATCCTTACCTTCTTGCTTTTAAGCTACTATGAATGTTGCAGTTCACTCTCAAATAAAGAAAAAGAGAAAGAAAGAGAGATAAGAAAATCTGCAAACGGTGCCTCTAAGACTTAGTAGTGAAATATCACGTCTTCTAAATCAGTCACTCTTGAGAGGGATGCAATGTCTACTGTAAATCTTAAAGGCCTGTGCAAATACATGGTATTGTTTTTACTCTAAAGGGGAGCTAAACCATCTAGCTCATGTGGCTCTCACCATAATGGTGCAAAGCAGGTAGAGGAGATGATTCAGTTCTCAGGTTTTCAAGACAATTGGCCTCCAGAATCCAAACGCAGTTCCTTAGGAACGTCACCTCTCTCATCTCTGGAGTCGAAGTGGTCTAACCCTACAATGTTACCCTCCTTATGTTATTACTATTCTGTAAGAAATGTCTCTGTAAATAAGAAACTGCCAATACCAAAAACTAAAGTGCCTGAGAGATATCTGCCATGGAAGAAACAATTTATAAATATTCATATTTCACAGAGCAATCAAGATGTTGATGTTAATATTAAAGCAGTATCTTTAATTGTATTTCAGCAAACGGATGCCAATTAGGAAACAAATTATCTCACAGAAGCATGTCTTGCACACAGTTTTGCCCTGAAGGTAAGCCGAGGGCCATGCCAGCTTCCTGAATTTTAATGCACAAGCGAACACCTCCAAAGTTATTAAAATTAAAAATAAGCATTTAGAGGGCTTTAAATTATGCCAAAAAATAAATGACAGCTACCTGCTTACTGGTAAAGGCAGGATATTTTCTCCCATAGATGGAAAAAGAAAAGCACTTGTAAGATAAAAAAAAGGAGGGCCATTTAGGCTGTTCCTTTAGTGATGGATTTGAGATCCTCACGTCATTTCTGATAAAGCACTCAGAATTGTAAATTGCCATGCAAACCTCATTTGAACTTTCTAAACTCTCTAAAACTCCACATTCTTAAAAATAACAAGATTTTACTTCAAATTTCTCAGTGCATATCTAGAAAAGCTCCGATGGGAAGGTCCAACAGGATAGGAAACGGGCATCAAAAGACAACTGTTCAAAAGGACCCCAGATAGGCTAGGAAATGGTTGATTTTTCATGGTCTCCAGAAACTCTAAGGCATCTAATTCTGGTGTAATGTGTCCCAGATGTTATGGCTCATAGGACAGAGCAGGCTCTGTTCTCTGAGCTCGTGCTGTACAATTCACCTGTATCAGGGAGCCTTCGGGCATCCTAGGAACTAGTCCCCAGTTTGAGCTTTCTCTTCATTGCCATGGTAAATTGTGCACATTCCTGACAGTGCATGGATCATGTTGCAAAGTCAGTGTTTGGCCACAATAGTCTCCCTTACTAGGATGGAGGTATTTCATGGGAATAACTTATTTTCAGAAGCATTTCTGTGTTTTTAGTGGAAGCTAAATTATTCCTCAGTAGAGTGTAGCTCAGATCTTAGCTGGGATCTCTCTGGCTCCTTGGTTTTTATGTAAGGTTATCTGGAACACCATGTCCATGATGTGGGGAAGTCTAAGGCCTCCCCTACCTTGAGGGACGTTCCTTGGAACTTATATTTCCATAGCCCTCCTTGTTTCTGAGTTCATACCTCTGAACATGTTATACAGACCCTGACCTAATACACTGGTTTCAACACACACACAATTCACTTACCTATTTTTCCATGAAGAAAGCAGACCTTACTGAAGTACCATTGTGCTTTGCATACCCAAAATGAATTAAAATCCCATCTTAGACATACCTGTCTTAAAACAGCCTTGCCAAAATCCCAGTCATGGGTTTCCTTACATACTCCTCTGGTCCCTTTCATTTTCTCTTCTCTTTTCCTCTGTCCGCTCTACTCCCAACATCCACACTTGAAAATAACACATTTATTTCTATATCTCGTTCACATTTTTTTCTTTTAGTCTCCACGTTCTTATAATAAGCTTACCTGTAAATCAACCCTGAACACAGTTATCAAGCTATTTTATTTTATCACACAAAGACTGATACCTCACAGCTGGTAAGAAAATTTTTTTTGAAAGATCTCATCTATCAAGAGAGTTGAGAGACATACATAAAGATCAGTCTATTACAAGGTGGTGGTGAGAGTTCAATGCATTAGAAGAATAAATAGCTGAAATAACCAACTTAGTGTATGGTTTGTATAGCTGGATAAATTCTAGGGTCTGTTTGCCTAGCTCAAATTTATATAATTGCGTAATCATCGCTTATGTGGAGGAAATGCTAATCTGCACGTTGGAAATTAGAAGTCACAGTCCTGTCCTTATCCTGGGATTAACTCATCTCTGAGTTAGGTATTCCACATCCTATAAGGTACTAAAGGCTGCTGCTGAAACCATTAAGCAAGGACTATGCTGGTTATAGTGGAGGCAGATTGAGGGCTGTTCAGGCTAAAATTATGAGATGAAAACAAAGGCTGGAAATTTCTTCCATATACATCTCTCTTCTTCTTTTTCTCTGACCATCCAATCTGTTTATTTCTAAGTACTCTTAAGAGAAACTTTTGTTTTGTTTTGTTGCTAATTAATTATTCTAGACAGAAAGACTTCTACAGATTCTTGATTCACCTTCAAAACAGCATTCTAATGGTAGTTAACAACCTTTGCAAAACTCTGAGTTTTTAATTTCTCCCTTAAGCAGTGGATCAACCAATACTGTCTCCGGTACATCTGACAAAGTCTTGAGCTAATTTGGAAGTTCAAGACCCGGCTGTGATCAGCTTCTATCCTGATGGTGTTTCCAGCCCAATTTCCAGAGTGGGATTTATGTCGGCTCCCAGTCAGTTTTTAAGGCGCTTGCTTTGTAGGAGCACCTACATTTAAAATGCATCACTGAAACTCTTCAAAGGCCTTTCAAATTGCTGAAGAAGGGGAATCCAACCTGCTGTGGGATTAAAATAAATGAAGGCCCCAGTTCTTCTATTCTCGTCTGCACACAGACTGGTCAGGACAACCATTCCATGAGCTGTTCAAGCATATTATAAGGAAAGATCCAATGATATGTAACCCCATGCCTCTACTGGTATTTGTTTTAAACTGTGGCCTGTCTGCAACTCATCTGGATTTCATGTCCTTAAACATGTACTAAGATAGTCGCCAGCTTTACGGACTGTGCCAGCAAGATCTCTGGAAGCTTTAAAATTAGACCTACAATTCCAAGTCTGAGAAGCTGTTTTCCTGATGATAGCCAACTGCCAACTACCCTCTCACACAGGCTCCCTTTGAGGCATAAAACTGAATGTACCAAGACGCTTGCTACTTATATTTAGTTAATTGTGGGTGCAATCAGCCAATTGAGGATACAATTAGACACTGCAATTAGCTGCTGTGGTCCCAATTATTGGAGAGAGGCAAAACAGGAAGCCTAGTCATTGCCCCTTTAAAGATGCAGGTCCGTGCATGAAATCACTGATGAAAGTCATTCAAATTAATAAATCCATGAAGCCAAAGGAAAAAAATGGGAAAATAGCATAAGCGAAAACTTATTTCTAGAACAGTCAGCTAAAAACAGTATTATTTCGTATGCATATGTGTATACATTTTTTATAGTTTACAAATCTGATCTCAAAGCCATTTTATTATAGGCTTACTGTACCTGTAAGATATCCACCTAATCTAGCTAGCAGAAATTGTGGTGTACAATTTTGAAGTAATGATAGAAAAAAGTCTCTCCCACTTGCATATACCAAGTAACTGAGGTCAAATGTTCCCTCTCTTGCTACAATTCCACAATTATATAAGGCAAAAGGGGGAGGAAAACTAACATTTATTTATCATCTCCTATGTCCCAGGGCCTTCTGTGGACAGGTGACAAGTGATATTACATGTAATCTTCATAACAACTCCACGTGAGAGACTTTTTTTTTTACAGACGAAGAAACCGAGCCTCAGTAAAATTAATGGTTAGACAGAGCTCAATACCACTGAGAAAGGGCAAGCTGAAATCTCTCTGACCTCAAAGACTTTCCTCAAAATTATGGGACTTCCCTGGTGGTCCAGTGCCTAAGACTCCACACTCCCAATGCAGGGGGCCCGGGTTCGATCCCTGGTCAGGGAACTAGATCCCACATGCATGCTGCAACTAAGACCCAGCACAGTCAAATAAATAAATAAATATGTTTTTCAAAAAAAGACTTCCCTCAAAATTATGATCTTCCAGATGTGTGATTTCTTTCACGTAATATTAGAATAATACCAAATCTAACACTGGAAGACATAGTTTGAATTGGGGTCTACACTCTCAGAAAATGTCAATCTCCTAGTACATGTTGGCCTAAGACGTTTAGAGAAGGATCCCTTTACTTGGTGGGAGATCACACGGATAATGAATTAAACCTTCATAACTGTGATTCTGTTACATACATTCTCATAATTTATATACACAATACTTCATGTTGTTGTCGTTCCTCAAAATATTTGGGAGAGGGAGGGGAACTGCGTTGATGATTTGCCAGTGAGTTCTTCTGTAGAATTTTAATTTTGAATTATGTCTTTGTTTCAGCATTTAATTAAATCCTATTTTAGAAATTCACCAAAATGGTTAAAAGAGGGCGAAAGATAAATGGTCATATGGAATTCAATGTTTTTTAATTACAGGAATCGGTTCACTTTGTAATATCAGTGTAACAATTCCTTAATGAAATTGAATTATTTCTTTTAAAATTGACTTAATTAATGATTCAATTTATATTAGATTGATTTTACAATCCAATTTTAACTATAATAGCAAAGTTTAGAGTTGCTTAAAAAAGAGACTTTTAAAAACTATTGAAATCTGAACTTCTTTGAAATGGAAGTTTATATGGAAAAAGAAAGATAGGTGTAGTTAAGACATTCAAAATTTTACTACTCTATTTTGTTTAAGGAAAAATGCAATAATTTTACATTCTAATTAATTTCAGGGCTTTAAAAATCCAATTATTTCCTGAATAAGCTATTAAACTTACTTCCTTATGTAAGATGTGAACTGAATGGCTTAGAGAAGAATGGCTCTACGGTATTTAATAGGCTTTTAGTCTATTAATAAATCCCAACACTTGCAACCTGCCAGGCTCTCAGAACTGCTCACATTAAACCTGCCTTCCATTCTGCCTAAACCTAGGTGGAGGCTATAAAAGTCTGATTCTTTGTGTTTAAGAGCTTGTTCATAATAATGGTTCACTAAATAGTTATAGAGGAGATTAAAGGAGTTAATTCTCTTTCCCAATTTCTCATAGATTCTCCCTAAGGAAGCCTGCATTGGCTGTCCCCTGGCAGTCAGCCTTCCAGAAACTTCAAAGGCTTGGAATATACCTGAAAATCTCCCAGTGGGAATCAAGTAGTGGCAACAAAGCTCATATATTTTTAATGCTCTCACCTTTAGAAAGGTCCTTCGTGTACAAAAAGAAGGTGTATATTTACTCCCTCACCAATATTTGGAAATCAGAATAATTTCCAGAATAAAATTGATTAATTTACCACTTAGCCATCATCCCTGCATTTGCTTCCTATTGCTGCTATAACAATTTCCCAGAAATTTAGTGGTTAAAAGGAACACAAATTTATTCTCTTCACAGTTCTGAAGTTCAGATGTCTAAAATGGCTTGGCAGGGCTCATTCCTTATGGAAGCTTTAGAGAAGAATCAGCTTCCGTGTCTTTTCCTGTTTCTAAAGGCTGCTCACAATCCTTGGATCACATCCTCATATCACTCCAATCTCTGCTTCCATCATCCCATCTCCTTCCTTGGTTCTGACCCTCTTGTCTGTTTCTTTCTTTTTTTTTTTTTTTTTTGCGATACGCGGGCCTCTCACTGTTGTGGCCTCTCCCGTTGAGGAGCACAGGCTCCGGACTCGCAGGCTCAGGGGCCATGGCGCACGGGCCCAGCCGCTCCGCGGCATGTGGGATCTTCCCGGACAGGGGCACGAACCCATGTCCCCTGCATCGGCAGGCGGACTCTCAACCACTGTGCCACCAGGGAAGCCCCTGTCTGTTTCTTATAAGGACCCATGATTTCATTGGGCCCACCCAGATAATCCAGGATAATCTCCTCATCTCCAAATCCTTAATTTATTCACATCTGCAAGTCTATATTGAGAGCTTTCAGGGAGTAGGATGTGGACATCTTAGGGGAGCCATTATTCAGCCCACTTCAATTTCATTTAGAATCCATTTCAGATTATCAACTCTTTCCTTGGGTGGGACAGAGAGGAAGGTGGGAAAACAATGTTCTCAGTTCTTTCCTACCCCTTTTCCCAACTCCTCCCCTTGCTGTCACATACCTAAGCCTATATGTGCTTGTACTTGTACACCCACACACACACACACACACACACACACACACACTCATATTCATATTCACATACACACACTCACAAAATTCCTAATTCCATCCTGGAAAAGTGACAGTCTATTTTAAAGACTTGAGCTTCTCTTGAACTAAAAGGGAGCACAGACATACTTGGAAGGAAAAAAAAGACACTGATAGTGTTTTAATACATCAGCAATTACCCCTCCTCTCTTACACACACCTTCGAAATGATAAAAGATCCAGGAAAAAAAAGGGAGAAAAAAGTGAAAGTAAAATTCCACCCTACCACATGTAGCTATCTGAAACTCCCCAGAACAAGTCTCTTTTAGTTTATAGGATTAACGTTTTGAAGCCCTAATTTGTGTATTGCCCACTTCCTTCCCCTTTCCCTTCTAATCCCAAGTCTTTTGAAAGAAGCTAGAAAAGCCAAGAGCAAATTTGTTTTTTCTATCTCTTACCTTCTACCCAGGAAAGTACTGCCTCCTGAGGTCATTTAGTGGAGACGGTTCTCTCAACTTTGAAAAACAGTTTATTCAGTAGTAAACTATGGCTACTATATAATTCCTCTTCAGCCCAACATATGTATTGTGGTTCAAGATCCCTTTCCCCTGCCCAGTAAAATCCTCTTTTTCTCTTCCTCAAGTCTAGAACCAATTGAGAGACCAATAGACAGGTGGAAGTCAAAACCTAAACTTTGTTTCTAAAAGAGCGATTAGAAAAATGTGGTTTATTTAAAATCTGAGACCAAATGGGCATGCTACCACTTCACTCCTGAATTAAAGCTTAAAGCCAGACCATAGCAGCTGATTCTGACTGTACGTCCAGCTTATCTTGAACATGAGCAGAGCAGGAGAAAAAAGGGGCTGTGTCGGGTATGCCTCTTCTGAAGTCACCAGTCAGATGAATTATGTAATCTCTTTCCCCGGGCAACAGTGAGTGGTAATTTGGGAGAAGTTGAAATTACTTTCAGCTTCATGGAGAATTAAATGAATATAGCCCTCACTTTGGAAACAATTCAGATTGGGAAAAAAAATATCCCATTCTAACAGGGAACTTTTCTTTCCAAAAGGGATGACATGAAGTCTACATTCTCTCAACCAAGTCCTATTAGCAAAAATGTCTTTCAAAGCCAACTATAATGAAACAATTGAAAATTGTTGTACTACCAAGTAGGAAGACAGTGAAAGAAGGCATCTGAAAAGGTGACAGAGTATGGGAATATTGGAAAGATTAACTGGTTTGGCAAAGGGATCGGCATGTTTCAGGTTAGTCAAGAGAACTAAAGAAAAAGAATTTCAGATTGACTAATAGATCCTAGCTGGGCTATAAATTCCTTAAGGGGAGATACCGAGGCTTATTCTCTTTGTGTATCTGACTAATGGCAGAGGACTGAACACATAGTAGGCACTTTATACCTGTCAATTATGTCAAAAGAATATTCAGAGAGCTTTATTTGATATGAATATTTTACTGAGTCAGAAACAAACAGTTCAGAAACTTCAAACCTAAGCTGGTATGAAGTTCAGAGACAGGATGTTACGGGACGGCTTAAGAAGTAAAAATGTGAAAACTGTTTAACCTTTACAGCGTTTTAACAAGGGGGTTTCCAGATGGCAGGGCGCTGGTTAAAAATGATTATCTTATGCCATTCAAGGAAGATGACTTACGTTTCATTCATGATTATCAGAAGAATTTACAAGGAATAACCTGAAGTTCACTTACACTCATGAAATAAGCTAGACTTGGTTTTGCTTATGGGGTTTAAATGGTTTTGTCTGGTCCAGGGATTTTTCAAGTCTGGGCTCCATTTTATTTTATTTTACCAGTTAACAGATTTTACAGGTCTTGGTTACTGCCTTCCCCCTTGGAGGCCCCAGTTTCCTGTTTCGTTTATAGTATATATTTCCAAAAGCCCTATCATATCTAAGAATTTTCTATTTTAAGTGACTCTTCTCTTTTCCCTCCCTAACCAGACCTGAAACCAATTATTTTTGTCTTCTCCTGGATAGTTTCCTGACACATTTTTTTTTTAAAAAATGGCTTTAACCTCATTAACAAACTCACAATGAGCCCTTTCATATACTACCTTAATGCCCAAATTTGCTGTGAGTTCCAGGAGGGACAATGCTTCTTAGGGAAACCCCGGGCTGGGTTTCAGGTATTCTTAATCCTGTCTATATGAGAAGCAAGAGTTAGATAATTTCAAAAGCATATGCCTTTAGGTTTCAAGCTGTTAATGTTTGCAAACCAGACAAACACCCTTAATACCACTGCTGGTTTATTGACACAAACTCTTCGCTTCCCACAGCTTGTAATTGAATCTCCCCACTGCTTAATTGGAAATAGAATGACTCCACAACCAGATTTGAAACATCTTCCGAAGCTGGTGGGACTCCCTTTTAAAAATAAAAATTATATCTTTAACTGTGTTAAGCGAAGACTGGTGTTCTGTTGAATATCAGGAAATGAGTGCACCCCAGGACTGTCTGAATACAGGGCGATTAGGGGTATCTTCTGTTTTACAATGTGTGTACACGCGGCCTCCTTCCTCCCCAAAGCATAAAGGCTAAAGTGGGATTAGTTTGTACCTTCCAGAAGTCCTAATGTTTGCACTGTTCTGATCCCTTTAAAACAGGTTTTCTGTTAAACTTGCTCATATCCTTTGACCAGGAATTGCATTCAAACAAATAATTATTAAGCCCTTACTGCAAGCCAGGCACTGATCTAGGCATGAAAGATAAACAGTGCAGAAGAGACAATAAAAAGAAAAAAAAAAGCAGATAAATTATATGTTGTTTATATAACACATGTAAATATATACATTTATTCAATTCTATCAAACTATACAGAGAAAATAAATGAATCTTACTATTTTCAATGATTTTTTTAAAAATTTCATTTTGCTGTAAGTTTCTGTATACATTTTTATTGTGGCAAAATATACATAATGTAAGATTTACCATTTTAACAAATGTTAAGTGTACTATTCAGTGGCATTAAATACATTCACAATGTTATTCAACCAGCACTGTTATCCACTTTATGAAGACTGCCCTTTTGTTTTCTTTTTCTGACATACAGCATTATATTAGTTTTAGGTGTAGAATATAATGATTCAATATTTGTATATATTGTGAAATAAACTTATATGATCATTCACTGCAGCACTGGTTACAGTAATAATAAATTTGAAACAAACTAAATGATTACAAAAGGAAATGGGTAAAATAAACTATGGTATCTATGGTAAGGTATTATAAAGACAAGAAAGTAATAATTGTAAAGTATATTTAATGCCATGGGAGCACGTAAGTAGAGGAGTATAGTACAACTTAGATATTCTATTTTAAATATCTGTTAATATATCAGAGAAAGACGATGCATGATAATAACCAGTGTTCTCAGGGCTTATCTATATCCACAAGCGTTTGGATTTTATATAACTTTGCCTCTAATAATTTGTTTTAAATGGTTACTTTGTATTTTTGAAGAAATATTTCTTATGATAGTTAATATTATATTTTAAAATGTGGTGTGCTGCAGGCATCCATCAGCCTTCCCTAGCTGATGGGGGGTTATGAGTCTGGACTCCAGAGTCTCTACTTGATTTCCTATCCTGCCTCAGACATTTATGATTGTATAAACTTGGGGAAACTGTTTTAATATGTGTAATCTAACTACTCTATTAGAAAACATTATTATCCCCATTACACAAATAAGGAAAATGGTTGTGGCATTTGTTATTTTCAAAGTTTAGTAGATTGCCTGGCTTTTTTTTTTTTTTTTTTTTTAATAATAACAGCTAGGGCTTCCCTGGTGGCGCAGTGGTTCAGAGTCCGCCTGCCGATGCAGGGGACACGGGTTCATGCCCCGGCCGGGAAGATCCCACATGCCGTGGAGCGGCTGGGCCCGTGAGCCATGGCCGCTGAGCCTGCACGTCCAGAGCCTGTGCTCCGCAGTTGGAGAGGTCACAACACTGAGAGGCCCGCATACCGCAAAAAAAAAAATAAAATAAATAATAATAATAATAGCTAGCATTTTTTGAGCATTTACTACTTCCTGGTTTCTCGCCTCTCCTCGTTTTGTGTCCTTCCTTACTTCAGAGTCCCCTCCCTCATCTGGTCTCCTTACCTGGACCCTTGGGTTGGGTACCCTGTCATCATGTCAATGTCAAGTCCCAGATGTTCCACGAGGATCCCACACACTAAGTCTGCAGATGTGGTAGGGTGATGGCAGCCATTCACGCTTTACCAGCTCCTCACCACGGCAGCAGAAATCTAGTACTTCTCGTCTCCATGTGGTTCTCCAACAACCTCTCCCCGACCCCACTCTTGCCTCTGTGCGTGGATTCCAGCTGCAGAGCCTTTCTTTCTCTGAGGCACATCTGCAAAATCATTCGTACCTCACAGCCTTTCCCATTGCTGTGCCTTCTGCTTGAGGTACTCTTCCCCTCGATACCTGATTGACTCATTTCTTCTGTACCCAGGGGTGAGTTACAATGTAGCGTCCTTGGGGACGCCTTCCTTGAATGCACTATTCAAAATAGAGGGGGATTTGCATCATTACCCTGTTTTACTTTCATTACAGCTCTAATTGTGAACTTCAGTGATGGTATTTATAATATTTGGGGAGGCAGGCACTCTACGTGTCAATCAATGTTTGTTAATTCATCAATTAATCGGGGTTGACACCCCACATGTTGAGGGGATTTTATCACAAAATCCAAAGGAGAGAATACATTGTACGCCTCAGGAATTCGTTCAAACTCTATTCAGTCACACAGTGAAAGGAGAGCTTTTCTGGAAGACTTTTTCTTTATCCAAGCATTTAATAAGCAATCCAGCCAGAGCCCACAGAGGAAATGACTGCCCTTTCCAGGATAGCTTATTTTACATCCTAAGACTCTGCCCTAAAATGATGCGAATCTCTGCACGCTGCGGAGCACTTGAGAATGAGCCACTGTGTTTAGTAAAGGAGCGTGTGCAGGATGCTAAGGGGAGACAAATGATTGCCTTCTGTGAGACACACATGTACATTTGCAGCCATGATAAGACCTATGATTAGGGGGCACACGTTCCTTTGGGAGCGTCAGACTAGGTTAAATCGCCCTATTAAAGAGATGTGGCCAGTCTTCCCTCAGCAAGAGACTACTGGGCTGAGATCTGAAGGGTCAAAAAGAGTTAACTAGGCATGTAGGACGGAAAGAGGCTCCAGCCTTCCAGAGAAGGGATGGCATGTGCACATTTCCTGGGCAGAAGAAATAAGGATATGTAAGCATAGCACTGACCTTACATCTCAGTAAGAGGGATCCTGCCTTGGGCATCTCCTGGTTTAAGCCTTGAATTTCCCACATCTGAGGAACCCCATAGTCCTGGACTAACCGGAACATTAGGTCATCCTATCTGAGCTTTAGAAGGTTACCGCTCTGGTCCCTCTCCAGCTGTACCACTCTCAACATAATATGGTGTCTCCAAAGACAAGGGGACAGGTCCACCTGAAGGCCCCCCCTTCTAGACCTTTTTCTAGGTATGTACCCTCCCCCCAATTCCTTTCCCTAAAGGTCCTAAGCTTGCTTTGACATCTCCTTATGCCTCTTCCTAAGTCTGCTCTTCTGAGGATGGATTACATCACCAGTGTATGCATCCCTTACCCTGAGGGACAGCAAAGCGCAGTTATTTGTGGAAGTTAAGGACAGTGGTTGGAAATACGGGCTGGAGTTTCACATACATTGATGTGAGCTCCTTGTGGTGCAGAATGAAGCCAGAGTCGGGATGTGCAAGGGAACATATGCCTGCTGCCTGGGGACTGGCTTCCCCCACACCACAGTATACAGTACAGCACTCCAAGGGGTCCAAAATCTGTAAATGTGTCCTTAGCCTTTCAGGTCATTATAAAGGTATATCTTTCATAAGATACAGCATACATATGCATTTAGTTTTCTGGTAGCCAACCTTATACCTTTTACATATTCAGACGTGCAGTATGTGACCCTGCATTTGTACCTTTGCACTGGCCTCTACAAATGATATATTTTGTGTAGGGAACAAAAGGATGGAGTAAAATAGTTCAAGATGAACAAAGGAACCGAAAGGATCATAATGCTTTGGTAGTGCTCTATGGTGCTTTAAAGATCTGACTGGATAACTAAAGGACTTGTAACTATCACAGCTGCTTTGACTGGCCCTCTCCGGAAATTGCTTTCTGCTAAAGAGAGCTGTCTCCCCAAAAGGGCAGACCCTCACCCGAATTTAGGACAATTCAAAGGGGTCCTCTGAGATCCCGAGCTCCTTCTGGGGTTGACAGAGACCTTGTGACTGCTTTACAGCTCAACTTCTCACTCTGCCCAATCCGGTTTCCGTGGGTGTGGACCCCAAGATCACTTCCTTCGTGTTCATCTCTGTCTCATAGTCACTTTCCTGTTAACCAACCAGCCCCAAAATGCTTGTAATTACTATTTTGCTCTTTCCGGGCATTTTCCATAAATTATTTCATTTAATTCTCCCAATTTTCTGATGTAGTAGAGAAATGATGAAGCTGAAAGTTACTCAGTCCATATGGCTGAGTAACTGAAGACCATACATATAACGGGAGCAGGAACTTCCACTATTAGTTAGCTTTGGGACCTTTCTCTACCTATGGTAGGCACTCTTTAGAATCTGAAATTATATTTTCATTCACGATTCACTTATTCATCTACTGTTTTTTATGCCAATCAACTGCTGGGGGAGAATTAATCTGGATCTATTCAAGACTGTACTTTGAAAATGTCCATGTAGCTATCATTTCCATAATTTTTATAACAGGAAAGAAAGCAGGACAGGATGCTGACAATATCCAAGAAGAAAAAAGAAATGATGTGTTCAAAAGGTAGGAAAACACCAATTTATTTTACTAGATCCTGTGCTGAGTCCTGTGATGCAAGTGGTCCCTTGATACCCAAAAGCTGCCGTTTGGTAGAATGTTGGCAGTAAGTACACATTGCTCTGATAAAACAGAAACCCATGGACTCACACAGCTAGCAGACTGATTCTCAGGCTGACATCAGTCCTAAATGAACTTTTTTTTTTTTTTCTGTTTAGCTTCCAAGCCAAGCAACCGTTACTTTTGTTTTTCCTTTGATGGAGGAAGGAGTGGGGGAAATGTTAGGGTGATAATTTACAGGAATTTCCAATGGGATATAGTGTTTGAGATGTGTTTCTATGAATTAGTAGAGGTGAGTGAAGTTTGTTTTTAAGTAGCTCCTATGCATAACATGCCTCCTTATTCTTGCCTCTGGGTCCAACCTTAAGATATTCCTTCTTATTGGAAGCATCATTAATCTCATCCTAATAATTCCAACTCTTCCTAAAGTGGAGTGACGTTAAGCAAATTCTTGAAGGCTATCATCCTTGGTAACTCCCTCTGTGACCACCCTGTTAGGTTAATCATCCTTGCTTTGTAGAGCTTGTACTTTTCTCAAGTCTTTGCAATTAAAGTACTGAATCCTATTTTTCCCTATTTCATTCTCAAGTTGTTACATTTCTCAGAGCCTCAAACTCATCTATAAAATGGGAATACATCCTCCTATCCTAAAGTGCAGCTGTAATTATTTTAATTACTAACGTCCTGGCCATGGTAGAATCTTGTAAAATTTTAACTCTTCTCCTTCTGCACATAATTCAAAACCTTATTTATGGAAATATGCAAGGATGGCCTGGGAAGAAGAGTTAAATCTTTACAATCCAATCTCTTCTCCAGTTTCAACTGGGGAACAGCTAATAACTGATTCAGTTTTGCCAAATGCCTGAATCATGTCCCTGTTTCTCTACAGACAAAAGAGCAGCCTGAGGGATAACACCTGGTTACTAACAGCCTTTTTCTGGGAGCGAGTTAATAAAAGTACAGCCTAATGCTCTTTTTGATGAGGAAGTTTGCATTCTTACTGCCTTAAGGACCTGGCAGTCGGTCCTTAAGATAGAGAAAGAGAGAGACAGAGAGAGAGAGAGAGACACTAAAAATGAAGAATACAGGTTCATCCAACCAGGTCCTCATCATCCAAGAAAGAAGACTGGGCAAGCTACTCCAAACACCTGGCTCCCTCGTGGCTTCTGAAAACTCCTCACAGGTTCAAGAGGTGCTAGTGAGTTTTCACTGGAGTCTAACACTTTGTCTTAAACCTACTGGCCCTGCAGAGGGCTCAGTCTGCAATGTGATGCAGTCGTGGGTACCCTGGAAAACAGAAGCTTTCGACACCGGAGAGAATGATGTACCATTCAACAAAAGTCCCCTGTCATCTGCTTTGTAACTGGAAATGAGGTGGGGAGCAGTTTCCCAAATACTGTATATTACTGAGCAGATGTATAAGAATCAAAAGGAAAATGGTTGCCAGGGAGACAGGACACTCATGCCAACTCTGTCACAGACTAATCATAAAATGTCTCCAGGGGGCATTGTATAGCCACAAGCACAGACAGGAACACAGCCAAGCCAGGGATGCAGATGTAGCCCTTGGAACCAGGCACAATTTCGGGGGGTGGCATCTGCCTTCTGCCAAACAGAACGTGTGTGGCCACATCTGTTCACTGCAGAAAGTTAACACGCACTAAAAGCAGAGGAAAGGTTGCCATAAAATAACGATTTGGCACCTTGCATGGGGAAGATATTAAACATTAGATAACTCTTCTGTTAACCCTGAGTACATTCTGCACTGCTCTTTCCTAACTCACAACTCACCCATATCCTCTCTCTCCGCAGTTTCCATTTCTGTTCATCTGAGAACAATCGTGTTTGCAAATAGTACCAGAATAATTTACAATCTACCTAAGTGAGTATGACAGCAAAGGAGAAAGAAAGTTGGAATGGACTAGTTTCTCCAATTAATCCCATAAAATACAGCTTTTACTTTACAGCTCTTAAAGAAGACATGATATACATTTGTATCTGAGACCCTGCCATTAAGTTACTATCTCCGATAAAAAGAGAGGATGACAACAAGGTATTTTCTAAGTGTTTATGTTCACTTTCATCTTCTCTCACTTGGAATCATGAGATTTTCTGAACAATACGTTACAGTATTTTAACATCCCAAGAACTTTCTTTATGACCAGAGAAAAGTTCAATGAGGCGTAATTTATTTTTATTTATTTATTTTATTTATTTATTTTTTTGCTGTACGCGGGCCTCTCACTGCTGTAGCCTCTCCCGTTGCGGAGCACAGGCTCCAGATGCGCAGGCTCAGTGGCCATGGCTCACGGGCCCAGCCGCTCCGCAGCATGTGGGATCTTCCCGGACCGGGGCACGAACCCGTGTCCCCTGCATCGGCAGGCGGACTCTCAACCACTGCGCCACCAGGGAAGCCCAATGAGGCATAATTTAAATGTACACTGTATCCAATCCTGTATATGCGTCTAGCATTTTCACAGTTTACAAGACTTTTTCGCTTACTTTGTGTGTTATTCTTAACCTGTCTCTAGCAGTAGGTTAGAACAGCTGCTATTCATCTTTTCTTTTTTCAGTTGAGGACACTGAGGCCAGAGAAGTTTAAAGATTTCTTCAAAGTCAAGTCAAAGAAGTAATAAGAGAAGGACTTATGACGAGACTGTCATATGCATATTGCCGACCATAAATTTTTCGCTCTCTGCGTTAGAAAGACTATCCTTAGATTTTGAGGAGCAATGATCAGAACGTGTTTCTTACCTATATATGAATGACAAGAAATTGGTTGGTTGTGTTGAATTAGAACCTTCCTACTTGTATTAGCTTCCCGTTGCCCCATAATAATTACCACTAATTTAGCAGCTTGAAGCGATGGCCATTTATTCTCTCACAAGTCCTGTGGGTCAGGAGTCTGGGTACAGCCTGGCTAAGCTGAGGCTCATGAGGCAGAGACCAGGGCTGCATTCTGGAGGCTCTGAACATGCACTTCCCTCAAGCTCAGTCAGATTGTTGGAATCCAGTTCTTTGAAGAAGGTGTAAGTTGAGTTGGAGGATTCCACTTCCTTCCTGGCTGTAAGGTGGGGGCCACCCTCATCTCCTTGTGGCTGACACAGCCCTTTTCACATGCCCCATCCGCATTCAAAGAGCATCTCAAACCCCTCTTAGGCTTCAAATTCCCTTGACTCTTCTTTTGCCTCCCTAGTCTGCCTTTTAAAAGTCTCGTGAGATTAGATCAGGCTCAACTGGATGACCTCCATGTCTTAAGGTTAACTGACTTCAGGCTTTAATTACAGTTGCAAACTCCCTCCCCAGCAGTACCTAGACTGGTGTTTGATTGACTAACCAGGGTCCGAGAATCCTGGATGGAGAGGGACATCTTTAGAATTCTGCCTAACACACTACTCAAAATGTGGTCCTCAGACCAGCGGCATCAGCATCAGCTGGGAACTTGTTAGAAATACAGAATTTCAGGCTTCACTCCAGAGCTTCTGAAACAGCAATTTATCAAGATCTCCAGGAGATTCATATGCATATTAATAAGAAGCACGTGTTTACACTGTCGTTAACTTTTTTCCCCCTTTTTCTTTTTGTAGCAGACACTGAGTTGGCAGCAACCAGAAACAAGCCACTCAGATTTTTTATTCCATCTTGTGTATGTCTCTTCTCTCCCTTTCTGACATGGAGAAAAGGGGTCAGGTAAGGCCAAAGGCAACTTTAGGGATCATGGCGTGAAAGTGTAAGCAGAGCTGCGTCCTGCTGAGCCGTGGAAGGAAAGGGATTTTTCAGAGCATTTGCAATGGAGCTTCTGATGATTTATTACGTCTTAGCCTTTGGCATTCTTACTGCCACTTCTTTGCTGCTGAGAGAGGACAATCTCGAGAATATTATGGAATCTTTCAGTGTTTGTTTATGGTGCATGGGTGAAATGTTTTGAGACTTTTAATGAAAACAGATCCCTCTGCACAGCAAAGATAACAATTAGAAGACAAAAATCAATTTTGTTTTAGATGGAGGGAATTATATACCATCTGACTGTTACGATATGCTGCATTATTTAGAATGTATCTCACAGGGGTCAGCTTTCCACGAGTGCGTATTGATTTCATGTCCACTTAGCTATAGATAGAAATGGGATCATGAGGAAATCCAAGTGCTGCTGGCCAAGGGTTTTAAACATATGCTCAGCTACCCAGCACTAATCAACATTACTAGGAGTCTGTTGAAACAATGGACTGCACCTCTACTTGGTGCCAGCATGCCCAAAAGATGGCAGCTCCTCAACCCTAGGTATAAGGCAGGATGATGTAAAATGGATGTAATGAAAGAATAATGAGATCAAAGTTCTACTGGGACTACTGTAGTTAATGGCAAAATGAACAGCTGTTGAGAAAAAAGGGAAGGTCTAGATCAGGAAGTGTTTGCATTTAGGAGGTGAGTATTTGGGGAGAGGGGTAGAGGGAGGCACTGAATGCAAGAAGAAGCCACAAGACCCTTTTAACAATTCAGAGCCAGAAATATCTAGAATACATTTTGAAGAAGGGATATGATTCACATAATACATGCCATGAAGGGTTATATGCTGCATTACATTTAAACTGCATCATTATTTCTGGTATGTAATAGGTATGCTAGGATTTTTTTTCATGCTTCACGTGGAGCACGACGTAAAATTTCTTTTTTGATGTCTGATTTTCTCCCTAATGGCAATGTGTCCAACACTGAAATACGAGTGTCTCTCTCATGTTAATAGAACTAATATGAGTGGGCTAATACTATTACATTTAACAAGCGTGTATTGAGTACCAACTCTTTGCCAGACGCCATGCCAAGTGCTATGAATATAAAAATGAATAAGCCTTTCAAGAAGCTTGCTGTCTGGAGATATAGACAGGCATGCAGACAACTGTAAGATTATATGATGTGAGTACTAACAGGTACATGGAAATTGCTATGTGCGCATAGAAGAGGAATGGCCACATGTGGGAGAAGTAGGTAGAGGGAATGTGTAAGTGTTCAGAGTAGAGAGGACATTTTGATGTGTCTTAAGGATAACAGTAGCTCATCCAACAGAGGTAGAAGAGGGATTCTCTGCAAAGTGAAATTAGTAGGTTAAAAAAAATACAAAAAAATGAGGGTGGGTATTGGTGTGGATGAGTTGTAGCAACTCTACAGATTAAGCAGATGAAATTCCCTGTTTTATAAGAAAGGAAATTTGAAGAAAAAGAAAAATAAGACTAAATGATTATATTACAGTGTCTGATAAATTACTTTATAAATTCTATTATTACGCAAATAGTCCCTCATCGTTTTAGGATTGTACCCCCATCCTGTTGGGCCACAGCAAGCAGTACTGTCCACATTTTACAGATGCAAAAGTGGAAGCCCACGGAGGTGAAATGACCTGCGCAGGCTTTTAGAGCAAGTCAATGTCAGGGACTCCATTTCTACTATAACCATTGACCTCCTGCAAAATAAAATTCTCCATTCCATTTTTTCCTGGCTGTTGTTTTCCAGTTAATTCTCAAAGTTTCAAACCTAGATGCATGAATTAATAAATGTGGGACAGAGCACAGTGCTTGCTCCTTGCAATCAATTAATTGGCCCCTTTTCTTCTTCTTTGGATGAAACTACATTGGTGTCACTCTCAAGTAAACTCTCTGCTTGTTAAGCTGTGACACCATCAACACCTCTGCTCTATTCTCCTCGCCCATTGACCAACCCCCTTCAACTACAGCTCTACATCAACCATCCTTAGAAATGCCTTCACCAGCTTTTTGTTCTAAAATCTATAATGGTTTATTAATAATAATAATTAACGTTTATGAGAACTTAATGTGTGGTAACCTCCAGGCTAACCATTTTGCATATATTATCTTCTTTAATATTTAAAACCATCCCTCCGAGGTAGGCACTCTTATCATCTCTCTTTTTAGGTAATGGAGTAAAAGCCATGAGTGACAAGGTCAGGTTTACTTACACAATATGAAAAGCAGGGTCCTGATTCATACCGGTCTGTCTGTAACAAACATGCGCTTAACCCCTAAGCTTATGCTGCCTCTGGCAGCAAGCCAGTAGCCAAAAAGGTAAAAATAAGAAATATTTATTGAATACGCAGAGTAGATGTGCCACAGGTGAGGAGTTATAAACTTTCTCTTTCTTGATTTTGATCTAGGCGAGTGAAGACAGAAGTATATCTGTTGAAAATGAATCTTTTGCATTTTGAGAAAGCAGTAGAACATTTTCAGAAGGAAACAATTTCTTCTTTTTCTCTATTTTTTTCTTTCTTTTCTTTTTCCTTTCTTCTTCTTTTTTTTTTTTTTTTTTTATGGTACGCGGGCCTCTCACTGCTGTGGCCTCTCCCATTGTGGAGCACAGGCTCCGGACGCACAGGCTCAGCAGCCATGGCTCACGGGCCCAGCCGCTCCGCGGCACGTGGGATCCTCCCGGACCGGGGCACGAACCCGTGTCCCCTGCATCGGCAGGCAGACTCTCAACCACTGCGCCACCAGGGGAGCCCTTTTTTTTTTTTTTTTTTTTTTTAATTTAGAATCTCAGAATCAATTGTTTGCTTTCCTTGGCTAGAGTCATTTTAGGGAATGGGTATCGTCATCTCCATCAACAGTAGCAAATATGATCATTAGGCTTCAAATTGCCCTACACACTTGGTCCTTTCCTAGTGCAGTTGGATTAAACTTGTTTATTACATTACAAAATGGAATGTATTAAGTTTGCTCAAGTTCATCTCTGGAGTTTACATCAGACTGCTGTGACTATACAGTATTTGGATTGAAGCTAAACTTGACATTTTCTTAGAATATAAAAAGATTAAACTACTTCCCAAAATAAAGACTAAGAAAATCCCAATCAGCTTAAAAGTCTGAAAACAAACCTTTGACGTCATAAGCAGAATTGATTATATGTGCAGGAGCTCCCATGTCTGATTCATAGCCACAGCAAGAGCTGCCCAATTATAAAATTTATTGCCCGAATCTATCAGCCAGAAGTCCTTGGAAATGTTCACAGCTGGTAGATAGTCAACAATAAGGACCCGAGAGTTACTTACAGTAGATATAAGGAGGTGACTTCTTGCTATAGCAATCATCAGATCCTGTTTGGCCATTTCTTACCTCTCCCAATCTCTTTTTTTTTTTTTAATTAATTACTTTATTTTTGGCTGTGTTGGGTGTTCGTTGCTGCATGTGGGCTTTCTCTAGTTGTGGTGAGCGGGGGCTACTCTTTGTTGTGGTGCGCCAGCTTCTCATTGCCGTGGCTTCTCCTGTTGCAGAGCACGGGCTCTAGGAGCACGGGCTTCAGTAGTTGTGGCACGTGGGCTCAGTAGTTGTGGCGCATGTGGCACACGGGCTTAGTTGCTCCGTGGCATGTGAGATCTTCCCCAACCAGGGATCGAACTCATGTCCCCCCAATTGGCAGGTGGATTCTTAACCCCTGCGCCACCAGGGAAGTCCCATTACCTCTCCCAATCCTGATTTTATATGTAAATTGAAAATTCCACCAATTACAATTTTCTTCTATAATAGTATGCTATGGTGTAATGGCTCTCAGATGTTAGTTGTTCAAATGCAGATTCCTGGGTCTCGTCTCAGAGTTTCTATAGTTCTGGAGATGGGGCCCCCAGGCAGAGATATTACATGAATGACACTCCCTGAGTATATGCAAATGAATTCCTCACTAGGAATCTACATCCACAGGTGAGTCTGCTACAGCTGATCCATGGACTACAGTTTGAGAAACTTACATGGAGAAAAGAATAATGGCCTTGTAGTCAAAATGACTTGGGTTTGAATCCTGGGTTCTGCCATCAAGGACTCCAGAACTCGAGAAAGTCTCTTAATCCCTGGCAGTCCCAATTTCTTCATTTAAAAACAGATATTAGAACATTTACCTGGCAGGGTTGTTTAGAAGATGGAAGTTAATGTATGTTTATCACTTTGTGTTGTGCCTATACAGTTGGCTTTCCGTATCTATGGTTTAGCATCTGCGGATGGGGAGGGCTGCCTGTCTTCACTGTACTGCACCATCGGATACAAGGGACCTGAGCACCCGTGGATCTTGGTACCCATGGGGGCTCCCGAAACCAATCCCTCATGGACACAGAGGGGCAACTCAGTAAGTACTCAATAAAATAGTCTATTTAAAATGTTTTTAGGGTAAAAAAGTGAAAAATGAGGATGGTGACAAAAACAGCCGAATTATACAGTTCACAGTAACACACTCTCTTCTAAGACAAAAGAATGCACCCCCCATCTCAACTGACTATCTTCTCACCCCAAACACACACATACACATACATAAACATGCTTATAAACTATGTTTTAGTATCTAACAGACCATAGATTCCTCACTCTGTTGGAAATACAGACACCTTTCTAACAAGTTCCAATTTCATGAACACCCACATAATATTTGTTAAAACTTAGCATTCACTGACTGAGAAGTGTTAACATGTTTATGGACTGCTGGATCCCTTTTATAATTCTACATCCACCTCTGCACATGCTACTCGCACCCTTTCTATCCCTGACAAAGGGGTCTACAACTCAGGTTGTGAATCTGTAACCTAATATACCTTATAAAAATCTTTTTAAATACACGTTAAATGGAGGTTTTGACAAAAGAAATTCAGGACCATTTCTCCACTTTATGATTTTTAAAGTCAGAGTTAATTACCATGACTAATTCAACTTAATTGATTTCAGTTTAATACAACAAATATTAAGAGCTGTCTATAAGCCAACATCAATGCTAGTGGCCTGTATATGCCAGAGGGAATAAAAAAACATAGCCCCTGCTCTTTTTGAGCAATCAACCTAGAAGGGGATACTGTATTAAGAATATTTTAGCAAACACACATAATTAAATATACGCACCATCATTGTGGCAAATTAACACAGGATTTCAGGAGTGTATAAGTCAGAAAGAATATATGCACTTTGAGAATGTCAGAAAGCAGGGCCCTTTAGGAAGTGACAAGATGAAGAGTTAGGGACCCCCTAAGAATTTTGTTATTTGGAAAGCAGATTTCACAGTAACCACTGAAAGTTCCTTCTTTTGTCATGAGTTAAGGGCGAAGACCATGCCATGCAAATATTTCTGATTTTGTTTTTAATCTCTACTGCAGGTTTATCATCCCAACTTCATAAACAAGGTGGAGGAAAGGAAAAAAGAATGTTTATTTCTCTTGTTTGGACACTGTAAGTCTATATAGTTCTCTTCCTAAAAAAAAAAAGTCAAACACAATGAAATGGGGATATTTTAAAAAATGATTTTCATACTTAGTAAGAAAATTCTATCTGGAGTGTCATCCAGGTATATACTTTAAAGTGACAGTGGCCTAAACACTCATCACCAAGTTCAATCCAACTATAGTTATCCAATAACATGAATGGCATACCTTAATGGAGGAAAATCAGAGAAATCTTAAATAGTAAGTAATCTGATACCATGTGTGCTCTTTTCCTCCAGTTTAACTTAAGACCTTTGAAAGTCTATGCTGCTGCATATCAGTGAAGAATTTCTGACATTTTAAAACTGTAGACTATAATTTATCCTGTTATCTTTTGCTATTTAGAAATTGAAGATCACACTTTTGAGCTTGAGTATGCATAAGTCTTAATTCATTTCAAGCATCTACAGAGCCCACATTCCTTATGGAGGAACACAAGTTCTATCACGATGCAACCCAAACTCTAACTGCTTATAACTTCTCCTGCATCTTTTTTTTACCCTAGACACACACATGAGCATGCATACAAGAACACGCTGCTACTGTGCCATCGTTTGCAGCTTTCTAAATACGACGTGACCTTCCACATTTCCGAGACTTTGGACATGACATTTCCTGTGCCTGTAATGCCATTTCCCACGGCTGTAATGCCATTTCCCATCCTTTACTGGCTCAGAGAATTCAGATTTAGATTCAAAACCTAGCTTAGATTGTCACTCCTATAGTAACCATCCCTTCTCTGCACTGGATTTACAGGATTAATAACAGCCTCCTCTATGTTAGTTCTATACTAAATACACACTCCTGTTGTTCTGTTAAACTATGGTTCTGTCTTGTCTGCTCAGGGCTGGCTTCATGGCGGTATGACCAGTCACTCATCACCACCTCCAGAAGGGTTTATGCGTGGGGAAATAATACTCTATAGTTGCCATTTTCAAATATTTTAATTTTTTCCTTTTAATTTGTTCTTTGTAAAATGGTCCATGAAGCTTGTGCCTGGGGCTTGGAGCTTTGGTTCGCAAGTGGTCCCACCTTCCACAGCCTCCCGGGAATAGATTCTCAGCTGTCCATTCCCTCAACCCCTGGGACCCCAGCCTGGCCAGCTTCACTCCCTAACCCTGCCGTCCGCTGCTGCCTCCCTCCACTCCCTGCAAGGGTGGAAAAGGTTGGGTGCACATACCCCAGAGCCTATTGGGAAGGCATGGAGGCAACCACCCGACACTGAGCTGACAGCACCCCAGAGTATCTGGCAGGTGACAGGCCAGAAAAAAAAAAAAAAGCTGCTTCTCGGTGAGAGTGAGCCTCTGTTACCTGTATCCGGGTACCTAGCATTGCTGGCACACAGGTTTAAAGATCCTCGGGGAGCTTGCCCATCTGCCATGCATTGGGTGATGGGCTCCTGAGAAAGGGGAGATACTTACCTCAATTTCCCAGACCCTATCGCTGGCTCGGACATTGGGATAGGTCTAGAGAACCTATCTGTGACGGTCCTCACTTGCTCCAGAGCACCCTCCTGCTACGGAATGGAGCTCTCCCTCCTGTCCAGGGAGCCATTCCCTTCCTCCTTCCAAGCTTTGGGAATCTGGTTTGCTTTTGCCTTTTCCGGCCAGTTCAAGGTACCCTTCAGGGATGAGCCATGTAATAAAAGTATGTAATTTTTGTGATCCTGCAGAAGGGTTACATGCTCTGATATGCATTTAAAACTGTCACTGCACAATATAAAAATGAATTGGAAAATTAATGCTCATAATTTAAGGTTTTAATATTTCTTTACTTAGAAAGGCATTTGCTAGCAAATTAAAAAAAAAAAAAGACGAGTTGAGAGGGAGAGACCGTGGAAAACAAGGAAAATGTTTCTGTGTACACTTAATTGCGTTTGTTCCTGCGTTTTGAACAAAGGATCCCATATTTTCACCTTTCACTGGGACCTACAAATTTTGTAGCCAGTCCTGTTCCTACCTGAAACTGACTTCCTTAAGAATGCAGCCCAGGCTTTTTCATTTGGCTCTTCTGTTTCTACCATAGTATCTGGCATTTGTCAGGTATTCAAAAATGCTTTTTGAGATAATTTATATTAATTTAATTTGATTTATGCTATACATGTGTGTATGTATCTGTATAATACCTGAGTATCTACATATTTCTGTTCATACATTTATATACTGTAAATTAGTATAAATATATACCATGACTATATAATGATATATGCAGCAGATAGGTATAAAATATTTAGAAAACTGATTTTTAAACATTTTTATCTTTCAGTTATCATTCTGTATCAAGAGCCTACTGCTGGGCCTCCCTGGTGGTGCAGTGGTTAAGAATCCACCTGCCAATGCAGGGGACACGGGTTTGAGCCCTGGTCTGGGAAGATCCCACATGACGTGAAACAACAAAGCCTGTGTGTCACAACTACTGAGCCTGCACTCTAGAGCTCACGAGCCACAACTACTGAGCCCACGTGCCACAACTACTGAAGCCCGCGCATCTAGAGCCCATGCTCCGCAACAAGAGAAGCCACCTCAATGAGAAGTCCACGCACCGCAACAAAGAGTAGCCCCCGCTCGCCACAACTACAGAAATCCCGCATGCAGCAATGAAGACCCAACGCAGCCAAAAATAAATAAATTAAATTAAATTAAAAAAAGATAAAAAGAGACTACTGCTTCAATCTCTCTGAATTTAAAAGGTCATTAATCCAAATGCTAATTTACTCAATACTATATTTAAAAAGCTATAAAAACTAAATTAATATCAGGTAAGCAGATTTACTGCACTATAAGCTTTTCAGAATGTGCCTAGTGTCAGCACATTTCTATGAGGAATGAGTCCTGTTTACACCAAACAGAACTCACTTATGAAAATCTTGGACTGACTGTTCCTCATTGTCTATACTTTGATTCACTGTGAAAGCTCAGATGAATATAAATACTCTTACAATTTTTGGTTTGTCTACTTTCCAAGTGCTTATCATTTTTTAAACACCTGTGGCTAAATGTAGACAAAAAAGAATTTGGTATAAGCAGATGTCTTTTAATATGAATTTTTCCAGAACATTAGGTTCTAAGTAGCTTATTTTTTCTGCAAGCAACACATTCATTTATTTAAGAAGTAGGAACTATGTTTAATGGTGCATGTGTATAGACACACAAACTTACACAAGTAGACACACATACAGGTAGTCACCTACACACACACTAATCACACATACAGACACACATACACAAAAGCATATATGTACACAGAGACACACAGATATCTACACAGGCACATAAATACATATGGATTAACAGATACACACATATTGGCAGGTACACACACATTGATGCAAACATATACACACATACAGGCAGACACACATATGTCTATATACAGACCCAAGCCCACACATGCAGATGCATATGCACACAAATACACATCCATATGCATGTACACAGCTCATACACATAAACTCATATGTATACAAACACACAGGGACATGTACATATACTCACAGATACAGACATATATACAGACAAACTCATGGACATGAAGACACACACTTACACACACACAGACTTGAACCTCTTCTGACATTTCCCTTGGGAGCTGAACAGAATTGTTTGGAATTAAAGGATAAAAGTTGATGGGATGCTTTAACAAAGAGGGGGATACAAAAGAAAAAGAAGGAAAGAAAGACAAAAGAAAAGATACAAAATCATTACCTATACAAAATCTGCACACAAAAAAAGCTACCACCATTTTCTCTCTGATAATTAAGTAACCTTAGTTAAGCATTCAATAAGTGTTTCCTGTGTATCTACGTGGCAGGTCCTCTCTAAGTGCCAAAGTCCACATGAAGCATATATCACATTGACATGGATGAGTACATGAGCCTTGTTTTATTCTCCTAATACACTGTAAATTCATTGCACAATTACAGAAATAACATGGTGTATGATCAAAGTTCAGAAGAGGTACTAATAACTTTAAGGAAGTCAAGATATGCCCCATAAGGGCTTCCCTGGTGGCACAGTGGTTGAAAGTCTGCCTGCTGACGCAAGGGACACAGGTTCATGCCCTGGTCTGGGAAGATCCCACATGCCACGGAGCGGCTAGGCCCGTGAGCCATGGCCGCTGAGCCTGCGTGTCCGGAGCCTGTGCTCCACAACGGCAGAGGCCACAGCAGTGAGAGGCCCACGTACCACAAAAAAAAAAAAAAAAAAAAAAAAAAGATATGCCCCATAAGAAAGCTGGCCAGCCACATGTAAATCAATGAAGTTAGAATACACCCTCACACCATACACAAAAATAAACTCAAAATGGCTTAAAGACTTAAATATAAGACATGACATCATAAAACTCCTAGAAGAGAACATAGGCAAACATTCTCTGACATAAATTGTAGCAATATTTTCTTAGTTCAGTCTCCCAAAGCAACAGAAATAAAAGCAAAAATAAACAATTGGGACCTAATCAAACTTATAAGCTTTTGCACAGCAAAGGAAACTATAAACAAAATGAAAAGACAACCTACAGACCAGGAGAAAATATTTGCAAACAACACAACTGACAAGGGCTTAATTTCCAAAATATATAAACAGCTCATACAACTCAATAACAGAAAAACAAGCAACTCAGTCAAAAAAAGGGCAGAAGACCTAAGTACACATTCTTCCAAAGAAGACATACAGATGGCCAACAGGCACATGAAAAGATGCTCAACATCACTAATTATCAGAGAAATGCAAAACTAAACTACAATGAGGTATCACCTCACACTAGTCAGAATGACCGTCATCAGAAAGTCTACAAATAATAAATGCTGGAGAGGGTGTAGAGGAAAGGGAACCCTCCACCACTGTTGGTGAGAATGCAAATTGGTGCAGCCACTATGAGGAACAGTGTGAAGGTTCCTTAAAAAACTAAGGTCACAGAAGTGTAACTCAAGCTTGCATCTTTTTAGTTTTGGTTTAATAACTGTATCCGAATGACCTTCACACCAAATTCTTACATTGACTTCTCACTTTTCAACTAACGTTTTCTCTCCACTAAAAGGGACCTACTGTTATGAGAAGAAAGAGTCCCTGGTCTCATAATAATTCTCCACATGCTGGAGGAGTTTGAGATAAGGTCCTGGATCACATGTAATGTTACTGACCTTTACTGTCTCTGTTCTGAACATCCACAGGAATTGTCTATAGAATTAGAGCAGCTCAAAATAGAATTCTATTCATTTAGTTCCAACATACATTTTGGGGGATTAGTAGCAGTAGCACTTAATTTGTAATTTTCTTGCTTTCCTTCCTAAATAGTGATCACTTACGTTAGTAAACAGTAAAATGACATATCTTTCTGTTTCTTGTCTAAGCACTAAGAAATCCTGAACCATGGCTTTACATTTAATCTTTTGTTTTGATATTATTGTGAGACATAAATTGGGATTATTGATAAACCCACAATTATTCTCCTTCCAGTATTGATATTTTGATAACTATATATTTAGGTAAATTATGTTATACCTGACCAGGGAAGACTTTTGACCCAAGATGGACCAATAACTCCCCGCTAACTACAGAGGTTGGTTCAAACTATTGGCATGAAACTCTAGCCAGGCCAATTATGTCCTGTTGTCCCTGGGTAGAAAAAGTCTATTTGCACTTGAGTAAAAATGTTTCTCTGTCTTCATATGCTATGGAGAGAGACTGGAGGTAAAAACTAGGAGAGCAGTAAAATAAGAGAGAAATCAGAAAATGACAAAGCTGTAGCTTTGGTATGCCTGAGGTTCCATCCCTGCTCTTTCCTAGGTGATACTAAAATAAACGAGAAAATCCCCCCTTTTGGTCATAATGGCAGAAACCAAACTCCATCTGGCACTTTATTACTCAGTGTGGTCTGTGGATCTGGAACACTGACATCACTTCCAAGGTCTCTCTAGAAGAGCTTCCGCTTTCAGGCTCCACTTCAAACCTACTAAACCAGAACCCGTGTTTAAAAGAAAATCCCCAGGTGTTTTATATGCAGGGAACAATTGAGAAGCACTGATATCGCTGCATTGTTTCCCTGCTCCCTGTGTTACACTGTCACTGGCTTTTTTCAAAATTCTACAAACTTTCCAACCACAGGGCCTTTGCAAATACTGTTCTCCCTGTATTGAAAACTCTTTTCTATTCCTCTTCACCTAGTTAACTTATCTTTAAACCTTAGATCTCAGTTCAGGCATCATTTTTGTCATAAGCATCTTTCTGACTAGGTGAAAGTCCCTATTATACATGTCTGTATTACAAGATCCTTTTGAGTAAATACAATGCATATTAGCTTCATGAGTCATTGATAATAATGGATTTTTTTCTTATGTTGTATTCCTAGTACCCAGATTGGTGTATATTAGATGCTCAGTATATACTTGTCAAATGAATGAATGCAGGTATGAATGATGGAAAATTTTTACAGATGAATAAGCCTGAAGCCTAGAGAAATTGACTAATTAACCTAAGATCATCTAAAAAGTGGTAGATCTAACTTTATAATCCAGGTTCCTGCCCGGATGTCTCAAAACGGTATCTTTGAATTCTCTTTATTCAACTAAACTGAGAAAATTACAAACAAAAAAGATGCCAGACGGGAACAAACCCACCTTGAAAATTCATGGAAATGAGAGAAACTCTGAAGCACCTTCTTCTCTTTAATCAGAAAGACTGATGAATATTCTGCTGCTGAATGGGTGGCTTGGATAATACGAGCATATCCATTATCAAGTGATTACACTTTTGTTAGGATGTCAACTTCTTTGGCTACAGAAAAAATAAAATGTAGTGGACCAAAGTGAGCCTGCAGCAGCTGACCAGCTTCTGACCAACTGGCAAGTAGAAAGTCTCTGGCAAGTGTAAACTCAGGTAATCAGCTGATATGTGCTCCATCCCTGATAGACCTCCCAGACATAGAATGAGTTCAATGTATCAAAATAAACTTTATGGCATTTCTATTTGGGGGTGCAGCGCAGTTCTTATGATTGGAAAGCTTATATGAGCAGAGCAATGTAGGGAAGGGATTGTAAAAATTTAAAGCAATTGTCATTCTGGCCTGCCTTGGCATAAAGGGGATGCAAAGAGATGAAGGTATATATGTATGTATGTATGTATTTCTGCAGCTTATCTGAACAACTTCTATACTATTAAACTTATCAACTGGCCCTACACCCTCAAAATTTGCCACCTCTAATAAATTATTCTTACCCTTATTACAGCCAGTATCCCAGAGGATTTCTCCTTGCCCATCTTAGAACCCCCATTTCCTGAAGTGTTTATTATTGTCCTAGCTTCTGAATTGCTCTTTTGTATCACAATAAGAGTCCCGTGTTTGTATTTCCTTTGAACTTTGATATCGTGCCACTAATACTGTTCTCAAAAGCTTTCTTTAGGCATGACTAAATTTATGTCATTTTTGCATCTATTTATATAAACATTTACTTTGTACATACAAGGTACCACACACTGCTAGATGCTGGAAGATGAAACACAGCACTCTTGTTCATCTGCATTTAATTAAATTGTGTTTAATATACATTATAGTGTAATTATAATACAAAGAGATATTTCTATGGAAACAAAGACTGCCTCTGGATGTATTAAATAAAGGCCTCAAAGACCCATGCCCACTAATACAATATTGCAAGTCAACTGTACTTCAATTTTTAAAAAATTGTAAAACAAAACAAAAGACCATGCCTGACCCAGGACCCTTCTTGAGTACCAGGCTACTTCCTCAGGTCTGTCTTATCTCTGTCCCCATGTCATCCATGGCTCTTTAACTTTGGGGCAACCCATTAGTTCCACCTGTGCCCACCCCTCCCACCCTTTGTTTACTTCTACCTGTATGTTTATAAAAACAGGAAATTAGAAAGCTCTGTTCCATTTGTAACTCTCACTAGATATCAAGTATCTTGATGGAAGTGATTGCTCTCAATTCAACTTTATAACCTAATACTTTATAATACAATATTATAACCTTTATAATCTAATACTGTGTCTCCATTCAGAAGTACTCAGTAAATGGTGAACTCATTGGCTCATTTGATAAATGCAAGACAAGTTTTAAGTGTCATTTTCTTCAACTGAAACTCCAAATAGTATTAACTTTGTCATCCCTCAGAAATGAAGCCATTTCTAATATGTCTTTTGGTGACGGAGAAGAAGAAGAAGAAAAAACATTTTGCAAATTACAACAACTTGACAGCTGCTCGTTAACCAATACCGCGTTAATTTTCCACGTTCCACACTTTGCTGAGTGGAAGATCCCTTAACCCCAGGTCCCATTTTGTGTCTGTCTCATTGTCTCTGTCCCCTCACTGTATCACCTGCAGAAATCACCAGTGGCTGTGTACTCTCTTAAACTTTATTATTGCCAGAGAAGTCATAGACTAGGTTAATGCAGATGTGCTTCCCAGAGGTATATGAAAGTGGATTTAAGTTCTTTATTTTGAGTGATTGACTTTGAGAAATCCCCTTCTTTATCAGTTACTACCAGAGAAATAGAACCTTTCAGGAATGACAGTAAACTAACCACATCTTCTTGAGTTCTACAGGCATAATAACTTGTAAAGAGACGGAGATTCATTTGGCCATTTATGCATAGGCATAATCAGATGACTCTATGCGTTTGGGGCCAATAAAACAGTGTGTCACAGGTT
This sequence comes from Grampus griseus, assembly GCF_964374135.1. Classification (NCBI taxonomy): domain Eukaryota; kingdom Metazoa; phylum Chordata; class Mammalia; order Artiodactyla; family Delphinidae; genus Grampus; species Grampus griseus. The sequence goes on along the minus strand of NC_139013.1, from coordinate 33,618,158 downwards.
TAAATTACTGGCTCCCAAAGACCTGCATTTTGGGAACTTTTCTGAGCAAATTATCTAAGATTTAGTCATGCCACTGTGATTCTTTTGTTCTGGGCTTACTGTTTCCAACATATGATTACCTTCAAAGGAAATGGAAGGGAGAGTCTTTCTTGAAGGGGCCCTTTGCTTTTCAAAAACTCAAACTGTGTTATCTTATTTTTGAAAACCTAATAACCTGCTTAAGAAAACTAAAGATATCTTTCAAATACAGAAAATGAGTGGCACAAAATATGGTCTAATAGGGAAGAGGAATGGTAACCGAAATTTAGTTAGCTCTCTGGTGAGTAAAATGTTGTTTGATATGCCCATTCTCATCCAATAGTAAATAAACGGATTGGGACAATTCATATCTTTTGACTATACATAGCTATATTTATTTACTTGGTTATTTTGGCTCTGACAAAATTCAGATATCAATAGGCATTTTAGAAATCACTGACAAAGTATATCCGGAGTGCTTTTTCTAGGAATGATGATGTGGGCTGGGAAATTATGGGCCAAAAGGTCACTCTGATAGCACATTCCCCACAAAAGCTGAACGGCACCTCTACATCCTTACGAAGGTATTCTCCTGGGGACTAATTAAGCCTGAGAACACAAATGATTTCAAGAAGCATGGAGATGACAAGGGCAAAAACTGGGCCGTGTTCTCTATCAGGACAGTCACTGGGATGTTGTGTGATTTTCTAATCCTATTCAAGTCACACTTCATCAGGACTCAAAACAATAAGGACGGGTAGAAGAAACTCTTTTTATCAATTGTTCAAGTTTTGAGTACTGTTCAAAATGAAATAAGAAAGAAGACCAGTCAGAAGGAACCAAAATGTGACTATCCATGGGAGAGAAAAACAACAAAAAATGTGAAACAGAAGGAGGAAACAATTATCAAGCTCACTCTTTTGCAAGTATGTACAGATTGATAAAAGTATAGCTTGTAACTTGTACTCCCAAAATAAATACATCTATGTATGCGCTGTGTACAAATATGCATATATAATGTGTATATATTTGGAAAATATCTCCAAATTGCCAGCTAAAACTTGGCACCTGCCACCTGCCTCTACAAGGATCAGGTCACTAGCCACTGCAGCCGCTGACCTTCAACACGCCCTGCAAAGGAGTTCAGGGTAGAGATCAGGAATGAGGCACTCTGTGCTCTGGGAAAAACTGGCACAACAGGCCTTCAGATAGAGGTTTTCAGGAGTTGACAAAATACTATATAATATATATATTTATATATATAATTTATATTTATATAATATGCATATAGAATTTGAAGAGACTCCAAAATGACAGCCTAAAGAGACAACGATGTGCTTTTGTGCGTTCCCTTTATGGTTCATGGTCCACTGAGCCCAGCCTACCTCTGCTTTCTTAGCCTCAACTGTCACTCTAAACATGAACCTTTGCGCGTGAGCTTTGGAGCCATATGGAATCATTAGTCATAAGGAACCATTCGCAGTCTCAAGTGTATATTTGTGCATCTTATTGTGGTTTCCTCTCTCACAACATGCCTCACCTTATCCATCTGACAGATGTCCACTCGTCTTTCATGAACAAAAGAAAATGCCACTTATTTTAGAGAACCATCCCTAACTCCTTCAGCCTGTTAAGGGCCATATTCTCAATCTTCCACTAGAATCTCTTTCTCTCTGCTACACATTCACCACATCTCTGAAACATCTCTGATTTATTTTTTTCAGAAACTTGGACTCTACTGACTAGGAGACACTGGAGGGCAGGCAACATGTATCACTGGTTTTTCCTCCCAAACACCTAGTACTACATTTTAGATGAGGATTCTAGATTCTAGAATGCAGTTATATTCCATAAAACATTGCTATATGAATGGGCTCCTGTATATGTGATTTTCCTTGTAAATACTCCTCTATTTATAAGCTCCATGTTCTCACATTTTAGTTTATATCACCCAATTCACAGGCATGAACTTTTGCCAAGAAATTATAAATGATGTGGTAGTGGTGATCTGTATGAGCCTATCAATTCTTTGTCTACACAACCTCTCAGAGTTATCCTTCAAAAACAGTATATAGGTTTAATTCTTTATCTTTGACATTACTGAATTGCATCTAGAATTCAAAATAAAGAAAAGTGTGTCTTGAGACCACAGGTTTATTTGAGTTTGGAAATGCTCACCAAACCTTTCACTTTTCTCTAATTGATAGTGAATTTTTTCTAACCTTAACAATCTAGACTAAGCTCAGTTTTCTTAATAATTATAGAATCCTATCTCCTGGGTTAATAGCAAATATTTCTTTTATGTTGAATAAATACAATTTAGTATATCAAAGCAGAAAGAACATTTGTAGCACTCTTTTGGTAAAGTCAAAAGTATGGACTTTATTCGTTTTTGTTTTTTACTTAAGTTTTGTTTCTCTCTTCTTTAACATAATAACTTGATGAGGTATTGATAACATGTGTAAAATAGCCGATTAATTATTTGGTGCGTAATGAACATTCAATAAATATTGAGTCCCTTACTCTAACCTTGTTATAATTGTTTATTCTTTTGTCCATTTATCCTTTCATCCTTTTATCCATTCATCTAACCATCCCACAATTCCACCACCCTCCATCCTTCAATCCATATATACATTGAGCACCTTTTATATTACAAGTAACTTTGCTAAGTGCTGAGGATATAGCAATGAAAAACAATTCCTGCCCTTAAGAAGATCCCAGCCCAATGGAGATGAACTCCACATGATTCACAAATAGAATACAACTTTTGTTATGAGAGAGTAATTAACAAAGTACTATTGAGCACAAAGCAGAGTACTGTCAGGCGTGAGAAGCATTTGGTAAATTTAAGTCTATGTTTTGTAGTTTGTAAACCATGCTAACACTTTACCTAAGTCATTTCATTTAGTCCTGACAACAATAACTGCCCTTATAAAATTATACTAATTTTAGAGGTAAAGAGTCTGAAGCTCAAATAGGTAAGTCACACGGCTAAAGTCAAGGTATAAGTAGTAGTCTTGGACTTGACCTCCAAACTAGTCCCCATATGAGTATACTGTTACCTTTATGGACAAAGGACTTTAAGGCAGGTATTAACAGCACCATGGTATAAAACTGAGGGAAAGCAGAACTGTGTTCTCCAGTTTTGTATTTATATTGTCCAGAATAGAGAGAAAAAAGAACTTGAATATGCAATGATTAAGGATAGACTTTTCCCACTAGGAAAATACCTACTTTCCTGATAGCAGTGAGTAGATAACTGAATAGCAGATCAGACAAGGCAGACTACGAGATTGTAGCACCAGAAAAGACATTACACACACACACACACACATACACACACACACACACACACACGTGTGCAGTAATTCCTGTGGAGTATAATGAGAAAGAACAATGTGTTTGTTATTTCATCTGGCATCACTTTGAGCACTTTTCTCAAATGAAAGCAATACATTTCTATATGTCTTTTATTTTAAACTAAAAGTTATCCTTTGACCTTCTTTCCTGTCTCCCTTCCTTTTTTCTTCCTTCCTTTAAAATCCTATGTAGTAGCCATTAGGTGAGAATGAGTAAGGTAGGCTTAGGAGGGTCAGAACCTGAGTGGGTGGGAGGTGAGTAGGGAACAAGCATGGTACTGGTGGTGGGGGAGAAGGAATGGCCATGGTGGTCTGACACAGGAAGTCAGAGCTCAGGTGGGTAGAGGAGGGATTTGTGCAGGAGTGTGGTGAGTGGCAGCAGAAGCCCAGCACAGGATGTTGAAGCTCAAACAGAATGGAGTAGACTCTAAAACACTTTACTCAGGTGGTCAATATTATCATCTTCAAAGTTGGGACAAACTGAAATTGTATATCACCTGATGGTAGACAATGACAAGAACACAGCAGCATTTCTGCCATCTTCCTACCCTAAACACCATATAACATGAGTCTAATCATGAGGAAATATCTCATAAACCCAAATTGAGGGAGATTCTTTAAGACAAAGGATGTAATATCTTCAAAAGCCACAAGGTCATGAACACCAAGCAAAGAATGGGGAATTCTGCAGGTTGAAGAAGACTAAATAAACATGACAGTTATATGCAATGTCTGATCCTGGACTGGATCTTTTGCCGGAAGGACATTATTAGTATAATAAATTATACTTGAATAGAGTCTTACATTAGAAAAAAGGTATCAATTTCAATTTTATGATTTTGATGGTTATAAGATTAAAGCCTTGATTGTAAATATTATACGATAAAGTTTTTAGGGATAGTAGTGTATCATGTCAACAAATTACTCTCCAACAGTTCAAGATAAAGACATGATGTTGTTCTTACAACTTCTTGGTAAGCTGTAAATAGCTGCAAAAAAATTTAATCTGCCATGAAGATGAGGACTAAAAGTCCAGTCTCTAAAGCGTCCTATAACCCTGGGCTCAAATTCAAGTTCATCCTTCAGTAGCTGTGTGATATGGGCAAGTGATTTAACCTCCACACATTTATGAGTATAATATTAAGTTTCACGCAAAGATTAAAGTAATTCATAGATTTCATGTGTCGATTAAGTTCTTCAGTGCTTGAAAAGTGATTACAAGAGAGCTTGACACATAGAAGCACTAACTCAGTTTAGCTATTCTTATTATTACTATTATTACTAACTATCATCATTATTTTATTGAATGTTCTCATTCTAGGGACTTAATGAGAAATAAGCTGACATTTACAGTAATAAAAATATGGGTTCAAATTATCACTAATTAGCTAGGTGGCCCAGAGAAATCAGCTCCTTAACTTTGTGAAATCTCATTGTTTTCCAACGACATCTGTGACCTCTCCATGAGATATAACTCGCCTTTGTTTACTAAGTCCAAACTACACTGGTCTTCTTTCGGTTCCTCAAAAACATCTGTTTCCAGCTCCAAAGAATCACACATTCTCTTCCCTCTTCCGAGAACATACCTTTGTCTTTTGCTGACCTAGGTTTACTCTATAACTTTCAAGCTCTGCTTAAAATTAATTCCTCAGTGTCTCTGATTATTCAACTATTCTCTTTCATAGGTCTCTATTTTTATGACTTACTGAAATTTAGAAAATATATTTTTCTTTTTTATTGTCTGCATCTTACTCTAGACAAAAATCTTTTTTAGATCAGTGTTTAGGTCTGATCCTGTATCCACCATTGCACACCCAAGATGTATCACAGGTCCAGCACATAGGTCTTCTCCAAATAAAATGAATTAATATATGAATGAACTGTACCAGGCACTTGAGATTTATTCTGTCAACTCTGTAGCGACCCTATAATAATAACGTCAAAATAGGTACTAATGTCACTATTACCATAAACACAATTTTGCTCCTTACCCCAGGCAAAAATAAAAAGTGTCAGTAGATCTTGAAAATTCTCAAAGAAAAACTAATTATTTTCAGGTAGTAAAAATTCAGACAATTGAGTAAAGGAACCTCACCCGAATTATGTAAGGAGACAATGATGCATGCCAATTTCCAATTCACTCTAAAAAAATGAATGATTTTACTTTGGAAGAAAATAATTGTTGCCGCTAAATGTAGCTGTTATTTGTGTCCCATTATTTATATAAGACTGATGTGCATAATATTCCTCCAGTCCTACTATAAATTAAAACAATTCAGGAACATATTAGCTACAGACACAAGAAGATGTGTTTACAGTTGCTACACTGTTGATTCTAATAAGAATAGAAGAGGGAATTTTCTCCAAGATAAAGACCTTTCATGGGAAAAAATGAACAAAAAGCCTCATCATCGCCATGCTGGAATGATGACCAACCAATAACTAAGGTATGTGGTATACAAATGTCCTAATGATTATAAGCCACTTAGCTCCAGTCACATGATCTTAGATGAAAATAATGTACAAAGAATTGTAAATGGACATTGCAACCAGAAAATGTGGTTCAAACTACAGCCTCTCCCGTATTACCTCCCGTATAATTGGCAGATTATTCACCAAAATAGGCCTTCAGCTACTTCATCTATAAAATGGGGATAATAATAAAACTTACCTTGTAAAGTTGTTTGAGGGATTAAATGAGATAATGTATGTAGCAAAGCCCAGTGATGGCTGTCTTGGTCTGCTAGGGCTGCCGTAACAAAATACTGTAGACTGAGCGGTTTATAAACAACAGAAATTTACTTCTCACTGTTTTGGAGGCTGTAAGTCTGAGATCAGGTGCCACCATGGTCAGGTTCTGACAAGGCCCTCTTCTGGGTGGTAGACTGCCAACTTGTCTTTGTGCCCTCACATGATGGAAGGGGATAGAGAACTCTGTGGGACCTCTTTTATAAGAGCACTAATCCCAGTCATGAGGGTTCCCACCTTCATAACACAATTACCTCTCAAAGGCCCCACCTCCAAATATCATCAGCTTGGAGATTAGGATTTCAACGTACGAGTTTTGAGGGGACACAGACATTCAGACCTTAGCAATGGCCATAAAGAAAACGTGATGAATAGTGATGATGATGATGATGAAGAAGAAGGAGAAAGAGAAGGAAAAGAAGGAGGTATGTGATTTCATTTTGGATGAAATGATTTATCCCCTTCTTAATGAGTTTAGAGCATGGTTACTGACAATACCTACTGACAGTGGTATCTGTGACTAGCCTATTATTCAGTATTAAGGGGGAGGGAAGAGGGCTTGTCTTTACTTGATGACCATGGTACAGAACATAGTGAAAATGGAGGCACGATAAACAAGATGATAACACCAGGGGTACCATCTTAGTTTTACCTGGTCATGGATGAGATCGTCCTAGCAGGGATTAGAGTACAAGCAGAAACACCTCATCTAAAAGGACCTGTGTTAGGTACCTGTTGTGAGGATGGGATGAAATGTCACAGAGTACTCCTGTATATCAGATTTTATTATTTGCACTGTTTTACTGATGAGGGAACTGATACTTAGAGCAACAGAGCAATTTAGCAACTTACCTCTAAAAACTTAGAGCAAGCTCAATGACGACCTTAGGCCAGGAGTTTAAGGAATTGCTCAGTGGTTTTCTTCTCTCATAAAACCAAAAGGGGAAACTTGATTCCTATTCCTCTAGTAGTAGAAGCCAGTGATGCAGGTGGAGAATATCAGCTTTAAAGCGAGTTTAATGGTGTGTTTGCATGAAACAAGGTGTCTCTGGGTGGAAATGCCTTTTCTGGGTATTCTATAAAAAAGAGAACCCCAATGACCCTGGAGAACAAGTGTCTGTCTGCAGGTCTCATCAGAAGCATATGCCTGACCTCACTTCTCCAGCCAGAACCCAGACCTAAGACCATCTACTACCTCTGCTTCACTGCCACCCTTGCTTCGGGCCCCTTCGGAGGGTGCACTGACTGTTTTACTTCTAAAGGAACTCATTCTCTCTTTTTATGATGGAAATTTCTTGGAGCAAGGACCATAATAACAACAGTTACTGCTGCCACTGGTGCTGCTGAATACTGAACATCTGTGTCAGGCACAATGCCAGATGCTTTAGATACATTATCTCTAACCCATTAAACAAACCTGGAAATGGAAATTATCATCCACCTTTCATAGAGGCAAAATGCATTGTCCAATGTCATGAAGCTATGAAAACGAAAGCCTGGAGTTCATTCAGGTCTGTCTGACTCCAAACCTGGGCTTATCCAACTACACCACAATCCAGACAGGTTTATAATTATCCTAGTACTTTCTACTATCATTATTATTAGGGCAATTAAAAGCTAATATATACTTTGGTGATTCACAGTTAATAATTATTCTGTTCATCTAATGGCACCTTAGATGTATATTGTGCAATATAACTTAACACGTGCATTTTATGTGATTTACTTCATTGGTCCTGAAGGGGAGCAGAATACGCCACCCCAAAAGATGCCCCATTAGCATACAGATTATTGTGAATCAAAGTTACTTACGAAACAGCAGGCGCAAGGATACTCTGACCCTTCTTTTTCCCCCAAAAGCAAGACATGAATCTCCCACACATTGCACAACACAGGGAATATAGCCAATATTGTGTAATAACTGTAAATGGTGTGTAACCTTTAAAAATTGTAGGAAAAAATGTAAAATAAATGATTTTTAAAGATCTCCCTTGTGAAAGGTGCCCTCCATGTTCCAGGAGGTAGAGAGGCATCCTTATCACCAGAGACAGGAAATTCAGGGCCAAGAAGCCTAGAAAAACAAACCTTGTGATGTCTTCACTAACTAGCTCCCCCAAGCCCAAGTCATTTCTTCCTGAATTTTTATTATTTATTTGTCTAAAAGCTACCTGCTTTGGTCACTACTTTAAGCCTCATTATTTGTATGAGTTCCCGTACACAAGAAATTGCATTTGTTTTGCTCCTGTTAATCTGACTTATGTCAACTTAATTATTAGACCAGTCAAAGAACCTCGAAGAGAAGAAAGGAAAAGTTTCCCTCTCCTACAGTCCTCATAGCAATCTTGTGTTTCTCACATGCAGCTTTCCCTTCCCCCAAACTTAGAAGACCATCTAGATACATTTGGATACTAGAAACTGAAGTTGTTTGTATTTATGATTATTTTTCTTGTTTCAGGGCATTGGTTGATGGGAACAATACCATAGGTGACCTAACTAGGGCTAAGATAAAAAAGCAGAAAAGTTTTTTAAGCAGAAAAGTTTATATGTATTCTTTCCTTTGTTAAGTTACCCTTTCCCACAGCTTAGTATCAGTTAACATACCCTATGATAATCTATTTGAAACTTCTGAGCTAGTGCGTGTTTTCCCCCCTCAAGGGGGTTATATGCCAATTTGAGGGAATTGGCTTGCCCAGATTCAACTAACAGATGTTAAGATATAGCCTTCTACTAGCCATTCCAAATTCCCTCTTATCTCCTTAATGTAAAAAACAGACCAACACAAAAAAAGCGACCCTTTCTTCTAGCCAGCTAATGGGGAGAAACACTTCCACATGCCTTAGATCAAAACTGACCAAGAGGGCTTCGCTGGTGGCGCAGTGGTTGAGAGACCGCCTGCCGATGCAGGGGACAGGGGTTCATGCCCCGGTCCAGGAAGATTCCACATGCCACGGAGCAACTGGGCCCATGAGCCATGGCCACTGAGCCTGCGTGTCTGGAGCCTGTGCTCCACAATGGGAGAGGCCACAACAGTGAGAGGCCCGTGTGCCGCCAAAAAAAAAAAAACAAAAACTGACTAAGAATGAAACACCATACACAAAAATAAACTCAAAATGGATTAGAGAGCTAAATCTAAGATCGGACACTATAAAACTCTTAGAAGAAAACATAGGAAGAACACTCTTTGACATAAATCACAGCAAGATCTTTTTTGATCCACCTCCTAGAGTAATGGAAATAAAAACAAAAATAAACAAATGGGACCTAATGAAACTTCAAAGCTTTTGCACAGCAAAGGAAACCATAAACAAGACGAAAAGACAACCCTCAGAATGGGAGAAAATATTTGCAAATGAATCAACGGACAAAGGATTAATCTCCAAAATATATCAACAGCTCATGTAGCTCAATATTAAAGAAACAAACAACCCAATCCAAAAATGGGCAGAAGACCTAAATAAACATTTCTCCAAAGAAGACATACAGATGGCTAAGAAGCACATGAAAAGCTGCTCAACATCACTAATTATTAGAGAAATGCAAATCAAAACTACAGTGAGGTATCACCTCACCCCAGTTAGAATGGGCATCATCAGAAAATCCACAGACAACAAATGCTGGAGAGGGTGTGGAGAAAAGGGAACCCTCTTGCACTGTTGGTGGGAATGTAAATTGATACAGCCACTATGGAGAACAGTATGGAGATTCCTTAAAAAAACTAAAAATAGAATTACCATATGACCCAGCAATCCCATCACTGGGCATATACCCAGAGAAAACCATAATTCAAAAAGACACATGCACCCCAATGTTCATTGCAGCACTATTTACCTTAGCCAGGTCATGGAAGTAACCTAAATGCCCATCGACAGACAAATGGATAAAGAAGATGTGGTACATATATACAATGTAATATTACTCAGCCATAAAAAGGAACGAAATGGGGTCATTTGTTGAGATGTGGATGGATCTAGAGACTGTCATACAGAGTGAAGTAAGTCAGAAAGAGAAAAACAAATATCGTATATTAACGCATGTATGTGGAACCTAGAAAAATGGTACAGATGAGTCAGTTTGCAGGGCAGAAGTTGAGACACAGAAGTAGAGAACAAATGTATGGACAGCAAGGGGGGAAAGCCATGGCGGGGTGGGGATGGTGGTGTGATGAACTGGGCGATTGGGATTGACATGTATACACTGATGTGTATAAAACTGATGACTGGGCTTCCCTGGTGGTGCAGTGGTTGACTCCGCCTGCCGATGCAGGGGACGCGGGTTCGTGCCCCGGTCCGGGAAGATCCCACATGCCGCGGAGCAGCTGGGCCCGTGAGCCATGCTGAGCCTGTGCGTCCGGAGCCTGTGCTCTGCAACGGGAGAGGCCACAACAGTGAGAGGCCCGTGTACCGCAAAACAACAACAACAACAACAAAAAGAACCTGATGACTAATAAGAACTTGCTGTTTAAAAAAGAAATAAAATAAAATTCAAAAATTTTTAAAAAAACAAAAATCTGACCAACAGATTTTAGATGCAGTCTCAAAACTGAGTTCTCTCAGAGGGGAGACACCAGCTTGCCTGGCATGGGAGCAAAATGGAACATGAAAAAGGAAGAAATGTGCTCAGAGGTGGCCTAGGGAGATGTGACTCAGGAAGGGGGATTAGTGATTTCAGAGGTCATGACATGCTCACTTAAACTACTTAGAGACTTTCAAGTTAAAAATAAATATTAACTAACATACGGTGTCTATGATCACAGGTTAAATAATTGCCTTTATCTTTTTTGCTGCTCTTAATTTTTTTTTTTTTTTTTTTTCGGTATGCGGGCCTCTCACTGTTGTGGCCTCTCCCGTTGCGGAGCACAGGCTCCGGACGCGCAGGCTCAGCGGCCATGGCTCACGGGCCCAGCCGCTCCGCGGCATGTGGGATCTTCCCGGACCGGGGCACGAACCCGCGTCCCCTGCATCGGCAGGCGGACTCTCAACCACTGCGCCACCAGGGAAGCCCCTGCTCTTAATTTTTTAAATGATGGCTTAATGAAAGGAATGCAAATATCTGAATGCTCAATTATGAGAATAAGGCTGGTACCCATTATCTGGATTCGTCTGTGGGTTGAAGATGCTAATAAGCAGTCAGCATTCACTAAGGCCTCACCTTCGTATAATGAGAGATTAGTCAACTAGATTGCATTGCCCCTTGAAACTGTGCATTTGAATCATCTCTCCCTACAAAGCAGCTCTTTCCAAATGATACATTCTATAGCGGGTCAATAACTCATTTCTGCCTCCCTGAAGGTTTCTCTCCCTAGCTCTGAAGGCAAAATGAGTTACTCATAAATATTAACATTTTGTTAGTGAGGGATCCTAGGCCAATTTGAATTGCTGAGGTCGGGATGTGATTTGACTTGAAAACAGTAATGAAGTTACAGTGAGCCCAAGGATAGAAATGAGTTTTATAGAAAGAAAAAAAAATCTGAAACGGTGCGTAAAATAAGTGACAAACTTTGGTTTGCTTAATTGCAGTACAAATAAGGAAAATCACAATGGAGATATTAAGGCCCATTTTTATAGCCTTTAAAGAGGATACTGACCCTGCAAGCTCATTTTCTCTCCTCCAAAATCACAAGAATAGCCTTTTTTTAAAATAAAAGAATGCCTAACACATATTAGCTGTTATTATTAACATTTCTAGGGCTCCCCTGGTGGTGCAGTGAATAAGAATCCACCTGCCAATGCAGGAGACACAGGTTCGAGCCGTGGTCCAGGAAGATCCCACATGCCTCAGAGCAACTAAGCCCGTGTCCCACAACTACTGAGCCTGTGCTCTAGAGCCCGTGAGCCACAACTACTGAGCCCGTGTGCCAGTAGGGCTTGGAGCCCGTGCTCCGCGACAAGAGAAGCCACTGCAAGGAGAAATGAGAAGTCCACGCACTGCAATGAACAGTAGGCCCCACTCGCAGCAACTAGAGAAAGCCCGTGTGCAGCAACGAAGACTCAACACAGCCAAAAATAAGTAAAATTAATTTATTAAAAAAAAAATTCTACATGTATCATTTCATGAAATCGTCACAAAAACTAAACTGAATAATTATTATTATTCTCCCTGAGACTTATCATCCTGTTACTTAACCTCCCTACAAATTGCAGAGGTGAGATTTGAACGCAGAGCTATTGGAATCCAGAGCCAGGGATCTTAACCACTAAGGCCACCTCTTAATGTTGACATAGTATGGGGGAAAACAGGGTAGGGCAGAAATTACTCTGCCCCTTGCTTTGTAAAGGTCTTCCTCGCTGTTTAGAGAATAATTTTGAATTCACATTTCTCCCAGTTTAATGGTGGCCACCCATCATTAGGCTCAAATAGGTAAACTTAACCTATTTTCTACATGCTTTTTTGGCAAAATAAGATTCTGTGTTAGACACCGTCAAAGTGGTATTTGTGAACGGTGCACATTTGATATCTCTAAATGTATCTGTATTGATGGTCTCTTTGACTATTTAATGTTTTAAGGTTATTAAACCACAAAAACTTATTGGAATAACGTTTAGGATTGACTTAAACCCTTAAAAGCCATTAGCTGTTAACTGCCAAGTTGCTCTGAGTCTCTGCATGAAATTGAATCATATTTGAAAGGTTGTGTAGGCTAGTGGCAAGATTCATAAAATGCCGACAGCTTTACATCTTTCGTCACAAACCAGGAATTCAGAGGAAGAGAGAAAAACTGAATTTGGGAGGGAAAATGGAAGTTGATTTTTCAACCAGTGTGTCTCTAGAATCTTCAGCTAATTAACCCCATTTTGCCTTCATAGGGTAAAATTGCAAGTATTCGTTTACCATTTGCTTAATTCATTTCAAGTCAAATAGTGTTCATGCTATACCTATAGAGATTGGTACAGGGGACAGAGAGATTAATAAGGCAGTGACCTTGCCCTGAAGTACCTTTAGAGTCAAGACAGACAAGCAGATGAATAAATAACATTCAGCATGGTATGGTAAGCACACCAAGAGAGGAACGCACAAAGAAGAAAGGATTATAAGTGGGATCAAGGAAGCCTTCATGGAAGAAGTTGAATTTAAAGGCGTTACCAGGCAAGGGAAACAGCGAAGTATTTCAGACTGAAATTAAAAAAAAAAAAAATAGGGGGCTTCCCTGGTGGCGCAGTGGTTGAGAGTCCGCCTGCCGATGCAGGGGACACGGGTTCGTGCCCCGGTCCGGGAAGATCCCACATGCCGCAGAGCGGCTGGGCCCGTGAGCCATGGCCACTAAGCCTGCGCGTCTGGAGCCTGTGCTCCGCAACGGGAGAGGCCACAGCAGAGAGAGGCCTGCGTACCGCAAAAAAAAAAAAAAAAAAGTGCTTGATGAAAATCTTATAAATTAGGTTATATAGGCAAAGAACATAACCAGCTTTCCTGGTACTGATTTGATAGGTAAGCATATTAATTTCTATCAGTGTATGATAAGAACCTGGTCTATATAAGGAACTGAGGTACGTGGAAAAACATATACATCTTGTCTGAAATACAGGTTCCCCTAAATTTATTTCCTATTTATCTCAGAGTCTTAGCTGGCATTTTTTCATGTGTAAAGTTGAGGTGAAACAGGAGGGAAGGAGTCAGGGCACAACCTTTGAAAGAATGACATAGCCATGGCACATGACGGAAACTAGTGAGAACCAACTAGGTCCAAGATGGCGGAAGATTCGACTCCAGTAGACCTTGAGCCTCATTATACGTCCATTGTAATACATTAGCATATGCTAAACGACACACCCACAGTGCCATGACAGTTTTGAGGCCAACCATAAAAGTTCAAAAAGTGGGCGGTGGCCCTATTCTTGGAAATCCCTGCCCCTTCCCCAAAATAGTTGGAATAATCCTTCCACTCAGCCTATGAACTTATCCAGCCCATAAAAACTAACCATGCCATATTTCAAGGCCTCTTGCCTCTTGTCTTCCGAGATGGCCCACACTCTGCCTGTGGAGTATGTTTCTCCCAAGCTCTCTCTCACCTCCTGAGATGCCCTGTGGAGTGTGTTTCTCCCAAGGCCTCTCACCTTCTGAGATGGCCCAAGCTCTGCCTATGGAGTGTGTTGCTCTCTAAGTAAATCCACTTCTTACCTATCGCTTTGTTTCTGAATTCTTTCATGACAAAGAAAGAACCTTAAATTCACTGGCATCAGGGGTATTTTAATGTTTACTTCCTGTGTTTGTTATGTGGATTAACAAAATAAGGTATATAAAGTACCTATAATTTAGGCAATGCTTATAATATGAGAGCTGCACAATAAGTATTTCTCACTTTAGTTAATGCTTTGGGTTATTAGAAGATGGGCCATATGATACAATAACTTCTCTTTGTCTATGGAAAAATGGTGACTAAAATTGATTACACAACTCTCATCTTCTTCCTAATAAGTTCTGACAACCATTTGACTACATACTTGTTGCTCAAATATATATCTCATCAAAGGTGGATGAGCCCACCTCTCAGCCTGTGGTTGCGTCTTCTCTCTTTCTGTCCCCAAAATTCTGTTAAGAAATACTGAATAAAGCACTGGACAAGTTGCTTTTTCCATTTGTACTATTGCACTTAACCGAAGTCACCCCGAGGTCCTTTTCCTGTTGTTTTGTTCTATTGCTACATTTTATCTTTTCACCAACATTCTGTGGTGCAAGGCTATCTTTATTTACTAAGCTCCTCAAGTCTTAAGGGAAATAAATGAATTCTGTAAGAATTCTGATGATCGTTTTCCCTGGGTTCAGGCTAAAGTATGTTCTACAAATATTCCTAAGGCCCTAAAGGTTAAACAGGGCCACCTTGGTTGCCCAAGCCCAGAGCCACCATTTTATATTTTAGGATAATGGTACTCACTTGGAGTACAGCTGCAGCAGCCTAGCTATCTAAATTCAGTAGCAAACCACCCTTGAACCTGTACCATATCACTTCTTTATTACCTGCAGATCCCTCTCCATAATATGCAATCACTAACTTTATGTACTGTTGATATACCAACAATTTCCTATTCTAGAATATAAGTTCCTTGAAATCGATGACCCTATTAATATTGTCTAACATTTGCGTTCTTACTATGTCCCAGTTACTGTGAATAAATATTTGAATAAATAGTTGGTGAATGTAGAAATGAGGATTAAATGGAATTATATACTTAAAATAATTTTAAACTTGAAAATGCCATGAAGTCCCACATCCTTTTTGGTAATGCCTCAGTTGTACAATGGCTCTCAAACTTTACATACAGCCACCACTCCTCCCACCACTGTTCCCAAGCTACCAAGGAATACCTATTTGTGCTTAATATTTTACAGACATTACCCTGTTAATCATCATAAAATATCTATGATACAGCATTATTATTTCCTCTCTCCCTTCCATCTTATAGACAGAAAAACTGAGGAGCATAGAACATAAGAGATTTTAAAAGAGGTGGTGGGAAACAGGTCTGAAGGAAATTATCAGCTCAGGACAGGCTTAATGTGTATTTTCTCTATTAAGTGTTCTGATTCTGACTTTAATAGAACAACATTGAATGATACCTAGTTTTTTGGGGTATTTTTTAGGATTCTCAGACTGTGTGAAAGAAAAGATGAAAAGAATGCACACACACGCACGCACACACTCACGTTGTACTCATATATGTATAGAACATAGCAGGAGGACACACAGAAAGCTAACTTTGACTCTGAGATAGGAATTAGGGCTCTAGGGTGGAAGGGATCTGATTTTTATTAGATATCTTTTGTTACTTTTCAATTTTTTTCCTCACATGCATGCATTAATTTTTTTAAGATAAATGAAATGAAATAAAATAAAATGGAAAAGAAAGGAGAATCAAGGAACTGAACCAGATCAGTAGCAGTGAAGAAGGAGAAGTGATGAGGGATTTAAGACTTCCACTGGAAACACAGTTCAAGTGCTTTGAGATATTAAGACTTATAAAGTTTTTTTTTTAACGTATTTTTTGGAGTATAATTGCTTATACATAAGCAAAGTACATAAGCAAAGAAGAACATTCTGGTTGAAATGAAACCCTTCTCAGAGTCACTTTGTAAGTCCAGCTCTTCTACCCACTGAGGAGCAGAATGTTTAGTGTACTTTACAAACGGATTTAAAAATGAAAATGACAGAATCTTGGCCAACCACATTATGCTTTATTAAATTTTTAAACATTCACCATAATTGCTGAAATCTGAGTGCAACCTGCCAAACGAGACTGAGCTGGTATAACAGTACTAAATATCTCAGCTTTCACCCTGCAGCTGAGGAATTGTATGAATTCCCTGAAATAATGTTGGCACCATGTCCCTGTTTCATGATTTGACTTTCCTAGGGAGAGATGGCTAATATTTTTGCAATTGGTTTCTTTCTAACTGAAGTGATGGTTAATCTGATCACAAATTGAGTTTAGGCAGGTTACTCCTACCCGACAGCAGGCATGGCTTCGCTCCTGGGCCTGATTTCTGTGAACACTAATGATACATCTGTTTTCTCCTTAGGTTCATTTGAATAGAACTCAAATTTGTCCGACTCCGCAAATGTGATGAAAATGTTTAAAAGGTAAATTATTTTAATAAAATGTGAATGTAAATCTCACAGTTAAGATGGAATTAAATAAATGTTATTAACGAACTTTGCCTAAGCACAATTTCACTGCATTTTAATTTGCAACACCTCAGCATCTGGAATGATCATTGCTTCAGTTCTTGTATACCAAGCTTGAACATGCCATTGCATCAAGACTATTACCCTGAAAATTGGCTTTTAAAGCCTTTTGAAAATAAAGGTCTTAAACATGCATTGTAAAATTTTATCAAATAACTCAAAAATTCTTTTTCATTAATGCGTTTTCCCCAGTGTGGCATCTTTCAAGAGAATAAAATCCTATCATCACCACTAAATCCTTTTTAAAGTTCTCATTGATCATAGCCTTAGAACAAGATTATAAAAAAATAGTCCTATACTGAGGTAATGTGTAAGAGATTCTGGAAAACCTCAACACTCTATTTTGCATTAAATCTAGCAGGTTCTCAGGCTCATGTTCCATTCCATTGATAAAGATGGATTATCAGTGTTCGCCTTTTAATTAAGGAAAAGCAATAACTATTGCTTTGTTAGTTGTAGCACAAATACCATAACCTTTCCTTTCCATATTAAAAATCCTATATTTGATCTATTTGTCATTTAGGTGAATAATACAACTATTGTGCCTTTAAAGAATCAAGTATTGACTTAGGAAGGAGCAATCTCCCTTGGAGTAGGATTGTGGGTTTGTTTTTTTTTTTTGCAATACGCGGGCCTCTCACTGCTGTGGCCTCTCCCACCGCGGAGCACAGGCTCCGGACGCACAGGCTCAGCGGCCATGGCTCACGGGCCCAGCTGCTCTGCGGCACGCGGGATCCTCCCGGACTGGGGCACGAACTCACGCCTCCTACACTGGCAGGTGGACCCTCAACCACTGCGCCACCAGGGAAGCCCTGTGGGTTTTTTTTTTTTTTAAATCATGATTCGATTTAAAACTTTGCCACTATTGCCACTAGTTCAAAACTGAAAGAAGAGAATAGCTAAATTTTAAGTCAGCTTTTGATGGTGATAATGGATATGTAATTCTGTTTAAAGTACTTTTAATTTGGGGAAAAAAGCCAATTAGGAAGACATTTCATGCTTTAAAATTACATAAGCAGCTCTGGATCAGAAGTGTTAATGATGGCAAATCTTCAAAGATACTTTTTGTTGTTGTTGTTGTCATGTTGCAGTATGTTGGTATCCGTGAGCCAAGAATCAAAGCAATATTTACTCTTTGATAAAACAATATTTTTTCTTAGATCAAAGAATAATTTACACATGGAGCAACCATTTAACACCACTATGATCTAGTACCAAAATATAAGAAACAATTGTGTGAATCCATATTTTAGACAGCATTTGATGGCTCTAGACTCATAAAATGAAAGCAAGTAAGAGAATCATCTACTGCAACCCTGTCTTTCTCCAGTCTGGTGAAGAAATAGAGACCTAAGAATAAGTGAATTGTTCAAAGATGTATTAACTGGAGCTGGAGATCCAGATGTTGAGAAATTTCTAAAAAGCCCAGGTTTTTGTTTTCTGTTTTGTTTGTTTTTGTTAGAAGCAGATGCCAGCAGAGGATTCGATCACAAGAGATTTATGAGGAAAAAGTCCTGTGAGAGAAAAAGAGGGAGGGGGAGACTGGGTACACCATCAGACCCCAAAGCAATGGAATAAAAAGGGAAGGGAAGAATTGCGAGAAAAGACTTAGACTGCAGTGCTGTTCTCAGACAGTTTTCCTAAATCCAGTAATGAGTCCTGGAGCCAAGGCTGCCAATCAGAGGAGTTCCGTGTCTCCCAGTAGCCACCCTGTCGTAGAATCTCTGCCAGGCTCAGGCACTGGCCTGGAGCAGCCCATGGGAAGCACAGCTTCTGCATGCAAAGGCTGTGAAGGAGTGTAGAGAGCAGCCGTTGAGGCCATCAGTCAAGTTTGCTCCCTGCAGTTGGAGATCAGAGAAGGACATTTTTATGGCCACCACATTTTCCTAACCTACTGAATGCCACTTTTCTCGTATATCTATAGGTTGTCTTCTAATATTCTTCACCAGTTGTAGTAATGTTTTCTGTCCTTTAAAGAGAAGTTTTATTCAGCAGTGGGTGACAATTCACTGTTGGAGAGAAACAAGGGCCACATTGTTAGGAGGCCTTTAGATGATGAAGAGGAAGGAGGAAAACTGTAGGTGATGGTGATGATAATAATAAATAACAATTGTAAGCGCCTTCTGTTCCCTAGTTATTCTAATAGTCATTTCACACGAGTTAACTCTGATCCTCACAGAAGGTAACAGTAACTCCACAAGAGGTTGTTTTGTTGTTGTTTTTCCTCTAGTTTAGAAGGATAGAACAGACTCAGTCTCTACGCAAGGTCACTCACTCAGCTAAGTGACAAGCCACATAACTTCTCTAAACCTTATTTTCTAATCCACAAAATAAGATAATAACAGCTACTTTCAAGAAGGTGCCATGACGATTCAATGGTATGATAACTTGGACTAAACACCTAGTATATCTACTAGCTGCTTTTATGTATATCTTCCTATTTGCTATTAGATTACTATGGGATAGCCATTTTTCCTTACTCAGTATTTTCTGTGTACCTACCTTGCAGAAGCCCCCATAAGAATCTCAGTTATTTGTATATTAGTCTATCGTTGTCTTTGACTAGAGAGCAGTACCACAGCATAGCAGTTAAGAGAATAAATTTTGGAGTTACAGAGTCAAAAAGTCAACCTAATTCAACTTCCCTCTTTTTGATCTCTAATTAACCTCCCTCTAACTGACACAAGCTAGCTGTAATTTTTTTTTTTACTTCATTTTTCTTAAGTCTCAGTTTCCTCATTTCATATAAAGAGGGGCAATAATCCTAATCTTTCAAAGTTCTTTGGATAACATAAATTTATGCCTGAATGATATGAAAATAGGAGTTATTACTATAATTATTATGATTATATCATTTTAAAAAAAACAGTCCTAAATGGTAATGCTCTGGTGCATGGTCTAAAACTAAACCTTGAATTCCAGCCTTTTCCTCTTTTGTCTCTCTGGTAATGATAAAAATGAGTGTGAAAGTCAAGAAGGTAACTGGAGAAATGAAAGTTACTTACAGGCTAGCTAGTTCACCAAAATGACCAGAAACTGTCTTCAAAACTTGCCTTACTCATGGCAGGACTAATGTAATGTTTTCTAATATAAAATTAGAAATTAGGCTCAGACCCCTAATTTGGAAAAATTAAAATATTTCATGGAAATAAATTTTATTGAAAACACCCTAGATTTATATGCTGAAGAAAAAGCGTGGTTAAAGGAAAGTGACAGTCCAGAGACCTAAAATCCACAAATGCAATCCATAATATGATTACTTCATTTCTGTAAACTTCTTTTTTTTTCTTGCGGTAGGTACACGGGCCTCTCACTGTTGTGGCCTCTCCCATTGCGGAGCACAGGCTCCGGACACGCAGGCTCAGCGGCCATGGCTCACGGGCCCAGCCGCTCCGCGGCATGTGGGATCTTCCCAGACCGGGGCACGAACCCGTGTCCCCTGCATCGGCAGGCGGACTCCCAACCACTGCGCCACCAGGCAAGTCCTGTAAACTTCTTAACGTGGCATGAGGAGAACAGTATTGATTTATTTGAAACATGGGCAATTGGCTGCTCTGAAGACTTAAATATTTTTGTGAAAATTCAAATAGGCATCAAATTTTGAATAGTCAAATAGGAATATAAGGGAATGAAGCCCCAAGAAGAAAATACATGATCAGAAATGCATTTGCTTTCCTTCCTATACACAACTTTAACACCATATAATGAGAATAAATACTGAAATGAGATTCGATGCCCCCAATTCCTCCAGCTTTTGAGGGAGCTTTTCAAGGCTTCAGTTACCAATTCATACGGTTTAAGAAATATGTTCCCTAACAAAAATAACTCCAACTCCACCCCACCCCTCTTCTATACTCCTTGTATATACCTTGATTATGTTCATTATAGCACTCATCCTAAACTCTACTCATTTTATTTTTAATTTAAGTTTTATTTTATGGTCTTTACTAACGTGTAAGCTCCAAGATATCAAAGCCATTCACCTCTTCCTTACTCCTGTGTTGTCAAATACCTAGCAGACTCTCTGACACCTAGAAGAAAGTCAAACACTTTCCAAGAGGAAGGGAGGTAGTGAGTAAGAGAGGGAAGAAGGGAAGGAAGGATAAGAGGAAAAGAAGAGAGGCGAAAGCAAAGTGAGAGGCAAAGAAATAGGAAAGAACAGAGAAAGGGAAGAGAAAAATACCTCAAACCTTATCTCATATACTGGGAGACAACTATTCCCTTATGAGTCCCCATCACCACCTGCTTTATCGTTTTGTAACAATCCTAACTTCCTTTCTGGTCCTGCCATGCTATCTCAATTGCCTGTCAAGTCACACTGTGGAAACCATCTTTCCTCCATGTACTATTAATCCCAGGCTATTGTGGTAGTAGAATTTACTAAAGGTTTGCTGTGGCAGAGGGGGATTCTTTAAGCAGACAACTCTTACACTGAATGTAAGATTTCACTGTTCCTACAGACCGATGGACATTGCCCACACAGAGAATTTATCCCTGGTAACTACATTTTTTTCTGTCTTTTCCATCTCCTCACACCTCTTTATTTCCCTGCTTCCCAGGAAATGCCACCTCATGCCCAGCCTAGTTTGTCACGCAGAGTCATCTAGATCTCCTTCCTCTTGGTCCTGCTTCTATATTCGTTTTGCTTCCTGCTGCAAAGGTATTGCTTACTTACTCATAACTTATTTATACCTTGCCTCATTCCACAAAGGATTTGTTGTACTACAGGATCACTTGCAATAAAAAAAAGAAAAGAGAGAAAATGTAAGAACAATATGAATAAAAAATATGATTAATCTGGTTCTGTTCAACTGGAGTCAAAAATGGGGGCAGGGCAAATGAGCTTAAAGTAAGATATTAAGGCCAGGAAAAGTATATCGTAAAAATGTGAGCTCTAGACTTGGGCTGAGTGATGAATTAAAAAAAAACAGAAAACTTACTTAAAGCAAGTTTTTAGACTCTTAATTAACCTGAGCTTTGGTTCTGAGCTTCCAGGCAGCCAAAATTTAAAGGGAAAAATGGCTTGTTTTATCATTCTTATCCTCAAAATACCAGCTCCTTGGGGAGAAACACAGCTTTCCTTAACACTTAACTCTAAAATAACATTTCATGAGCACAGATATTGAGAAATAATAAAAGGAGGGCAGAAAAATTAGGTCAGAGGCAAGACTCCAAGCTTGAACTAATAAGCTTATAAGAGTGACCAAAGAGCTAATGGGAAGTACAAAGGCTGGTGGATCCTAAGATGGGAGAACCAGCAGGAAACAGGTGTCCGGTGAATAGAGGTGCTCAGAGAAGAGGGAGTTTAAGTGAAGAGTCAGCGTTCTCTTTCACCTTCTTTTGGATCATCCCAGGCCCCACTTTTCTCATTCGTCAGCTTTATGGCTAGATTCCTTGTATATACATCCTCGAGATGGTACCAATGCAGCCTCCTCACTGAGCCACGATCACATATATTGGAACCAGGAGCAGACAGAGCTCTGGGCTAGAACTTTAATATGCCACTCACTGAAACAGCTATTTCCCTTGATGGTCTCTATCCAAAGAATAGCCCAGTGAAGGTGACATTGGCTATTAACCTATTCTGGGTGTGGGAGGCCCACATAAATGATGCCTGAATTGTTCCTGAAGAACAATTTGGGTGTGAATAGAAACTGCAAAATAGGCTCTGTCACCCGTGAGTAAAGGATCCTTGTCATACATGCAGAAGTTATTCTTCAAGATTCCCTAGTTAAGTAAGCAGGCTTATAACCATGAGTAGATATATACAAGCATGATTTTTCAAACCAGTAAAACAAAAGTAACAGGCTTTACCACCGATTGTGTTTGTTAAACTGCTCAGCAAGACATTGTTAATAGTCTCAAAAAACAATTTGCGTGTGCAAAGTGACCCAGAATAGAGCCTGATATGATGCCTAAACTGCTTTAAATATCCACTGAGTGTTTTTTATGAGTTGCCCTTCAAGGAAGGAGATTTTAAAGGCCTGAGAGGTAGCTTTTCTCCTGCCTGAATCACAGTCTAATTGCAGGCTAATCATTGAGACATCCATGGCTTTCCAGTGAATATAGGTCAGAAAGACACATCTCAGTCTTGCCTTTGATCTATATCCCTGAGTGCAGAAATACGGGCATGTGTGTATGTACATATACATGCCTCTATACTATATATATAGTATACACATATGTGTGCGTATCAATATACAGACACATATATTTGTATGTATGCATACTTATGTATATACACACGTGTGTGTGTTATTTGCACCAAAACCACCTTCACCTGATTCCGCAATCATTATTAACCCAGAAAAGGGATAAAAATGATGGCAGCATTTGGACAAACTTTTTGTTACAGAATATTCCTAGTGAATTAGACTCAATGCATTGACATAACTGCCAGAGACACTTTAAATGACAACATGTCAGGAAGTAGAAAATTCATAGAAAAGGGAAATGGGAGATGAGGGGGGGAAAGATGAGAATATTTAGGAGAAGGGAAAAATCTCATAGAGTAAATGCTGTTTGTAAGTCCAATGCCCTGTGTGAACTTGTGCTGAAACATACAGCTTTGCTATAGGGAGACTGAGGGTTGAGGGATGGAAGCCCATCATGTCACTGGGGAAGCTAGAAAAGGGCTACATATTAGGGGAAGGAAAAGGGCAAAGGTCAGGAAGGGATGAGCATTTAATATGCACCTGGAGATAGCCAGATGTTTGCTAGGCATTTAAAATATACTACTCCCTATAATATATATGATAAACTTCCATTCTAAAATCCTCAGTCTTTTAATAATACATTATTGTAACTTGGTAATGCAAAATCTGATCTGACCTACACTCGTTGTGTGGCAAGACATGATCTGAAAGGATGTAAGTCAATTGTAGTATTTCAAAAATCTGTCTTAATATACAAAAAGTATTGGAATTATTAATATGTCTGTGCTATATAATATGGAATATGTACTCAATATTATCTCTCTAAACTCTAAGTTCTGAATTTTGAAACGTTTGACACCAAGAGTTCAGACTAGAGATTGTGGTCCTTTTTTTAGTAACGGTAAGACCTCGATGTGTGATAGCTGTTTTTATGCCTTTTTGAGTATTTTCTCATTTATCCTCATTACACCCCTTTGAGGTAGATATGATGATCCCTGTCCATAAATAAGGCTTTTTGAGGATTATTTACTTGCTCAAGGTTACAGGGTTCATAAATATCAAGAATGTCTTTCTGACTTTAAATGTCATTCTAAATCCTGTGATTCTTATCAGAAAAGTGTCCAGATGAGCATAAATACAGGAGAAATATAAAAAATGATGTTTAAAATCTATTTCTCTGATATCAGTGCTCAAGACCAATGATCCAATCAGTCCCAAGTCTGTTTGGTTTTTTTTTTTTACCAAAGCAGACAAAGAATAATTAACACTATTAAAAATGAAATACATTTTAAGAAGAATTGGTTAAATTACAATTGCAGGAGTACTAGGAATCCATATTTGGGGGTTATGAATCAGTTTTGCAAAGACAGCACCTCTCTTTGCTCTTCGATTCAGCAGTTTTCACCTTTAATTAGAACCAAATCAATAATGAATAAAGATTACAAGTGCCTACCTTCCCAAAGATTTTGACAAATGTAACATTATCAACACCCTGGCTAAAACTCGCCATTCACATTGAGGGTACTCAATAAATATATATGAATGTATCATTGTTCAATTAATAAAACATTTGTTTGGCTCTACTTTGTAAAAAGTGTGTCATTAAGCCTCAAAACTTTCTTAATGGCAATTAACTGCAGACTTCCTCACAAAGTGGCTGAAAACTGTCACCACAATCTAAACCTTCCAAACTTGTTTCTCCAAGGATTAAAACAGGACTTGCTTGGGCAGCAGCCTCAAAACAGCATCTCCTCAGAAGAATCAAGTTAAAAGACAAAC
Organism: Grampus griseus; assembly: GCF_964374135.1. NCBI lineage: Eukaryota > Metazoa > Chordata > Mammalia > Artiodactyla > Delphinidae > Grampus > Grampus griseus. Next base: position 33,593,421 of record NC_139013.1, on the reverse strand, counting down.
TGAGGCACATTAAACATGGTGAGTGTATTTGAGCAAAAACAATTTGAACCGGGCAGTGCCAGACTGGAATGGTAAGTTGTGCTCCGCAGACAGGAGCCAGGGGAAAGACTTATACAGAGAAAGTCTGGAAGCAAAGAAAGGAAACTATTTGTTTGGCTATAGCGTAAAACCTGGTTGGCTATTTGTGATTGGTTGTCCTTAGTGTTTTTATTTTGTAAGCTTGAGGCATTCACGAGTTTAAATTTTGGTTTATTACATAGGCCACCACAACTTGAGAGCCACCTGTGTCTAAAAATTAACTACTATGTGCACACACACACACACACACACAGAAAGAAGTACAAACAATCCATTTCTATTTTTTTTTTTTTTTTTTTTTTTGCGGTACGCGGGCCTCTCACTGTTGTGGCCTCTCCCACGGCGGAGCACAGGCTCCGGACGCGCAGGCTCAGCGGCCATGGCTCACGGGCCTAGCCGCTCCGCGGCATGTGGGATCTTCCCGGACCGGGGCACGAACCCGTGTCCCCTGCATCGGCAGGCAGACTCTCAACCACTGCGCCACCAGGGAAGCCCCATTTCTATTTTTAAATAGAAATAAAATGGGACTGACTTTCAGAGGAAATCAAATGCTTAACAAGTTGATATTTAAGCAGAATGCAAAGCTTTTTGTTTTGGCAGTCATCTATTGTGCTAAATACATGGCATTAAGTTATTTACAAGTTATGTAACTTTTTAAAAAAATTTATTTATTTAATTTGTTTTTGGCTGCGTTGGGTCTTCGTTGCCGCGTGTGGGCTTTCGCTATGGAGAACAAAGCTGGCAAACTGAAGAGATCAAAGCTAGAGAAAGGACATTCCCCTAATCAAAGCGTTTAGAGCGTAACTGTTTACCGATTAATAATTAAATTCAGATTTCATTCATTCAACAACTGTTTGCAGAGTGCATACAATATGCTAAGTACTAGGACATGCTATGGACGCGTGAAAATGAACAAAACATATTCCTGTTTTCAAAGGGTCACAAGTCTCAGTTATAAATTCTACAGACGAGGGCAAGTCATGCACACTAGGGAAGCTGGTCGTTCATAAGACAATAAGAAAAGTGGCAGATTAGAAGCATTCGTGATCCCAAGCTCCTAAAATACTCAATAGCAGTTCTGTTTTTTGTTTTTGTTTTGTTTTGTTACAAAAATATGTCTGGGGACCAGATTTAGTCTGTATAGCCTATGGGCTCTCTGGTGTCCAACCTCTGGTCTTAATATTTAAGCAAACAACTGAATATCATGTAAAAGGTTCTATGGGAAAAAGGAAAGTGTTGAACTCTCTGAATTCACTTATAAGTGTCATCCTGGAAGAAGTGATATCTAAATGCTAAAGAATGAGTAGGCCTTGCACAGGTAAATGGAGAAGAGAATCCCAGCCAGATGAAACCATGTGTTCTAAGGCCTGGAGGTCAGGAGAAGTCTTGGAGTACGAGGACTTACACAAGGGCTCTCCTCTGGCTGGAGCACTGAGTCTCAGGGGAGAATGAAAAATGAGGCTGTGGAGTTCAGCTTTTTAGCAAGGTTGTGTCCAGGCCTGTGTGCTTTTTGGCGAAACAGTTTAATCTCAAATCTAACGCATTTAATAGTAAACAATAAAACAAAGGAAACCAAGGTGCACCTTATAACGCTGAGTTAAGACTTGAAACTTACTGCTGTCTTGAGATTTTCTTCTGCTGGCTAAGCTTCTTATGTTTAGCACAAAACAACCTTGTCAAATGTAAGCTTGATTCCAGCAGGAAAAATTAAGATACTCTAGTCCCAGTTATTTACTACAACGGTGCTGAAATCCAGATACTTGCTTAGCTGACAATACATACAGAGAATGCCCTTAGGTTTTCATATAAAACTCACTATTTGGTTTAAGCACATTAATAAAACTGATAGGAATCAAAATGAAACAGTATAAAGAGAGACAAGAGAAAAAAAGGGTGGGCTATTCCGCTGACTAGATTTCTTCTTTCAGTAGAAAGTTCATAATAATGCAATTGACACGGAAATGTTTATGCAAAAGTCCCGATTTATACTCCATAGATCAGAAGCTCTTTGAGGGCACAGACGATTTCCAATTCTTCTTTCTACCCTCAGTGTACTGAATAATAGTACTTGAAGCATACTCCTTATATATGTTCAACCAATATTTAATCAACTGAATTGAACATTGTATTATTATCCACTGCTGCATAACAAATTACGCCCAAAATTAATAGCTTGAAACAATAAACATTTATTATTGCAAAATTTCTGTAGGTTAGGGACTTGAGAATGGCTTGGCTGGTGGGTCTGGCTCAGGATCTCCCATAAGGCTGCAATCAAAGTGTTGGCTGGGGCTGTAGTCATCTCAAGGCTCAACTTGGGGGGACTGAAAACCAAGTTCATTCATGTGGTGCTGTCAGGCCGGTCAAGGTCCCCTCCCAAGTTCATGCATATGGACCTCACCATGCGGCTGCCATACAACCTGGGAGTTGGCTTCCCCAGAGCAAGCAATCCATGAGAGAATGTGGGAGAACACCCAACACAGAAGCTGTAGTTATTTATAACCTAATCTCAGAAATGACAGCTCATCACTTCTGCCATATTCTGTTAGTTACAAGTAAGTCAATAACCCCAGCCCACACTCAAGGGCAGGAGATTACATAGGGTATGAACACCAAGAAATGGGGTTCACGGTGGACCATTTTTGAGGTTGCCTGCCACAAACACCTTAAAGAGAAACTGGGAAACAGAGGACATTGCTACTCTGAATAAAACTGGGATACTCTTACTGAGGAAGAAGCAGATAGTGGATATGGGGAGTGAATTACTGTAATTGAGCAATTTTGCAGAAGATGTGACTTTACCTCATGACTTCTAAAATCATCAGTAAAATCAAATAGCTAAGGAAATCAATGAAACAACTATTTTTTCATAGTACAGAAGCAAGTCAGATAAGATAATATAGAAGTACAGAGGTATAGGGAAGAATAAGGCAGCATATCCCAGGAACTCAGAAATTTGTGGGAGATACAGGGAATCCTACAACTGTGGGAATAGAGCTGAAGATTTTTGTAACCAGATCTGAGGAGTATAGAGATTTCCATTGTTTTCTTAGGTGCATATTTATTGGTGAGCTTCCGTTCCAAGGTCCCTTTCTCCTGCATGGCTCCATGAGGTAATGGGCCATATTTTATTAACCAACTCAATGGAATTGGAAATTATATTTTTGGAGAAGAAAGAAAAACTGAAATAAGAAGGATATCCTTGGTTTTTCTAGTCCTTAGAATACCGAATGGTGCAAAACAGATCTAGCCGACTGAAAGAAGGAATAAAAGAATGTGTTTACATATCTTGTCTCTGCAATGTAGCGATCACTTGTTTTATAAATGCCTTCCCTTCTGGAGGAAGTAGCTGCAGGCTATTGCATTAGACACAGCACCTTCCATCCACAACACACACTGCCTCTTGACAAACTGCACAGAAGCCTGTAAGGGACTTGGCATAATAGGGTTCCTCAAAAGGATGGTTTGCAGCCCAATTGTCTTCTCCCAGTAAGAGTTATGCGGAGAAGCAATTAGTTGAAGTCAGCAAAGTATAGAAGCAAAAGAGACAGTGACTAAGCTACCTTCATGGTAAAACACTAGAGTGGGTGCTGCTAGGATACCAGATGACTAAACCCTTAACTGTGTGTAAATAATCAGAAGAGAAACTCTAACTCTTGGAAAGAGATTCTAATTCTTAGTGAGAACTGACTGGTGGCTATCAAAGTGCTGTTTCCTTCCTTTCTTCTTTTTTTAATCCCTGTGATCCTGTTAACATTAAATTCCCATCATCTAAGCTAAAAGAGTGTGTCTCCCAAGGGTGGAAAACCGCGGTGGGGGTGGGGATGGTGGTGTGCTGAATTGGGCGACTGGGATTGACATGTATACACTGATGTGTATAAAACTGATGACTAATAAGAACCTGCAGTATAAAAAAAACAAACAAAAAAAACTAATACTAAACTTTCTTTGGGTTATTCATATGGAAATATATTAATATAAATGTTTCAGACATTACATGAAATTCCTAAAATCTTATATGTTCTGGTATAATGTTATAAGTCATAATTCTAGTTATTACTTTAAAATGTATATCTCAGAAATAACTAAATTTCCGTGTCAATTGCATTATTATGAACTTTCATCAAATCTTTAACCGTGGTCATTTTTAAGTCTTTTGTCATTTACAGACAGTTCTGGGTGTACTCTGATGCTTTTGCAAAAACGTTCCTATGAAAGGGTTTCATCTTCAAGGAATTCATGGAAAAGCCTCTGACAAGTACAGGTTTCTGGTAACTGACTATACTGCTGAACTGAATGAAAAAGCATTTTCAGAACTCTAATGGAAAACCGATGAATTCATAAAAGTGCTAACAAAAGATCAAGATGAAAAAAAATTAATTACATGGGACTGAGTGAACTGATGAGGATGATTATAATTTTTGTGACTTTCTGTTTGAATAAAAAAAAAAGAAATCTCACAAGGACTCAGAGGCAAAAAATATACAAATCAATTGTCACTGCAAAATAAAGGAGCTGTTACAGTGGAGGATTCCTGGACTGAATGTCAATATTATGACATAGTATGAGTGTGTTTTGTGTTTGGTAATTGCAATCATTGTTGCTTTTGTTGTGGTCATCCATTTACAATGCTTGGTGTCAGTTTATCTCTTGTAAAAATAAAATACAGTGTGTGTGTGTGTGAAAGAAAAAGTGATATGAGAGAAAAAGAAAAGGATATAAGGTCTTTCTAAGGTTACCCAATTAACACTGTCTCTCAGTCTTTGTATTAATAGTCCACCGATTTCCTTGTGCATTAAACTTATAGTTATTTATAAATTCTTAACAATTGTTTTTGTGTAGTTCACAGCTTTCACAATCATTAGTTATTGTGGCATATTATTTTTGTAGTAATAAATATACATTATTTAACCTGACTGCCACAATTTGTACATATAAAACTTATAAGGAGTATTTTATATTTGGAAGAAAATGTAAAAAATAAAATTAAGGGCTTCCCTGGTGGCACAGGGGTTGAGAGTCCGCCTGCCGATGCAGGGGACACGGGTTCGTGCCCCGGTCCGGGAAGATCCCACATGCCGTGGAGCGGCTGGGCCCGTGAGCCATGGCCGCTGAGCCTGTGCGTCCGGAGCCTGTGCTCCGCAACGGGAGAGGCCACAACAGTGAGAGGCCCGCATACCGCAAAAAAAAAAAAAAAAAATTAATAAAATAAAATTAAATTAAAAGTACAGCAAAATAAATAAATAAAATAATAATAAATAAATAAAAGAGTGTGTCTCTGGCTCTTGGCGTTTTGTATGTGAGTAAATATCATTGAAACCCTGTATTCATTAAGAGCAAGGGTCATGTTATATTCTTTAAAGAGAACTTTCTTTAATCTTCTTGTCTCCCAGCAAACTATTCACATGGTAAGTTCTGTGTACCCCATGCTAGATAGTAAACTCCAAAAGGGAAGCAAGTGTATATGTCTAATTTACTAATGTTTCTGATATAGCACAATTCCTGGAATATATTAATAGTAGGTTTTTAATAAATATCAAGTGACTGTTTAATGTATTGGCATCATTTTCAAAGCCTCATTATAAACAGGATATGAATTTTCATCCTCCCCTGCCCTAATTTAATAGCTCAAATTCCTTTAATAAATCATACATTGCAGGGCTTCCCTGGTGGCGCAGTGGTTAAGAATCCGCCTGCCAATGCAGGGGACACGGGTTCGAGCCCTGGTCTGGGAAGATCCCACATGCCATGGAGCAACTAGCCTGTGAGCCACAACTACTGAGCCTGCATGACACAACTAATGAAGCCCGCGTGCCTAGAGCCTGTGCTCCACAACAAGAGAAGCCACTTCAATGAGAAGCCCGCACACTGCAACGAACAGTAGACCCCACTCGCCACAACTAAAGTGCAGCAACAAAGACCCAATGCAGCCAAAAATAAATAAATTTATTAAAAAAAAATCATACATTGCATAAACATACTGTCACTAAAGACAAAGACACAAAGACACATCATATTATGTTTGCTTCTTTCTCTTTTTTCTTTCTTTCACACCATTGATTCCTTTCTGCCTAAACAATTATGACGTCCAGAATGATACTTATGCTCAAAATTTCAGTGAAATTGAGAATCAGATTTTTTGAAGAAGAAAAAACAATACTGAAAGAAGCAAGGGAATTCTGTTTTTCAATTTTGCATAGGAAGATAAAACAGCTTATGTGATTTGCTTAACCATAACCTTAGAAACTATCTCTATACAACTTCTCTTTGTAAGTAAATTCATCAGACGCCTCTAGGGCCCCTTTTCATATCCTCTCCAACTACCCTCTAAAACGGACACTGCTATAGCAAACCAACTTCCCACAAACATAACTTGGCGGCACTTTTACGTGAGCTACATCACTTAATTCTCCGTTTCTTCCCTAGGTCTTTTCTGAAAAACAGCTGCGTATATCTGCCAAGGACTCAGAAAAACCCCAGCCTAGGAGAAAGTTGACACCCTGTTTTGGAGATAGACAGATAGAGAGATTTATTGTAAGGAATTGGCTCACATGATTATGGAGGCTGATAAGTCCAAAAACCTGCAAAGCTGCTGTCCCAGTTTGAGTGTTAAGGCCAGTAGCTGCTGCAGAACCGGAAAGAACTAATGTCCCTATTCAAAGTCCTGAAGGCAGGAGATTTACCTCTTACTTAGGGGAGGGTCAGTCTTTTGTTCTATTCAGGCCTTCAACTCATTGGATGAGGCCCACTCACGTTATGGAGGACAATCTGCTGTATTCATTCTACCCATTTAAATGCTCATTTCATCTAAAAACACCCTCAGGGAAATACCGCAAATAATTTTTAACCAAATATCTGGGCAGCCTGGGGCCCAGTCAATTTGGCACATAAAACTAACCATCACATACCTCATGGAGAAAATCTTACAGATGGTGAATGAGAGAGGAATAAATGTTCCCCTTATCCATTCTTCAGGTGAGCAATTGTGAGGCACATTTTACCTGAACTCTTAGGAGTCCCCAGCAAGAAAAAGCCCCACGACCAACTCAAGAACTCACCCTCCTGGTGGTTTTCCCTCAATGCCTGCTTCACTCGCTGCAGTATTCCACTCTTCCCTACAAACACCACCTGTCACTTTCTAAAGTAAGTTATCTCCACTTTCCTGGAGGAGGGAGACAAGCTAATACAACAAGATCATCAGAACACAATTTTTTTCCCCAGCCTTAGTGAGGTATGATTGACAATAAAAATTGTATGTTGTTAGATTATAAAAAAAAATAACTATGTGAGGTGATAGACGTGTTAATTAACTAGACTGTGGTAATCATTTCACAATGTATACATACATTAAATCATTGTGTTGTGCCTCTTAAAAACAATTCGCTCATGTATGTCCCGGTGGCAATGCAAAACTGTCTTTGATATATGATGCATTTTGGTCTCCCAAATGCTCACTACCAAAGCATTTCTTTGGAACCCATTTTCAACCATCTCCAAAGGAAGATTTACATATAGAGCCTGTAATGCCCACAGTTAGGTTACATAAACAGAACTTTAAGAAATAGATTGTACAATCCTTCACTACACTGTAAGCTTCCTGAAGGCAGAGAAAGCATCTGTTTTGTTCAGGGCTAATCCCCAAATGTCAGACATGTTGAATGAAAGACCGTAAAGCTGGTAAAATGACCTAGAGGACTGGAAATCAGGACTTTCTGACCTTAAAGCCTGAGTTAACCCCCAGGCACCTACACTGCTTTTGACGTGTCCTGTAGGAAACCATTCTTTAGCTTGTTTTGATTCCACTCGTAGGTTTAGCTCCTGAACCTAAGATTTAGATTAGAGCCCAAAAGTAGAATTATTGCACCAATGAATATCTACACATGACCTGTTAAAATTTATCATATAAAACTGACCCTTAACTGCAAAATGGAAAGCAAAAATAACACTCCATGCTCTAAAGTAGTTGTGAATTCATAATGCCATGTTATATTAAGACACACTCAGATCCACAGTCTAAGAATAACACGAATTTATCATATAAACCCTTCAGCATTATCCTCTATTTTTAGTTGCATCATGGTTATACCTCTGGTGGGAGTATATTGCCTATTAGTACACAGACTGGCCAGATTCAATTACCTCCATGAAATTTCTTTGATTTTAACAAAAGCCAATCAGAGCCTATTAGCAAGATTTGATAGTGTCACTGCACCAAATTAATACGACTTAAACTCAAATCAAAGACTTAAGGCCTCAGAGAATTGTTAACAAATTTGGCTAGATCTTTTGAAAAAATTTTTTAAAGTAATGAGTCTTAATTGTAATTTTATGAATGCTTGAAGTTCAGAAATTTTATGCTTAGAAAGGCTTACTAAAAGACTGTAGTCAATATACTGAAACAATAAATATATTCTTGTTAACAGATAGGACATGTCAAAAGAAGATAATTCTGAGATTATAACTCCATACAAACTTTGATCCATTGTATCTGCGTCCTCCTATCCCACTTACTAATTCCCATGGCTGTGGAACATCAAAGAGGCTGCACTAAACATTTACTAAGAATAAGGATTTCGGAGTCTGACGCCGTGGGTTTGCATATTAGTTTCCTTTATTATTAGCTGTGTGGCCATGATCAAGATACTTGGCATCTCTGTACTCAATATAAACTGAACATTTCTATCCCACCCCCCACCAATTTACATATTGAAGCTTTAACCCGTGGTGTGATGGCATTTGGAGATGGGGCCTTGGGAGGTAATTAGGTTAGATGAAGACATGACAGTGGGACACTAATGATGGGATCTACACCCTTAAAAGAGACCTAGGGGCTTGCTCACTCTCTCTCTGCAGGCTTACACAAAAGGATCATGTGAGCGCACACTGAGAAGGCTGCCATCTGCAACCCAAGGGGAGAGCTCTCATAAGAAACCAACCTTGCTGGCACCCTGATCTCAGACTTCCAGCCTCCAGAACTGTGAGAAAATAACTTTCTGTTGTTTAAGCCACCTAGTTATGGTATTTTGTTATGGCAGCGTGAGCTGACTAAGACAGTACCTCAGATTCCGCATCTGTAAAATCAGGATAGCAATAGTGTATTTTTATCCTGTGGTATTATTGCAAGAATTATGTAAGATAAGAGAACAGTACTTAATGTGAAATAAAAGATAGAATATGGTTGTTTTTGTTGTTTTTCTTTACTAATAGATTTAAGTTAATTTCTGTCTTTGAAATATGTATCAGTTTAAAAAGGAAGACAGTCTCAGAACTGGGATATTTCAAAGGGCTCTTATTTTTCCCTTGCAGAGGAGATGTGACCGTTGACTTTGTGTTTTTCAAATTCTCAAGGATTTGAGAACACGGAGGTCTATAAATAAAATCCCTTGAGTTAAGCCTTCATATATGTCTTCTAACTGGATTTCTCTATTTACTGTGTTCCAGCAAGTCGAACATGTAAATCAGAAAAAAATAGTCTGATAATGTTGAGAAGATACAGTTAAATGGAGCAGACTGAAGATGATTTTTCTTGGCATTGTGTATATTTTCAGATGAGAAATTAGAGATGCACCATGATTACCCCAAGCAAAAAAATACACAGGGAGTTTATGTGATGTGAGCCAACTTATTCTGGAACATCAAATCTGAAACTCCTGACAAAATGGCATCAGGCGCTGTTATATTCTGGAGAGGGGATGATACTGAATACACCTTGACAGCCCATCTGGTAAATGTGAATGTCATTTAGTGGTCTGTTTCCCAATGAGTGGCATACTAACATCTCAATAAAATAAGAATGCAGGCTGGGTGTCAATCATCCCATGCCTTCTCAGTTTCCAAGGGACTTGTCTCATCTGTAATAGCATAGAAAAAAGTTGCTCTTCTTCTTAATAGATAAAAATATTAGAGCATCTAGTAACACAACCCAGAATACCATCAATAAAAAAATTCTGCATAGAAAGTAGAATTGGGGAAATGTTAGATGATTTTTTTCCTAACTGATGTAATAATACTTTTCTTTTTAAACTTATCTTGCTTAGTATATCTGTTGAAGACAGAGATAGTCCAATTGCTATCACCCATTTCCTTCCTCCTTGCTAGTCTTTTACCATGGAAATTAGGAAATGCCATTTACTTACTTCTGTGGCCTCTCTTAAACTGTAAGGAGCCATGAACAGATTGAGCTATTAAAATATATGAAGTCTGCTGGGGTAGGGCATAAAAGGAGAGACTCATTCCAGGAAGAGGGCCTTTTTTCATCATCAGCTTTTCCAGTCCACATACCTTCCTGCCTTTAAAAGTAGACCTGATGTTGAGAGCTGCAGCAGCCATCTTGTGACCATGAGGCAATGGCCCAGCCCTTACATGACAATGCTAGAAGCCTGACTTTAACAGTAAAGCTAGGGATGATCCAGTTCTGAAATAGAGACTCTCTGTGGTAGGCAGAATTTTGGCATCCATGAACTTCAACTTATGTTCTTATAAATGTGAATATATATATTACTTGACATGTCAAAAGAGACTTTGCAATTAAAATTAGTTATAGATTTTAAAATAGGGAGATTCTACTGGTGACAGCAATCTAATCACTTTAGCCCTTAAAAGCAAAGTTAAGTTCCTCTGGCTGGGGTCAGTCAGAGAGATGCAGTGGACGAGGAAGACAGAAGAGAGATAAGGCAGACAGATTTGAAGATGAAAAAGACTTGACCTGCCAAGCTAGCTTTGAGTCAGGGAATGCAGGTGACCTCTACAAGCTAAGAACAATCCCTGACTGACTGACAATCAGCAAGGAAAGGGGGACCTCAGTCCTACAGTCATAGGGATCTGAGTTCTGCCAACAACCTGAAAGAGTATTGAAGCAGATTCTTCCTGAGAGCCTCCAGGCTAGGAAGTAAACTGGCCAATCCCTTGATTTCAGTCTTGGGAGACTCAGAGCCAAGAATCAGATGAGCCCACTGGACTTTAGACCTAAAAACCTCTATAATACTATTTTTGTGTTTTTTCAAGCCACTAAATTTGTGTAATTTGTTATAGCCACAACAGAAAACTAATACACTCCCCCAAAACAAAGTTATTCACTAATGAGTTGTAGAAGATATACTATTCTAGGAAATCAAATAATAAAAGCAAAAATACTAACAAAAATGTAATAATAGCAACGAATAATGACTTGATATTTCTTCTTATTATGTGTCAGGCTCTGTTCTAGAACAAACAGGACAGAGTAGAATACCATTTCCTTGGAGCTTCTGTCTTAGTAAAAAGAAATAGATAATAAACAAATAAATGCACAAGAGAAAACTATTAATATTATATAGTTGATTAAAACTGGGTAACTTAAAGCAAATTACTCATCAGATAATACAGATTGTATGGTCAGGAAAACCATCTTTGAGGAAGGAATAGCTAAGTGAAATCTGAATAAGCAGCAGCAAGGTAACAAAACATTGAAGAAGGGTAATACGGACAACTGCAAGACAGGGGTATGGAATTCAGAGTTATAAACTACTATGTAAGAAATGAATAAGCAGCAAGGTATAAATTGTACAGCACAAGGAAATAGAGCCATTATTTTGTAATAACTTTAAGTGGAGTATAATGTATAAAAATGTTGAGTTACTATGGTATATACTTGAAACTAATACAGTACAGTAAATCAACTATATTTCAATTTAAAAAGAAAAAAACAAATGGTCTGCACATTGTTTCTTTTCCAGGACTGCTTTTGTACAAATGTGTAAGAACAGACAAGCTTGATTTTGTTTAATATAAAGATGCTGAATCAACTTGGTTAGATGAGAGAGTTAAAATATTATAAAGCTCCTAATTGTTCCTTGCTTTCTAGACATAATTGTGCACTTGTGTGTATGTGGGGTCAGGGCAGGGGACTGGGTGCTGATAATTTCTGCTCCCTGAGTATTTCTTCAAAGGCCAGCGAGGAACAGGATAATTTGGTCCAATAGTTGGTGCTCTGCCACTCCCTGGACTCTTCCCATTTGCCTAGGTATGAGGAATTGCTAATCTGATTGGCTACATACAACCGATCAAAACAACTAATGGGAGGGATTAATGCATTATAAAAAGGGAGCAGATAAGGCTTTCCTCGTTCTTCCCTTTCTTGAGCACCTACAGAGCAAAGGCCTCTTTAAGCTTCTGCCAATGATTTGGTAACCTAACCTGGCTGAGTCTGTCTTCACAAGTCCAGCAGCCACCACTCCAAGTTTCTAATTCCTTCACAACGATTAGATTAATACATCAGAAAGAGCCTGCACAGGCATCTGAAAATTTAAAGGCTTGAGAGTTGGAAGTCCTGTCCCCTTCCAGACCTAAGTCTGGTCTCTAATTCAGTTTTATCAGAGAAGCTCTATACCTGAAGAAGAGAGCTGAGGAAGGTGAGATGGCATATACAAGAGGTGGTGGCCCAACCATTACGAGGAATAATTTTACTTTTCGGGCTAGGCGTTTAACTCATGAAACTCACCGCTTTATGTCCTCTAGGGTTTTCTGCTGAGAAAGCTTTATACATGAAAACAAAAGCCAAATCCCTAACACTCTTTGATGTGTTTGTAACATATGCATGTGCTTTATGTTCCCTTTCACAGTTGCTCAAAGAGTCCACCACTGTAAGTCACTGTGTATCTAATCAGGCTAACTATTCTCTTCTGACACTCCTAATTATTTCCACATTTGTCTCCAGTACATTTTTTTATAGACCTCTATTTCTTATTCCTAGCATCTGCCCTGTCTTCTATTTTCCTGTCCAAAGTCTACAGAAATGGCAATATATGCATGCTTGCACACATTTTGTTTTATACATATAGATGTACTTTTCTAGCAATCACAGTTGGTAACAAAGCTGAAAATTAACGGTGTCCCTCAGTCATCACCATCATAGCTAACTCAAAATATTCATTCAACAGCAAGCAAATTCCATGTGCAAAAGGCAAGAGAAAAGTATGAAGGAGCACTTGCTTTATTTTTAAATCAGTTGGCAGAAGATCAATGACCGATGATATAAGAACCTCATCCCTTCCCCTAGGGACCTCAGTATTACTGGAGTAGATTCACAGTTCATACGCACATACATATTTTCTCAAACAACACGTGCTAACGTTATAATGACTAACCTTTTAAATGGTTCAAAGTTTTTAGCATTTGACTACACGTGTCACAGTGTTTCTCAAAATGTGAACCCTAGATCAGCAGCATCAGCATCCCCTGGCCACTTAGATATGTAAAATCTCACATCTCACTTCAGATCTACCAGATCAGAAACTCTGTGCATGGGGCCAGGCACCTGGGTTTGCACAAGGCCACCAGTACATTCTGATGCACACTAAGTTGTTTTTTTTTAATTTATTTATTTTGAATGTTTGAATTTTATTTTATCTATTTATTTTTTATGCAGCATGTTCTTATTAGTCATCAATTTTATCCACGTCAGTGTATACATGTCAATCCCAATCTCCCAATTCATCACACACACACACCCCACGGCTTTCCCCCCTTGGCGTCCATACGTTTGTTCTGTACCTCTGTGTCTCTATTCGTGCCCTGAAAACTGGTGTATCTGTCCATTTTTCTAGATTCCACATATATGCGTTAATATACAATATTTGTTTTTCTCTTTCTGACTTACTTCACTCTGTATGACAGTCTCTAGATCCATCCACATCTCTACAGATGACCCAATTTCATTCCTTTTTATGGCTGAGTAATATTCCATTGTATATATGTACCACAACTTCTTTATCCATTTGTCTGTCAATGGGCATTTAGGTTGCTTCCATGAGCTGGCTATTGTAAATAGTGCTGCAATGAACATTGGGGTGCATGTGTCTTTTTGAATTATGGTTTTCTCTGGATATATGCCCAGTGATGGGATTGCTGGGTCAAATAGTAATTCTAGTTTTAGTTTTTTAAGGAACCTCCAAACTGTTCTTCATAGTGGCTGTATCAATTTACATTCCCATCAACAGTGCAAGAGGGTTCCCTTTTCTCCTCACCCTCTCCATCATTTGTTGTTTGTAGATTTTCTGATGATGCCCATTCTAACCAGTGACACTAAAGTTTAAGAACCATGGATTTATAAAAAAAAGTTAAAGAAGCATTCCTTTTGCATCAGTGCTAATTACAGAAATTTATTCTAATGACATAACTGTAGAATATGGAAGTGTCCAAAGATTTATCCAATAGGATGTTCACCACAGAACTGTTTATAATTGTGATAAGCTATAAATAATGAATGTTCTATAATAAAGAACAATTTCATGGGAACTATTAATGATTTGTTATTTTTTAAAAGGAGATTTTAAGCAGCATTCCTGAGAGTAACCCAATTTTCTCAAAATTATTCAAATGACTACATACAAATATCAAAACCGCTCATCAAAATAAACAAAATATCTAGAAAGCTTATCTATCTGTGGGATCATGAATGTTCATAATTTTCATCTTTATAAGGGTTTCTGTCAATGTCTATTATGAATATTTGTGTGTGCACATACGTACATACATACATATATGCTATACATATAGACATATACATACATATATGTATTTACATTTGCTTTCAATTGCAAAAGATTTAGCAAAACCTATTTATCATTCTCCATGGCTTTGTAGTCTGAATAGACACCATCAATAGCTCTTTTCCTGGTTCTAAAACTGTGAAAAATATTTTTACTTAATATGAGCATAAAATTAAAGTTTACTACTCACTCATGTATTACATTTGCTTTTTTAAAAACATTTGACACCATGTCTACTAGAGAATAATTCTGGTAACATAGTTACAATTGAGTACATATAGAACATGAGGATTCTATTGGAATTACTCCTTATGGAATCTAAAATCGTACTTTTACTTTAAAAGATGTGTACCTGAGGAAGACCCTGCCATACAGAACACATACCTGAGTTTGATGATTTATTTTGTCTGGTAAACCAATGTTTTCATTAAAATAATGCTAATTTGACAACTAAAATCCCTGAAGTCCCTTCCCCGTAACTTTCTTTGGTCTTTTCATTTATGCACTATGCGGAAGAAAAACAGACTTGGTAGAGTCCAGTAAATGCTAATAGGTCTTGAGGTTTTCTTTTTACAGTAATTTAATCATTATCATACATTCTGATCTTTTCAGCTATCAATCTGCTTTTTGTTTAATGGAGGAATTCTTCAGGATATGGAATGCCTGTTTGAAGGCCAGTTCTATTTTATGAAAAACTACAGTTCAAGATTTTCTCTTTTCCTATTCTTGAATGTGTCTTAAGACTGGAAAGAGTGATCTCTGGATGTAACTTTAAATGAATGGATGTCTCAAAGTTCTTCACAAGTTACAAGTTTTGTTCCTAGGTGCCAGATAGATAGCTATGTGTTTCTTTTGCAACAAATAAAAGCAAGCTACTGTTTCTAAAACATCAAATAAAAATGGAAAGAAATAAACTGCTTTCAAAATAAAGAAAACAGCTAAAATTCAGAGGAAGTACTTGAAGTTTTTTGTCTCTACCCCTGATCATCAGACATTCACATTCTCCAGGATATTTTTTTTACTGGTCTTTGTTATAAGGACAGACTCTAAACATTCTTTACATACCCAAATTACTTGATAAATCACATACATAATGAATGGAAAGCCAATCATTTGCCTTTGACATTTTGGTTTAATTTGAGAGTTTTCTTATTTTTCAAATAGAAAGAACTATTAAAATAGTTTTTAAATGGAAGAAAAACACAGTTTATCATAATCATTTTATTGATCACTAACATGGTAAGAATACTAAAACTATCATTGTGGTATAATATATAGCAGAGTAACTAAGTATTTCTTTTTAGAAAAAATTCTGAATTGAGAGAAACTCTCCTTGCCTTACCCAATAGATATAGGATATACGAATATAGGATACTAGAAAATGCTCAGGTAACCAACTGTTCCAGTTCTTCTGGGTATGAGGGATTTCCTTGGAAGTGGGACTTTCAGTGCTAAAATCTGGACAGTCTCAGGGAGATGTGACCTGTTGGTCACCCTAATGGAGAAGGAAGTGGGAGTTGGGTTTGGGATTAGTCCATGAGTTTCTATCTCAGGAGTATGGCCACCCTAGAACTAAAAGATTGTAAAAAAAAAAAAAAAAAAAAAAAAAACCCAACATTTTAGAGGTACTGGCCAGAAATATCAAGAAGAGTATGTAGAAATAGCAAATATGATTAGCAGAAGGGCAGGATCTGACGTTCTCCACTGAACAGTGTTAAGAGTTCAAGCAAGACGGAGCAAACACTGTGAGACCTTGAAACTCTACACACTTTGGTATTTTTTCCTTTATGTTCTTACTGGTGAGTGGCAGGTCTTCTCAGAAGACTGCTGGTAATGAAGTCTTTTTTTAAATTATATTTTATAATATAAAGGATATGAGTCTTTTTTCCATTCCTTAACTTTGATGTCTTAAATCTCCCTATACCTGAAAACATACTTTTCACCTTCTGTCACATGCAGATAAGTAGGATTTCAAGGGGAAAAGTATTCACACATTCCAATTATTATAATATCTAAGGGAGCACTTTAACCTATTTTCAAAGGTTTGCCTGCTGCAAATATGAGAGTGATTTTAATTCTCCTCTTTAGTCTAGTGTTCACATACTAATCCTTGTTATATTGCCATGAAATTACAAAAAGAATACCACAACAGTTTTGTGTTTATTCTAAATATGCTAGATAAGCTGTTAGCATTAATGTGGCTGAGATTTTATTATTTTTCTTCCCAGAAAGAATGGAAATAAGTTTACTTAATATGAAATGATGGTTTCATATAACTGTTAGGATTAGGCGATGTTGAAAAGAAGAAATCTTCATAGAAAAATAAAATTGCTAAATTTTTATTCAGCTGTAGACTTCAACAGCAAGGTTGTAGCAGCTGGTCTGATCTAGTCTTTTGTGGCAATTAGTTGATAGAATGCCTCACTCTGTAATCATCCTCGCCAGGCCCCACTCGCGTTTATAACATGCACTGTCTCTGACTATTCCTTCTGGAATCTCATACAGAGCCTTTCCACAATTAAACTTGTTTAGCCGTTTCATCAGAGACCCTTAAAGCATATTATGTGTAATTTGACTGCAAATGTCTACTTACAGATTCACTTAAATATACAGACAAGGGGAAACAATGTATTATTAACACACCTCAAAAAATAACTCTTCTTTATTCCTCCAACGGTATGGCATTTGGGAAACGGCAAAACTATGGAGACAGTAAACAGATCTGTGAGTTTTAGGGAATTGGGGGAAGGGGAGAGATGAACAGGAAAGTACAGAGGATTTTTAGGATGTTAAAACTATTCTTTATGATACCATAATGGTGGCTAGCTGGCATTATACATTTGTTAAAACCCACAGAACTGTACAACACGGAGTGGACCTTAATGAAAACTATGGGATTTAGTTAATAATAATTTATCAATATTGATTCATTAATAGTGACAGATGCATCACATGAATACAAGACGTTAATAACAGAGGAAACTATGTGGGAGGGGGTACATGTATCTGCTCAATTTTCCTGTAAATCTAAAACTGTTCTAAAGTTCAATCTTAATTAAAATTATACGCTCTTAAAAAAAAGAGTAAAAAGAGCTGCTCGATTTTAAGTGATTCCTGAGCCTTGAAATCAGAAACATTTAGGTTTGAATCCTTATTCCACCCTTTATCTGTGGACCTTAGACGGTTCTCTGATTCTTTGGAAAATAGGGATAACCCATGCCTCTCTTATTGTATGGCTAGACATCTGGCAAAATCTTTTCAGTTCCAAAAGCCACGACCCTTTCATGATGTAACACTCCTTCAAATTAAAATGTGTAATGATGTAGAATAGCATTTCCTGAAGTGCCAAAAATAGTTTTGCTGCTCTACCTTTTATTCTTTTTGAGGAAGGGCTACCTACTGCTGACAGTCTTAATGCAGCTGGTGACGGTGGGATAGAGGAAGGTAGGGTATTAAGTATCTCATATTTCAATGTTGAAGTCAGAGGTGGTCTTTACTATAAAAAGTTTTAACTTAAATATAGCCCTTTGGAAAAATATTCAAGACAAATTCTTTGTTGTTGTTGTTTTTTTGGAATCCAAGTCATGGTTTCCCTTCTCCGTTCTAGATAGTTGCAAATGCTCTCTCCTCTCTACTCATTGGTTCTTATGTACTTAAGTATAAGTATTCTTGTGGACATGCATTTTCATTTCTTTTGGGTAAAATGCTAAGAGTGTAAGTGCTGGCTCATAGGATAGATGTATGCTTAACTTAATGAGAGACTTCCAATAAGTTTGAAGAAAAGAGAGCTAACATTTTCTGTGTACTAAGAACCAGACACTAGGCTACGTGCTTTACGTTAATTACCTAATCTTTTAACATTGTGAGTTAGATTCTATTTTATTTATTTATTTGTTTGTTTATTTATTCATTTTATTCTTGGCCGCTTCGGGTCTTAGTTGCGGCACTCATGATCTTCACTGCGGCATGCGGGATCTTTCATTGCGGTGCACAGGCTTCTCTCTAGTTGTAGCATGCTGGCTCCAGAGTGCCTGGGTTCTGTAGTTTGTGGCCTGACGGCTTAGTTGTCCCGTGGCATGTGGGACCTTAGTTCCCCCACTAGGGATCGAACCTGCATTCCCTGCATTGGAAGGCGGATTCTTCACCACTGGATCACCAGGGAAGTCCCTAGATTCTATTTTTATCCCTGATTTACAGAAGTGTAAATTGAAGTTCAGAGTGGTTAAGAAGTGTGCCCCAAATCACACTGTTATCTAGTGTTACTGTAGCATCCTAAGTATTGGTATGGGAAACACGCTCTCTTGCATAGACATTAGCATGAACAGGGAGAAAAAAAAGACCTAGTCCTTGTCCCAGATATTCTCCTGAAGTTCAAGAATTTCAATTAGGACCAATGAGACAGCCCAAGTTGTTCTTAGGAAAGTAACTGTGTGGGTCAGCGGAAGGTTTATTTTTCTATATCTTGAGAAATATTTCCATTTCTTCCAAGTTTCCCTTAACTAGTGACACGCGAAAGCCAAAGGAAGTGGATGTTGCAGGATTGTTTTATTCTAGAGCCAGTGGACCCAGATTATCAGTCTCTCCTCTGCTATTGTGCACAGCCCAGCACGCACGGCCACTACCCTACAATTAACCTATCTGAATTAGGCTTCCAGTTACTGTCTAAGGACGCCAGCAGGACCCTTTGGGTATTCTCGATCAGGGGCTGAGTTAAACATACATTTACATGTAAATGGTCTCCTTTTCTCCTTCTCAGCCTGCTAATGAAATATTCTGCACTGCTGGGCAAACCATGTCACATACACATTTTGAATAGGAAAATGCTTGTGGTGAAATGGAAAAATTAAAGCAATATTACACATTAAAAAATAGCCCTTGGAGATAGCCATTTAACTTTTTCATTCCACTTGTTCCACTATTCAATGCATATGTTAGTGCCTTACCAAGTGCTGGAGGCTGCGCTCCCCACTGGAGAAATACTTCTGATGATCGGGAACAGGGGACCTGCCCTCGGATTTACCGGATTTGAAGGAGCCAATCATTAAATTCATATGTACGCCAATAATTTTTAAAATTTTGAATTATAATGAATACAGGGAAAGACAAACACAGGTGGCTGTGAGACCAACTGACAGGGAAATCTGACCTAGTCCGAGGGCAAGAGACTTCCCTGAGGAAACTACAAGGCAAGAAACTGCTTAAAGCTGTCAGAATATGACTATTAATCAATGCTAGCTATTATCGAATGCTCACTATGTACCAGGCACAGCTCTAAACACATTACATCTATTATCGCTACAGATTTATGAGGTTGGTGCTGTTATTATCCCATTTTACAGATGGGGACGAGCAGCCAGGATTCAAAGCCAGGCTGCCTGATTCTGGAGTGTGCACACTGGAACACTAAATAAACACACAACTCCGTTTGCTGTTCCTTTTACTTTCTTAATATTACTTCCTACTGTAAAGTATATTTTTCTAAGTTGGCCAAATTACTATTTTATTAAAACACTTAATTTGTTCCTTGATCTAAGCCTATGCTAAATTATTTCCTACATGCACAGATTGTTACTTTATCAGCAAGCAAAGGTGACTTAAAAAAAAAAATCTCTCAGTCATTAATATCCACCAGGAACTGTAGGAAATGTTTTCTCTCCTTCTTTGGACACCTTTTAGCATCCCTGTCACATACATGAGAGGGTGAGGTAAAGAGAAGTTTAGTGTCTTGTCCGCTATCACCTGGGTAGAAAGCCTGATGCAGCTGGGATCGGGGAAGCCAGATTTGCCCATGTTGCTACAAACCCTGGGCTGCCTCGCTGATTTTATTACTAGTGCTTCACTGGTCTCAAAAATAAAGCTATGCAGATATTGGAAAACAGCTGCATTTCCACTTCTTGGGTATAACCAACAAGCCCTATCACAGTCTAATCTTTGTATTATAAAATAAATCAATTCTGATTAAATGAATGAAATGATCCAGGAAATCCTTTCGGTTTCTTTGCCTTGATCATTGATTTACCATCAATATTCTGAGGATTAATTTGTTTTCCTGTTATTTTGATATTGGGAATGAGCTGTCCTGAGTGTCTGAAACATACTTAGTTGTCTTGGTTAAATGCTTTGCTTTGTAAATTTATTTTACTTTCATATCCAGTTCAGTTTCCTGAGAATTTGGATGGTGTGAGATTTCCAGAGACCTGATATGAAAGTCACTAGTCTCATTCATTTCTTTTCTTGATCTATTCCAAAACCTCTCTGTATTTTCCCTCAGTACTTAGTGTTTCTCTCTCCCCAGAACTTACTCACCTTTTCCTACTCATTCCTTTCAGAGTTTACCTTTTGATCCTCAAGAATTGTAAGGTAACACTATATACATGACAGTTCCTATTTCAAACTCAGAGCTACTGTCCATACAAATACACTCACACCTGTCAGACTACATAGCCTGACGTTGGATGAACAAAATAGATCTCTAGCAGCTCACACTGACATCTCTCTAAGAGCAGTCAGCTTTCACAGTCAGTCTCTAGAGAGGTTAAAAAAAAAAATGCAGAGAGCACTGCTGGCGTCCTGGTAGCCCACCTTCACCGCCCCACACGACCTGCCTGTTGTTCCACAGAGTATAATTTCAACTCCACAGACTTCTCTTAAGTGTTCTCTTTTGCTTGGCCTCACATCAGATCACCATCTAATCTAGCCTAGAGACTTTTCATTAGGTTTCATTACAGGATGTTACAGTTTCTGTTGCATTGATGTGCTCTCCACAGAGACTTTTCACTGAATTTATTCCGAGAAATTAAGTGATCTCAAGTGCAGCAGTAGTAGCACCCGTTACGATGTCGGATTTTAAAGCCAAATAAAACTGAAAGATCATGTTTGGAATCCTGAGTATGCCAAAAGGTCCAAAGACAGTTTATTAAAATAATAACAATGATAATAATAATATTAAACAAGAGCAAAAACTACATGTTTTGAAAAAATCCATTTGTGCGTTCATTCCTTCAACAGATTATTTTGTTACGTATCTTTAATCATCGGATACATAATGGTGAAGAGAAATTTGGGGCTGTTTGGCTATAACCTGAGTATCAGAAGAAAGGTAAATGTTTATGTCTCAGGAGCAGCACATAACTTAGACAGAATTTTAGTAACTGGATCCCAGCTCTTTCTTGTGCGTTCCTTAGGAGAAGTCTCAGAGTATTTTCGTGTCCAAGGACCACAGATTCAATTGCAAAATTAGGGCTGATTTACATAAAATGTACTAAAGTTTTCCTAAGTAAATAGAGAGGTGATATTATATGTCATTCATCAAGCAAAACTACATAAATATTCCATTTTCATCCTGTCTTTTTCCTTTCCTTTCCTCACCTGAATAGCTATCCTTTGGACTCTCACTCATGCTTTCTCTGTCTCCACTTCTGTCTCTCTGTCAATCTGTGTCTTTCTGTCTGTTGATCTAAAACAAATAGACTGTCAGTTATTTCTCCAGCAAAAAAAAAAAAAAAAGAAAAGAAAAAGAAAAAAAAAGGGGGGGACAGTGGGGTTTAGTCAGGATTAGCAAAGAATTGCAATCCAGGTTATAAATGTCCACCTGGCAAGGGGAAGAGAACTGTTTTATAGAGGGGAAAAGGAAGCTAGGTTGGCTATAGAAAACAAAGTGTCCATGGTTTTTCATTGGCTGACTGTTGCCAAGGAAAGAAGGAGCCCTTATCCCCGTTGGGCAGTTATCTTTGAAGGATGTGAGCGCTCCCCTTTCTGGTATCCCAACTATATTTAATTGAGGTTTCTGTTTATTAATTTTGTATTTCTCTCTTTTTCTCTGTCTGCTCTCTCTCTCTCTTGCTTTCCACCCCCTCTACCCATACCCTCTCCATTCCCCTTTTTTCCTGCCTTCTCTTCTCCCACCTCATCCCTCCTTTCTGGAGCTCTGCCACTGGGTCATGGAAAGCCTCTTTTTTATAAAAAGCAGTGTGTTCCTCATTCTGCTCCTCTACTTAGCCTCCTTGGTCCCAGAGAGTCTCCCCACTCAGCATGACAAAGCACGTTTCTTACATTCCAATATCCTCAGAAGACAGAAAGAATTTTCCTGATGGTGAAAACTGTTCTTTTTTCTAATTATTTTTTTTTCTTGTCATAGTTCCTTTCATCACCTTCATTTAAAAAAAAAATTATATTGGTAAATCCACAGGATTTCAACAGAATCCCAGGAGTAACTTTTTTTTAAAGATGGCTGCATAAGTTTAAAACCCTTAGTAAAATGGAATACTAAGTTGGAAACCTATGGTGCCCACTTACGCAGATTTAGTTATTATTTAATAGTGAGAATACCATTTTGGGAATATGATAGGGGGTCTACAAAAATTTCTGCATCATCAGGATTTAGTGTTTGCAGTCAAGAATGCAGACGGATTTCCCTACAATGTTTTCCTGATAAATGGCAAGTTGAAACTTTTCTTAATAAAGTATCGACCCAAGAAGGGAGCATTGATTGCAAAAAGACATTTTTGTGAACTCCAATATTTGAAAATACCTGTTTTCCATTTACTTCAAAAGTAACAGCCCAGGGGCTTCCCTGGCGCAGTGGTTAAGAATCCGCCTGCGAATGCACAGGACACGGGTTCGAGCCCTGGTCCAGGAAGATCCCACGTGCCGCAGAGCAACTAAGCCCGTGTGCCACAACTACTGAGCCTGCACTCTAGAGCCTCTGTGCCACAACTACTGAAGCCTGTGCGCCTAGAGCCCATGCTCCGCAACAAGAGAAGCCACAGCAATGAGGAACCTGCACACCGCAAGGGAGAGTAGCCCTCACCACAACTAGAGAAAGCCCACGTGCAGCAACGAAGACCCAATGCAGCCAAAAATAAATAAATTAAATTAATTAATTAAAAAAAAAGAGGGATGGAGGGAGGGAGGCTAGTTTAAAAAAAAAAAAAAGGAACAGCCCAAATTTTCCATTTGCTCTAAAATAATCCTGTCAATTTCGGAAATAGTATAAAAACCTTAACACGTTCAGCTGCTAAGTTAACTTGCACTAAATTGAACACTGTAATCTAATACAGCAAAGATATTTTTATTTCCCTAAAGACATGCCTTTCTCATTTCCTAAGACATGTTTTGGGATTTAACAAACTTTTGGCATGGATAGAAACAAGATGGTTTCATCGTACTGTAAAGTAAAAAAACAAAAAACAGAAAAAGAAAACCCAAGAAACCTGTAAATAACTCTAAACCAAGCTGTGTGGATTTGTGAATTTTTTTTTTTCCCACAGCTGGAATATTAGTTTTTATTACAGCTCAACTGGCATGGCAAATTAAAATTCATCTCTGTTTGTTAAATTGCTACTTAAAATGGCTTCCACCAACTGTTACAGTTGAATATTATGTTGTCATTTATGCATTTAGTGGGAATGGTTCGATAGCATGAATATTTTAAAACAAGTACACAGAAGGTACTTTTCCCCCCATTGGTTTTCAATAGTTTACTAACTGAATTATGTTTTGAGTTCTTAGTCAAACGCAGCTTAATTTTCACTGGTGATAAGGCAGCTGTTGACTGAATTAATTAAACAGTCCTTATAGGTACATTATAGCTGTAATTCCTGATTATAGCCAAACAACTCTACTTTATTACTTCTCTGCAGATTTGCTACTTATGGAAACCAAGGGGTTTCAATGACAATTCAACCTTCCACACACAATAAGTGACACACTGCTAGCAACAACAAGGACAAAAGACCCTCCCCTTTGTCTCTGTGCATTTTACATTTATATTTATTGAGCACAGACGTCTGCAGACTATTCAGAAGGAATTACATATCTGGTATCTGACCGTTTACTAAGCTAAGATTGCGTGTGTTTACAGCCACATTTATTTTAGGTCTTAATAAAATAAAACAAAGAAAAGCACTCAGTGTCATGGTGTATCTGCATACGAAAATCAGCATATTACTCCTTCCTTTAATACCCATAATGCTAATTACCTCCTTCGGGAAACCTTTACTCACACCCCAGACAGAATAAACCATATTCTCATCTGAGTTACTCTCTATCTTCTGAATCATTCTGGTTTTTTCCTTACTAGAATGTTTTTTAAACTCTGTTTATCTGTCTGTCACAGTGGTAAGATCATGGGATGTATCCTGCACTTCATTATACATGGGAATGCCCAGCAGTTTCCTTTACTTAATAGCCCCTATCACCACTGAAATATTGAAGTAGGATTTTTATGACTTGTCTGAACCATGAAGAAAAATAGTAAAAATGCAGCTGAATTATTTTATCTAAAACTCTCTGTTCTTTTTTTAAAAAAATAAATTTATTTATTTTTGGCTGCACTGGGTCTTCATTTTTGGGTCTTAGTTGCTGCGTGCAGGCTTTCTCTAGTTGTGGCGAGTGGGAGCTACTCTTCGTTGTGGTGCATGGGCTTCTCGTTATGGTGGCTTCTCTTGTTGCAGAGCATGGGCTCTAGGCGCTCACGGGCTTCAGTAGTTGTGGCTTAAGGGCTCTAGAGCGCAGGCTCAGTAGTTGGGGCACATGGGCTTGGTTGCTCCGTGGCATGAGGGATCTTCCCGGACCAGGGCTCGAACCCGTGTTCCCTGCATTGGCAGGCAGATTCTCAACGACTGCGCCACCAGGGAAGTCCCAAACTCTCTGTTCTTACCAAGTCTTGAAGTCATAGTTTAAATTTGTTTCTTTTATATTTGCCACTTAAATAGCCTCTCTTTTCCTAAAAAAAACAGACCTTCATGGATGATAATTTATTTAAAAGTGAAAGTACCTTCACGTTTATTTTTTTCTTGTGATTTTCATGCTTTAACTTCCAATGAAAAGAGTAGCTTTTTATAAGCCCTAAATTGAGAAAAAGAGCTCAGGTTCAAAGACATAGGGTCATCATTTTGCTTAAGAAAATAACAATGCAGTTACAATTAACCATTATTTTTTCCAGGGTCATCAAAATTACAATTCATCTACTATTTTACAGAACAAAGAGATTACGTAGATTGTTTCTTAAAGGATCAGATTCTTATAAGCATCTAACACTGAGAAGGGTAAAATACACATCTAATTTATAACCAATTTGTTTTCAAGTGTTTTATCCTAGGATACACCAAAAAAAGATGACAAGAAAGAAGGAGAAACCTTTATGATGGTTTTATAGCCACCAGTAAGAAAAATGTTAACCTTTTCTTCCTTTAATATCTTGCTAGAACAACATCTTTACCTGGCATTTATCCTCTTAGCTATCTTAATCATACTGTACACTGTGAATGCCAAGAAAAATGTGCATTGGCTGGCCTTAGTAAAATGTCATCTATCTGACAACGAGCTTGTTAACTTAACACTCAGGCCCTGAATAATTTGATGTATTCTGTTTGTCATACTGCTTAATATTAGGGAAACTGAGGAACACAAAATTTATATGACAAACGTAAGTTTATAAGAAAACAGCTGCAACAAATTACTTTGGATGAGCCAGGAACCATAACTGATAGATCCAAGAAGTGAGCTTTAGGCTAATTTGCTAAATAATGCTTATCTTCTTTATATATTCTTATAGCATATTGTTTATAAAGAATGCTTAATTTTGTTAAGTAGAAAAGGATGGTTAGCATAAATTGTATTTAATTTAAAAAAAAGAGTAACATATTCCTTAAGCCTTGGACAAATGATTGTTTTCCACATTAATATTTTTCTACCCGTAGATAAATATTTTTCCATCCATCATATTTCATCAAATAAAGAAGTAGCAGTTTTGCTGCTTACCAACTGGGAAATATTGTGTCCAACCTGAAGGGGTTTTTTGGGGTTTTTTTCTTGCTCTCTTTTTAGGACTGAAATAAAGCATTCTTGAGGAGTTAGCTGAAACTTTGTAACTTCGTAAGTCATATAATCATGTCATAACGGAAAGTTAAAAATAACATTCTGTAGTATTTGGGACAAAAGGAAAATTATTGCTTTACTAAGGAATACAATAAGTATAGTTTGAATCCTAGGTGGGATTTTTATATGATTATCTTTAGGGTATATTAGATAAGCATCTTCAAGTCCGTCCTTTGAAGTATCATCTCTAATCTCAGTACGAATTCCTAACAAGATTTTCACATCATTTTTTTTAACACTATTGAAAGAAACTGCATGTCTGCATAGAGAAGAAGGTAGTGACACATATACACAGAAATCCTTTTCATGAAAATTGTCAAGTATGCTGCCATAATGGCACGATTCTAGAATGAACACGCCACAATGGCTGAGTAAAGGGTAGAGAGCATTAAGCATCTCAGGTGGCAGAATACGCCACCCCAAAATGTGCCACTTTGGCGTAAGCATTATTTTGAGCTGAAGGCAATCGGGAAGAAGGTTCAAGAAAAGCTCTCTGCCTTCCACCTATTTGCCTAAAAGCAGGACATAAATTTTGAAAGGTATGTCCCCTCTCCTCTGTACCAGGAAGGAAATAAGTTAATCATTCAAGACAATTTTAGAACTTTATCAGCTGGGAGACAGCACCAGAGCAATCCACATAATAAACTTTATGAACTAGTCTTTATCTATCATTAGTTTCCATATATTTGCCTTCTCAAAATTTGCTGCCCAAGAAACTTAAAATCCTTTTCCTTTGTCTCGTCACTTCTCTAAAGAAGTACTGTGCCTCTGCTAATATACTATATAAACCCAAGTTCTAACCAGCCCTTTGTGTTACGCATCTGTGAGTGCTCCCAAGTGTAAGCGTGATACACATGCCAAAAAACTTCTATTGCATTAGTACCTTGGCTATTCCTTGATCAAAATTTACTTCATACAACTGACAGCCTAATTGACCTACTGGAATTTTTTTTTTTTAACATCTTTATTGGAGTATAATTGCTTTACAATGGTGTGTTAGTTTCTGCTTTATAACAAAGTGAATCAGTTATACATATACATATGTTCCCATATAGCCAAGGTAGTAATGCAGTAATAAGTTATAAATGTGCTCACTGTGCTCTAGAATGTCACGATTGGAATACAAGAAATATGTGTAAGAAAAAAGACAAATATTCGGGGCTTCCCTGGTGGCGCAGTGGTTGAGAGTCCGCCTGCCGATGCAGGGGACACAGGTTCGTGCCCCGGTCTGGGAAGATCCCACATGCCGCGGAGCGGGTGGGCCCATGAGCCATGGCCGCTGAGCCTGCGCGTCCAGAGCCTGTGCTCCGCAACGGGAGAGCCCACAACAGTGAGAGGCCCGCCTACCGCAAAAAAACAAACAAACAAACAAAAAAAACAAAAAAAAAAAAGACAAATATTCAATATTGATGGTTGAATGAGCTGAATAAGTTAGATGACTCTCCTTTCAATTTAAGAAGTTTGCCAGTGTTTGGATACCTCTGAACAAAGAAAAAATGGAAATAAAATTTTTATTAAGCATAAAAAATAAATAAATAAATAAACTTCTGTTGGTTTTTCTCTTGTGAATCGTCTTTTGTCAATCCACTTTACAAGACCTCAGCCAGAGAACCCAGAACAGTAGCAGGAGAAACAATTCCTCCCTTGCAGCATCCACTTGATTAGGAGTATAAGCAGCTTCACTTAAAAATAAAATTGTGAGGTCGTATCCCTGTTTAAGTTCTTCTATAACCTCCGCATCCCTTCTGATATTTTGCTGACGTTTCCCAAGTCATATCATTTACCATCCCACCCACTCATTTATTCAAAAGTATTTATCAAATCGATTTGCTCTGACAGTACCTTCCCTAACAGATCCTAGCACAGTGAAGATGGGGTTACTAATACATATTAATGTCTATTTGCAAATGGTGGGACAAACTGGAAAGAAAGGAAGAGGAGTCTCATAAGAGTAAAGAACAAAGAGATGTGACTCACTGGGAAAGAAGAAGGGGAGGAACAGGTCAGATTCAGTTTACCTAAGGAAGTAAAATAAAAATTGCGTTCCGGGCTTCATTGTTCTGTACAACATGGTAGCCATTAGCTACATGTGGCTACTGAGTACTTGAAATATAGCCTAGGTGATGGAAGAATTAGGTTTTTAAGTGTATTCAAATGCAATTAATTTAAACAGCCAGATGTAGACAGTACAATTCGAGATATACTAAATGACTCCTCTGGTTCCATATATATGGTGCTCCCCTATTTCTTGGGGTTGCATACACCGTTGCTTTTTCCCCAAATATAAATTTGTGTGGTTAAAAATACAGTCCCGGAAACATCTGATGAAAAAAAAAAGGAAGACAAAAATTATGATTTAAGATCACCCATGTTTTTCTATCTTACCATTTAAATAGAGGTGTCTCGGGCTTCCCTGGTGGCACAGTGGTTAAGAATCCGCCTGCCAATGCAGGGGTCACGGGTTCAAGCCCTGATCCGGGAAGATCCCACATGCTGCGGGGCAACTAAGCCCGTGCGCTGCAACTCCTGAGCCTGCACTCTAGAGCCCGCACACCACAACTACTGAGTCCATGTGCCACAACTACTGAAGCTTGTGTGCTAGAGTCCATGCTCCACAAGAAAAGCCACCAAAACGAGAAGCCCGTGCACTGCAACCAAGAGTAGCCCCTGCTCAGTGCAACTAGAGAAAGCTCGCGCGCAGCAACAAAGACCCAGTGCAGCCAAAAATAAATAGAGGGGTCTCAATTGCCATCTTAGAGTAGGATGGAGGTAAAGGAGGAAGGGAAGATAGAGAAGGAGCAGAACAGGGAGAGAGAAAAATCAAAATCCTTTAAGTTATCTCTTGATGGTTTTACAGAACCTTGTTTCCCACTTTGAGTAAGAGACTTAATGATGTAGACTATCTAATTTATCTCTTGTCTGCATGTACCAATTTAACTTGGAAATGAAGAGGGTACAAAGGTTATGGGGCTCTAATTTTACTGATGAATTTCAAGCATCTCTCCAGTAAAAGCTATGAAGGTAGACTTTGCTGTTACACAGTTGTTCTAATGCTACCTTGAACCGGAGCTCTCCCTGTAAACGTTTTAGATTTTAATTACTCTTGTCTAGATGCATAATGATTTTTAAGGGTTTTACCTCTTTCCTCTTTGAGGTACAACCCATTGTCCAAATCAAAGCCTGAATAACGCTTTTTCAAAGCCTGAATAATGCTTTTTCAAAAACAGCAAAGTCTTTCTACAAGTTATAAAAACATTTGAAGAAGAAAACTATAAATAAAATAAAACTTAGCTCAGAGAGACTCTAATGTAAATTAAGTTGGGTATACTACTCTGAGTTTCTTTTTCAGCTTTGTAAATCAGCAAATTTCATGGGTCCAAGAACTAGTATTAAATATATTTGTTTAAACAAGTGGTATTAGGCTGTTGTATGCACAGAAGTGCCAGCTGGTGTGTGTACGTGCGAGTATGTGTGTGCAAGGAATGGTGAGGAGAAGGCAACGCTAATAAAGCCTCATTCTATCTGTGCCTGAAATGACCTATTATATTAATTAGTTTATTTATTAACATATTAAGGATTGTTATGTTAACTATTATTAGTCATCAGTTACTTATTTAATCAATTCATCATTAATTAATTTATTAAGTTTTGCAGTAGATACGAAGTATGCAGGGGTGGTGAAGCCCAGAGTCTAGCATAGAAAAATAAACATCCATGTGAAGACTGAAACGGCATGCAGTCATTTAGAAGCACAGAGGATGGTCACTCGCAACAGACCAAAGAGTAAGAAGGCCACACACAGGGGTTGTACCTGAGGAAATAAAACTTGAAGTGAACCTCAGAAAGTTTTGGGAGGGTGGGTGTTTCTAAGCATAATAAACATGTTATATAAAAGCAGAGAGGAAAGAGATTTAGAGCATGGAAGCAGACCATTGTGGCTGGAGTATGGAAAATGAGGAGAAAAAAAAAAGGACAAGATGAATGTGGAGATAGAGGCAGAGACTAGATAATGAAAACCCTTGTAAGTAACTCTATAGGGCTTGGTGTTTATTGTGAAAGTCCTGTACTGTGTAGAAGATATCTTTATTTTTGCAACGTTAGCAGCATTTCTTTTTAAAAACCCTTCTTCATCCATCTCATGGAATGTTGGTAATACCACCAGCCATGAACCATGAGAATTTCAGACACACATTTTGTGATCCCTTGGCCACCTGCCAGCGGAAGCCTCCAAGTATCAGATACGTGAGTTTGATTCAACTATTTGACTCCTACCAAGATGTTTAGTAACTTTGGGAAGTATGACTGTCAGATTTGCAAACAAATGGTACACACGTGGAAACAAAAGAATACAACTTTACAATGAGAGATGAAGACAACTTTTCTCAGAGCTGTATAGAAAGAAGCAAATAGTTCTGCCTGAGGGGAGTCACAGCCTTACTGATGAGATACCATTTATCTGGATCGTGATGGAGGGATCCTATCTATCTATCTATCCATCATCTACTCTTTTTTCAAAGTAGGGAGAGTAAGCCATTCCAAAGAAGCATCACACACAAAGGCATCAAGTCATAAAAGAGATCAGCATCTAGGGCTGTTACCCTCTAGCAAATGAGGATCCGACATGAATTTTTGTAAAAAGGAATGACATATATATCAATAGATTTATGTTTTCCAAAGGTAGCTCCTGTGGAAATATGGGAACTTACTGTAGTAAAGAGAAGCTGCTGATAAGGGATATGTTTTTGAGAGTAAAACTGAAAGATAAGAAGGTAGTAAACTACATTTTTTTAAAAACATCTTTATTGGAGTATAATTGCTTTACAATGTTGTGTTAGTTTCTGTTGCACAACAAAGTGAATCAGCTATAAGTATACATATATCCCCACATCCCCTCCCTCCCACCCTCCCTACCCCACCCCTCTAGGTCGTCACAAAGCACCGAGCTGATCTCCCTGTGCTATGCAGCTGCTTCCCACTAGCTATCTATTTTACATATGGTAGTGTATATATGCCCATGCTACTCTCTCACTTCGTCCCACCTTCCCCTTCCCCTTCCCCGTGTCCTCAAGTCCATTCTCTATATCTGCGTCTTTATTCCTGCCCTGCCACTAGGTTCATCAGTACCATTTTTTTAGATTCCACATGTGTGCATTAGCATACGGTATTTGTTTTTTTCTTTCCGACTTACTTCACTCTGTATGACAGACTCTAAGTCCATCCACCTCATTACAAATGACTCAATTCCATTTCTTTCGATGGCTGGGTAATATTCCATTGAAACTACTCATTTTTTAAACGTTTTCTTTGTCTCATAAAAATAATATGGGCTTATATTCAACAACACAGATGCTTATACCTCACTCAGAAATTCTATTAAGTTTAATGTCATAGCTTAATTCTTAGTCGACTAAAGCAGTGGCAGAGCTAGTGATGGAAATGGCCAAGTTATTGACATGTCTAAGTTTGCTGTCTTCAGGATCCATCCATTGTTCCAATATTTTCATCAGTTACTATGTATCAAGTATTTTCCTAAATGCTGGGGATACAAATGTAATGAGTCATGACCTCTGTCCTAAATAATTTTATGATCTAAATGTCGCTTTTCTCCCAATATGGTCCATAGACAACCTACATCAGAATCACCTGAGGAGCTTGATAAAAACACACATTTCTGGATCCCAACCCAGACCATTCCCAGCCTGGAATCTACAGGTGCCTCAGGTAGGTCTAATGTGTGCTAATTTGGAGGATAATTGGTCTAATGTGATGAAAGATAGGATTGGGATGTATCAAGGTTATTTCAAGCAGTACTTGGAGAAAATAGGTGGATGGTGATTCTATTCACTGAAATTGAGATTAGAGGAGACATGTCAGCATTGGGAGTAGAGAAAACATACTGAAGCATTCTCAAGTAGATGAAATCAAATAGGTATCTGTCACTTAGGGAAGTGGAAATAAATAGTTGGGAGTCATCAGCACAAAGATGGTCACTGAGATTGGTACTATTACTCAAGAAGAATGTTCCTGAGTAGAGTAAGATTTAATTTTTTTTTAAAGAATTAAAAAAAAAGTCCTAAAGAAAAATCCTCCAAAGCAAGCAGAGAACAGAAAGTAATCAGTAGCAACTAAAAGAAGCAACTGAAGCATTTCAAATTACATAAATTAACATCTGAAGAGGTGGTCTGTCTTTATCCCCGGTCAGATTACAAGACTCCCATGCTGGCATCAAGACAGGATTCTCCACCTTTGCCTATTCCATCATCTTCATTGGCTTTGTTATCCACCTTGATCCCTTCTGTAGGCCCAATTAAACCTTCAGCATCTACAGATCTCATGTTCTCCCAGGTCCAAAAGCTCTAGTGCAGAGAGGAGCTACTTTCTCTCAGTGAATAAAACAAGTTCTAGCCCTATCTCTCATTGATCCAAGTGTGTCACATGCCCCCCCCCCCCATCAACAAATCACTAGGATCAGGGAAGTATTGATAAAATATGCTGACTGTCTTAAGTCCCTCAGAACTCATCTATAGGAGCAGCGGTAGGGTTAACTCCTAACACAAACTACAACCACCAAATCACATGACCTGAGATTCAGAAAGAAAATAGACCTGAAAGAAAACCTGTAATAGCTTTAGGAAGTAGGAATGAAGGTTAACTAGTCAAATAGAACAAAAATGTCAACTTCATTGGGTATTAAAGTCATGCTCACAGCTCATCGTTTAAGGAATATAACTTCCTTGTCTTTTTGGAAACTAGTATATCACTTTCCTTCCTTGTCTCCCTGTTTGTCTCCCACTCACTATTCTTCTTCAAAGATCAGTAGTTTGTCAATCTAATTTCCTACTTACTTCAGTACCCTGGGAAGTCATAAATCCTAACCGGGGTCCTTAAACTCATTTAAGACCTCTATTTTGGTGTCATAATGTATACACACATCTGACTGTGAGATGCATTAAATATAACTACTCATTTCCATAATCATTCAGAGTTTTGCACTGTACTAAATAAGACTCACTGAATTTTTTTTTTTTTTTAAACTGCTCTCTGGGCTTTGTCCATGGAAGAATGCTGTTTAAAGGGCAGCCTTAGATAATTCACATAGCTAAAGGTCATGAAGTTGGAAAAGGAAGAATGATAGAGTTGCTCATAAAAGAAGGCAAGTGATATGAAGTTGAGGTTATCTGAGTGTAAAGAAATCGAATAATGAATAGGAAGAGAGAGGAAGTTTGATTGAAAAAGTATATATGTATACCTTAAATATTGGGATATTATAGAGTTATTAAAAAGTAAACATCATAAAGGAGGAAAATATATTTAAGTCATGGAAAGTATTGGTTAGTAAAGTACTAAAACTGCAATAAAATTGCACGCATTATATATTTTATTCTTTATACTCTCCTTTATTTTCCAGACTTTCTAAGCACATATTACCTTGAGATTAAATCAAAAGAACATAAACATCATCTGTTTGAGTGGCATTCTTCTTCACCTCTCCCATCAAAAAATTTTAATTTTATTGCTTACACTCAGATTTTTCTTCAAAAAATGCACAGGTCTTGAAGCCATATCTCAAGGATTCCTATCAGAGTTAACCCAGATAAAGTCATAAAGTGTACGACGGCCACTACATTATTTTCCAGGGTCAGTGATCCAGTAACTTCAACTATCCAGAAAATGTCTGTGAAGCTAGAAGGAAGGTATAATCAAAACATGTAGACGTATGGGGAATGCTGTTATATGTAAGCAATACGTTCCAAAATTTTGTTGGGTGTGCAAAAAAATCATATAATTTGTCATTTTTCCCTGAAATATTTTAAATAATTTTATGGCTTATCTTAAGTGACTAATTTTTTTAAAGACAGTAATCCAAAAATTCTCATAGAAATCAATCCTAAACAAAAAGAAACAGTGTTCTCATTAACGTCCATAATATGCTTAATCTGGAGGTCGACTGAAGTAATTTCTGGATTGATACCTTTTCCTTTCCTTTCAGTTCCTTGCTCAAACCCTCCTCTTATGCACTTCAACTCATTTGCCAGTTTTCAGCTAAACTGATATTTCTCACCCTTTTTTTTTTTTATTATCAATCCCCAGGAATATTTTTAGACGTATTTTTCCTGATTGTTCTCCATGAAATTTTAATACCACAGGTATTTATATATACTATATATCTGTTCTTTCACTGTTTGTGTATTTGTGCTTTATACATAACAAAAGGAAGATTGTTTTCTGCCCCAAAGAATCAATTTTCACACCCTTAGAGGTGACATCACCCCCACTGAGAATGCACGTACTACAGAGCTTCACAAAGGAAGAGCTATTGGTGTTTAGGGACATGCAATTCTTTGTTATACAGAAATGACTCCCAAATTGCAGAACCCTTAGCTTACTTGGATCCTGCCCAACAAATATCAGTGATATCTCTAGTAACTGGGGTAACAAAAAATGCTTCCTAAGAGAAGAGATAATGCCCTTCTAGAAGAATTCCCAATAGTGTATGTAGATACTCCTCATCCAGGAAGCAGAGCTTTACCCCTCCTTCGCTGACCTTGGACTAGATTTATGATTGGCTTCCAATGAACTGAGTAGGGAAAGAAAAATAATAGCAACTTTATAGAGGAGGAACCTGGCATACACCATGTTAACATGTGATAAAGTTTACCATCCCCAGTGATGTCATGTAGATATCATGTACCCCTGATATGATGTAAGTGCACGTTGTGATATTCTTTTATAAAAGGTATAACTCTGATCTAATCATGAGGAAAACATTAGACAAATACAAATCAGTGAGCATTCTATAAAATGTCAGATTGGGCAGTACTCCTAAAACTGTCAAGATCACAAATAACAAAGAAAAGATGAATAATTTCAGAGACCAGAGGACACTAAAGAGACATGACCATTTAAGGCAAGTAATACACTAATTTAAATCCTGGAACGCACACACAAAAGGACATAAATGGAAAATTTGGTAACAGCCAAATGAAGTTGGGAATGTAGTTAATACATGTTTGTATTAACTAATGTTTGCTTTGACAAACGTACTGTGATAAGATACTGACAAAATAGGAAATTAAACGAGAGGTATATGGAACTCTCTGTATTAACCCTACAAGTATTCTGTACATCTAAAATTACTCCAAAATAAAAAGGTTTATTTTTAAAATGTCCCCTGTCCCCACACATGCTTCCAAACACTCCCTCTGATCAATAGTACCCTGAATGGAGAAAACTATTAGACTAACCTTTTAAAAATGCACATCCAATCATGTCACTTTCTGGCAAATTCTTAAGTGAGTACCTCCCCTTATCTATCACACAAGATCCTCACTGCATCTCTTCTGATGACCTTTCCAAACTCATCTCTCTCTACTCTACCTCAGGTGCCCTTCACTTCCTTCACTACTCCTGGCTTTTCACATTTCCCTAACTGCATCTGTTGTTTCATCCTTCCACACTACCTAATATCAAGATAGTAGACATGATTTAGAAATAGATTACAATGAAGATTTGTCTGAGTTTAAGAAAGATTAAACGGCCAAGGAGAATAGCTGTTTGTGTTCGTTTTAGTTATTCCCTGCTACCTACAATAGTCATCCTGTCTGACAGAATCTTTTTTTTTTTTTTTTTTTGCGGTTCATGGGCCTCTCACTGTTGTGGCCTCTCCCGTTGTGGAGCACAGGCTCCGGACACACAGGCTCAGTGGCCATGGCCCACAGACCCAGCCGCTCCGCGGCACGTGGGATCTTCCTGGACCGGGACACGAACCCGTGTCTCCTGCATCGGCAGGCGGACCCTCAACCACTGCGCCACCAAGGAAGCCCTGACAGAATCTTTTGATCAAAGATCTAGTCACGTAGATTATTGCCTGATTGAAAAATGGCCTGTGGTGCCCCAGGAATGAACCGGAGGCGAAGCAGCCCATAGTATGTACAATATCAGGCCTCACAATTCTATAGCTTGGGTACGCTCATAGCACACCTTTGACAGATGGCTCTCAGAAATGATACACTTAATTTAAGTATTTGATTATTGTGATAATGAGAGGATGATAATGATTAACACAGGTTTAACCTCTCAGGCAAGGACAACAAAAGCAAAACCAAGCAAATGGGACCACATCAATTTAAAAAGTTGTCGTGCAACAAAGGAAACCATCAACAAAACAAAAAGGCAACCCAATGAATGGGAGAAGATACTTGCAAATAATATGACTGATAAGGGGTTAATCTAGAGAATATTGAATAGAGTAAACCTGATATCTTAATACAAGTTGGTTAACTGAACATAGTATGTCTCTTTCCTTCTCTCTCCCTCTCTCTGTCTCTCTCTCCCTCCATAAAATACTGGATTTAAATTTGAAGAAGTTACTTGTCTTGTTTCATGGTTAACTTGTTAGTCTGTGCAGAGATTTTTTGAAGATTTAAGAAAAAAAGTCATGTTAAACAACTTAGCACAGTGCATGGAACATCTTATTATCTAAACAGAGGGTTGCTATTGTTGTTAACATTATTTCATCATCATCATTATCAATGACAGCAGCAGCAGCAGCCTCTATATACAAGAGAACATACCCAAATAGTCAATTGTAGGAACAGGAATGTCTTTATTCATTGACATTTATTAAGGGCCTACAACAAACCAGTCCCATCTTCTCTGAAAAATGTTGGGGAGGCAAGTATGGTTGGGGCAAAGCAGTTAGTCAATTATACTTGACTAATGAAAGACAATAAGAACCCAGATACAGTGGGCTCATAACTAGAGATGCTGAAGTTCTCACAATTCTTTAAAAAACGAATACAAATATCATACCATTTAGCATTTGGACTTTATCATTTTCATATAATATGATCAGATCTAGATAGAGGATTTGCCATTCTCAGTGAGTCAGCAGACTACCCTTCTCTCCAAGTTCAGGTGCCTCCCTGCACTTAATTCTTCATCCAACATAAGAACGACCCAGATATGTTTTCTGAACATTCAGACAATGTTTAGAATAAAATGGGTTTGAGGAGAAGCATAGGAGTTACTTAAATTCTAGTAAATTCCAAGAACTCTTTACATGGATAGTGTTTATCATATTATTTACTCATCGTAACACTTAGACGTAGAAATGAGTATCCTTATTTTACAGATTAAAAAATTCAGAAGTCAGAGAGGTTCAGAATCTTGCCCAAGGACACACAGCTAACAGGCAAAGGAATGAAACTACAGTTTGTGTAACTCATACTCTGACTTCCACTCTAGCATCGCCTCCCGAACTCATAAGAGATGCCATGATTTTGATCCATTGTGCAGAATTATTGAGTCATGTAGGTGGTTAAGTATTTAAACCTTTGAGCAAAGTTCACCTGATGCAGCATAATTAGCAACAGAGATTAGCTAATCAAAGTACTAATGATAATCTAATTGGTGTAGTGTTTTACTGCTTACAAAGCTCATTCATGTGATTGTATACTTTTTTGTAAAATGGATGACATGTGGTAGAGATTTCCCCCCTAACTTTACAGGTGAAGAATTTAAGGCTCATAAATTTATTGACTTTCCCCCAAATCATTAAACCTATAAAGAAGTAAAGTTGGGAAATGAATGAATTCTAACTCAATATCTTACGTTCTCTAAATACAGCATATGCCACTATCCAACAGGTCAAGATGATCAAAAGCAGAGTTCTTAGGAGTCCTTCCCCTATTCAGAAATGGTTTGCGGTACATACTTTAGTGAGTAATTACCCTTTCACCTGCAATCTTAGATCCTGCTTTTGATTCTGGTCTCTTCTCCATGGAAAGCATTTTTGAAAGGCTATTGCACCGCCCTGTGAACACAGATTTGGGTTTGACTGTTTTCTTACCATATACAACCTGGAAACCTGGCTAAGACTCCGTGCTCCCAATGCAGGGGGCCTGGGTTCAATCCCTGCTCAGGGAACTAGATCCCACGTGCATGCCGCAACTAAAAATCCTGCATGCCGCAATGAAGATCCCACATGCAGCAACGAAGATCCTGCATGCCACAACTAGGACCTGGTGCAGCCAAATAAATAACTAAATAAATATTAAAAAAATAAAAGATAAGTGTATATAGTCTCTCACTGGTAATCAAGGAAATGCAAATTAAAATCGTAATGAAGATGTTTTTGTTTAGAGTTGGTCAACTCAACACATGCATGAAGTTTCTCTTCCTCAAAGACTTGTATAGTATAAATAAAGGGACGACAACCAAAGGCAAGCAACTGGTTTACTAGTTGGGAGGGAGTGATTAAGTGAAAGATTACATGTTGAATTCTAAGAGCTTCTCCCCAGCCTTTCTCTAATAGCTTTTGGGACACTGGCAAAAAGACTTCTTCTGCCACATTGGAGACTATAAATATCTTGTCAGAGGAATCTAACCAGCTCCAGTGAAAAATCTAAAACTACTAGTGTCTGAAGTTACACAGTGAAATGGATCAACCAGATCACCCTACAGTGTGGCTCACATTAAACAAGCCCTTCCCAGAGCTTCCCATCAGCTTTTCACTGCTCTAGCCCTCATATGAGAAAAAAGTCAACAATCATCAGACTTGTGAAAATTTTCTAACGTGAGTATCACAAGCCAAAACAAGTAAAACAAATAAAGATAGATAGGACAGAGGGTAAAAAATGACAAAAGCTACTTGGAGGAAATAAACTATAGAAGGGGAAGAAAACTTAAAAACAACTATTAATGTCTTCAGGGAGAGAGAGAGGAAGAGATGCACAGGCTTACAGGATGGTGGTCTCCTCTGTAGTGGGCAAATAGAGGGACATCAAAGGAGCTGATAATGTTCAGTTTCTGAAGATAGAGGCCAAAACCATCATGAGGTATAGATTCTCTTTGCAATCACACTACGTGGCCAACAGAACAGCAATAATTGCTAGAGACAGAAGATAAATGAAGGGCACTTTTCATCAGTAAGATATTTTAGAGCTGGAGGGACTTCCCTGGTGGCTCAGTGGTGAAGAATCTGCCTGCCACCTCACTACAAATATCTCAATTTCGTTTCTTTTTATGGCTGAGTAATATTCCATTGCGTATATGTGCCACATCTTTATCCATTCATCCGATGATGGACACTTAGGTTGCTTCCATGTCCTGGCTATTGTAAATAGAGCTGCAATGAACATTTTGGTAAATGACTCTTTTTGAATTATGGTTTTCTCAGGGTATATGCCCAGTAGTGGGATTGCTGGGTCGTATCATACAGAGTGAAGTAAGCCAGAAAGAGAAAAACAAATACCATATGCTAACACATATATATGGAATCTAAGAAAAAAAAAAAAGGTCATGAAGAACCTAGGGGTAAGATGGAAATAAAGACACAGACCTACTAGAGAATGGACTTGAGGATATGGGGAGGGGGAAGGGTGAGCTGGGACAAAGTGAGAGAGTGGCGTGGACATATATACACTACCAAACGTAAAATAGACAGCTAGTAGGAAAGCAACCGCATAGCACAGGGAGATCAGCTCGGTGCTTTGTGACCACCTAGAGGGGTGGGATAGGGAGGGTGGGAGGGAGGGAGATGCAAGAGGGAAGAGATATGGTAATATATGTATATGTATAACTGATTCACTTTGTTATAAAGCAGAAACTAACACACCATTGTAAAGCAATTATACTCCAATAAAGATGTTAAAAAAAAAAAAAAGAATCTGCCTGTCAATGCAGAGGGCATGGGTTCGAGCCCTGGTCGGGGAAGATCCCACATGCCGCTGAGCAACTAAGCCCGTGCACCATAACTACTGAGCCTGCTCTCTAGAGCCCGCAAGCCACAACTACTGAGCATGTGTGCCACAGCTACTGAAGCCTGTGCACCTCGAGGCTGTGCTCTGCAACAAGAGAAGCCACTGCAGTGAGAAGCCCCTGCAGAGCAACAAAAGAGTAGCCCCCGCTCGCCGCAACTAGAGAAAAGCGCACAAGCAGCAACGAAGACCCAACGCAGCCAAAAATTAATTAATTTTTTAAAAAGATATGTTAGAGCTGGAAAGAAACATGCACACATACATACACACAATTCCCTAGAGTTTATAAGTGCAGAGAAAATAAAAAGTGAGGTGAGATCAGAGAGCAGTGACTAGTATGCTATATACAATTTTTTTAATGCTTATGGTAAAAGCAGTGAAGGATCTGTAATCAAATGCTTGCTCTGCCAGTTAATACTTGGGTGAAACTGGGCAAACTAAATTTTCCAAGACTTAGTTTCTTCATCTATGAAACAGAATAATAAAACACATTCTATGGGATTACTGTGAGTATTCAAGATAATGTACACACAAAGTTTGTGGCAAAGTGGTTGATCCAAAGTAGAAATTAAATCAACATCAGTTATTATTACAGTAAAATATATGGAGTTCTCATTACACAGTGATGGTTAAGCCACTCCCATCAAATATTTTCTCTCATTTTTCTTACTTTGTTAATTAAATAACCTCCCCAGTTATCTACCTATATCTATTATCAGTCAATAGATATGTATGTGTACGTGTGTGTATATATACATAGATATAGATATATCTAAATATATCTATTGATTGATATATATTCACATATATGTGTGTGTGTGTGTGTATACTGATCCACTGATCAATCAATAGATATATATACAAGTCTGCATGGACCCCACCTTACTGTGGAAGTCAAGCTCCTGTTTCCCAGAAAGAAAATAAACAGGCAACAGCTCCTCATGTAGAGTTCTGGCTTTATAATTCTTGATTCTAATTCTAAATGTTAATATCTTACAATCAGCTTAAAGTCTTGCTTTGGTTTTGTTTTTTATCTAATATTTGCTAAATGGCCCTAATTTTGTTCTCCTGTTTTCGAATGATTAAGATGTTCTATGGATGATCTGAAGACCTAATAATCGATTGTGTGGGAAGGAAGGATATCGAAAGGAAGAGAAAGAGGAGCCAGATTATACAAACGAAAACATTCCAAGAGCAAAGACGGCTCTGCCGTGCCAGATTAAAACACGTCTTGCAAACATTCACTTCTGCTTGAAGTTGCCAGGGAAAACGTGCCTGCATTTTACATCCCTCTAATGGACCCAGATTACCCTTTGAAATCACAACGATCTGTGGTTACGCGCGTCCTGGTTTCCAGCAGGTGCCGTGTCTTTTTTTCTTCATTCGGGGGTCAGATACCTGAAGCTGGTGGCAAAGTCATAAACTACAAAGCTAAATGAAAAGGCATTTGGGTGATAATTTATTTCACACTTAATTGTGCCTAGAGCAATTAGGCCTGATGACAACCACTTTTTCAAAGAGTACAATTTGGATCCATTCTATGTCATCCCAGGAGCTCCAGACAAGCTCATACGTGAACTGGATCAAGAGATCACCAAACTCTCTTTAAGCATTAGACGTCGAGACTTTTTGTTTTTATTATTATTATTATTTAATGGAAGCCTTTCGAGGCACTGAATTCCTTTGAATCTTTGTAAATGAGGACCCTATATCCACCCAGATAGCATTAACTTCTCTCAGTCAAGGCTGCTGTAGAAATGATAATATACATAGTGACGGCAAACACTTACATTACGCAAGGAACAGCGTGAAAGCTTCACGTTGACGAGTACATCTGATGCTCACAACCCCGTGAAGAAAGTATTAAGCTGTTTACCATAAAGATAGGAAAAGTGAGGCCTAGAGAGGAGAAAAGAAGTGACTTGCCCAGTTCCACAAAGGCAGTGTGACTGAGTGTACTGTGAGTTCATCAAAAGCCATTTTCTTCATTTATGGGGTACTAACCTACACTTTCCAACTTTTCCTTCAATTAAGCATGGCAATGTAATTAACTTCTGGCCAATAGAATATGAGCAGAAATAGCATGCTTCCAGGTGAATATGTTTAAGAAGTGGTGGTCTGCCACATGGGGCCTTTCCGAATCCGGGGCTGAATCGAGAACACACCAAGGCCGTTTGAAAATGGTGGAGCCACAAAAGAGTAAGAGCCTGGGTCTTGAACCGACTGAAGAGTGTGCAACCTACAAACTCCCTTAGCCACCCATTACACTTTATTTAAGCAAGAAATCAACCTTTAGAATGTCCGTGGCTTAATACAATAAGATTTATTGGTTACTAGCTACAATATTTACGTAAATGCTAGCTGCCTTTAGGGGCATAAACTGAGTGTTGAACTCGGATTTCGTGACTTTTAGAGAACAAGATATTAAACATTATGATGTACCACTCTAAGCCTGATGAATAAATCCTCCTCACTAGAATTCTGAACACTTGCCTGGGGAAATCAATCAGTAATTTACCCTGACTGTATATCCACTTATATATATATATATATATATATATATATATATATACTATTTGAGAAATCATAATATAATATTTTCAAAGTAAGGGAAAAGGGAAGTTATCTTTGTGGAGCCCTTGTTTTGAGCCCTGGGTACTTTGAGATTAATGACTCAAACAATCTGACAAATCTGGTAAGTTCTATGAATACTTATATCCCCCAAATGCATATAAATATAATATTTTGCATAAAATTCTAGGGTCCATAGGAATGGATTTAGGACTCCTGACACATGTGTTCTCATATAATTCATGCAGAAGGTTTGCCTGGTAGCAGTTTTATTATCCTCATTTTACAGATGACAAAACATAAGATACAAGCGCTAAGTGACTTGCCTAAGCTCAGACATTTGGTAGATGGCAGAACCAGGATTTAAATTCAAGACAGTTTTACTCCACGGTTCATGTCCTTTTGACTGCTTTATGATTGCTCAGTGCCTGTGGTGCAATGAAACATCACCCAGTTTCTCACAACTACCTTAAAACCACTGTTTTAAACATAAAAATTTGGAAGATATGCCAGCCTTTACAATTCCAAATATTTATTATTCATGCAATTGTGCAGTCATTGTGTGTGTGAGAGAGACTAATAGAAATATTGTGACTGAGAAATGAAGAGAGATATATAGAAAGATTGAGAAAGATACTATCTTCATAAATTTTTATGTAAGGCATTACCTTTAAATGATATTTATCTTCATCCACAAATCTTATAGAAAGCTACTGGTAAACCTCACATGAAACAGCCTCATGTGCTTATTCCCAAAGTTCACCTACCCTCCAGACATAGGAGCAGCTTGGAGTTACAGAAAAGCACGCAGTTCTCTTTGGTGTTTTGTAACTTGGACTGAGAAGTTTCTCCTGTCCCAAATTATTTTTCCTCTTTGCCTTGATATATCCCACCCATCTTACTTAACACATACTCTGGCCAATGACCAGTCTCTTCCCCTAAATCAAAACAAAATGAATGAAACAAACCTAAGGAACCTACCATTGTCTCGTTTGGGTGGGAATAAGAACAGTGTGAAGGGCTGACATTATAATATTCCTCCCTAACCTGCAGTTTCACTTTCCATGGTTTCAGTTACCTACAGTCAACCAGGACCCCAAAATATTAAGTGGAGAATTCCAGAAATAAACAATTAATATGTTTTAAATTGTGCACTGTCCTTCTGAGTAACATGATGAAATTTCATACTGTCCAACTCTATCCTGCCTGGGAGATGAATCATCCCTTTGTCCAGAGTGCTCTCACTGTATATGTTTCTACTCATTAGTACAGGAGTAAATATAGTACGTATATAGGAATACCTCATTTTATTGCATTTCACTTTTTTGCACCTCACAGGCCTTGCATTTTCGAAAAATTGAAGGTTTGTGGCAACCTTGCATTGTCAGATTATAGCTAACATTTTTTACCAATTAAGTATTTTTTAATTAAGGTATATCCACTATTTTTTTAGACATAAAGTTATTGCACACTTAATAGACCACAGTATAGCAAAAACATAAATTTTATAGTCACAAAACCTTCACGTGACTCACCTTTTTGTGATATTTACTTTACTGTGGTGATCTGGAACTGAAACCACAATCTTCGACGTCTGCCTGCATAAAGTTTGGTACTATCCATGGTTTCAGGCATTCACTGGGGGTCTTGAAATATATCCCTCTGGATAAGGGGTTCTGTTATATAGTTTGTATCACCAGCGTGTGGCAGATAATTGCACATCTCTTAAT
The DNA here is from genome assembly GCF_964374135.1 of Grampus griseus. NCBI lineage: Eukaryota > Metazoa > Chordata > Mammalia > Artiodactyla > Delphinidae > Grampus > Grampus griseus. Next base: position 33,548,874 of record NC_139013.1, on the reverse strand, counting down.
AGCAATTATTTATCTGGGGGTTGTTAGGCTTATTGTCCCTTTCCCCCAATAGACTAATTCTCCAGGAAGACAGTGACTATCATCTCTTTTATTCTCTATTTCATTCCCCAAACCAGCACAGCTCCTAATAAGAGTAGGTACATCATATTTGTTGAAAGACTAAAATGTGATAGCTTTAGTGCAATTCAAGGATTTGGGGAAATCTCTAATGATAATAGATAGAGAAAATTCTCTAGTTTGCATCATTCCTGAATGGCTTCAGCACACCTCACAATTGTGTTTCTAAGAATCTGACTAATGAAATGAGTCTGGTGGGGCGCAGGACGCGCAGGCTCAGCGGCCATGGCTCACGGGCCCAGCCACTCCGTGGCATGTGGGATCTTCCCGGATTGGGGCACAAACCCGTGTCCCCTGCATCGGCAGGCGGACTGTCAACCACTGCGCCACCAGGGAAGCCCCAAACTAACATTCTAAATTGCTTTTTCTTCCTCCTCAGGAGCAGCTGGGCTGGGAACTTGCAGAAGGGCAGATGGTGTTGCTCTGCCACACTCTGGAAGCGCCTGTCTCAGTTCCACACCAAGAACATCTGCTTCTCTCAACTCCTTATCACAGCACTCCCTCCCCAGCCAGGAGACCAGCACGAAAGGCTCTGGCCTCCACAGAGCAGGGACATATTTTCTGCTAATTCAGAGAGAGATCACGAAGAGCTGACAGAAAATTGATTAGTTAGAACTCAGTGGTGTACACACCCCAGGGAAAAGTACCGATGGCAAACTGTTGCTGGACCAGCAATGCACCTTTATTTCCACATCTGAATTTTTTTTTTAAAGATTGAGAAGAACAGCCTGAGTCATTGTCTCAGTGTCTTCATTATAGCCTGTATCACAGATACCTAGCAGAAAGTACAGAATCTTTGATTTGGGAAGACCTGGCTTTCTTTGATTCAAGGTTTCTTCATTTACTGACACTCTTACCTAAGATTCTCTAATATTTCATATCTCAGAGGCAGTTTCCTTGCTTATAAAATGGCAGTAAGGGGGCTTCCCTGGTGGCGCAGTGGTTGAGAGTCCGCCTGCCGATGCAGGGGACGCGGATTCGTGCCCCGGTTCGGGAAGATCCCACATGCCGCGGAGCAGCTGGGCCCATGGGCCACGGCCGCTGAGCCTGCGCATCCGGAGCCTGTGCTCCGCAACGGGAGAGGCCACAACAACAGTGAGAGGCCCGCGTACCGCAAAAAAAAAAAAAAAAGTAAGTAGATTTGTACCATGCACTGCTATGAAGATTCATCTTTTTCTTTTCGCCTCATTATTCCACTAGAGACATTATTCTTGTTGTGCACACATCTCAAAATGTTCACAGACCACCTGCATCAGAATCACTCACTGCCCTGGCGATTCTAATGCATGCTCAAGATTGTTATAAACTATTCGATTAAATAAAAATCCAGATTGCACTGGCTTGGTCACAGACAAAATGTGCTTCCGAATCTGGGAGTTAGGCTCCTTAAAAACCTCATGTAGAGTTATTTAGGATCAAGAAATTTAGGACCTTATCTATATAAAACAATTAGCATAGCAAAATATATGCTTGAGTAAAGCATCCCACATAAAAGCCTTTACAGATTTTTTTTGATATGATCATAAAATCACTTAATATGGACAGCACACACTAACTGTAACATTAACAACAATATTATACTCCTCTTGAGGCATCCTGATGGTGGTTTTCTTGATATCTATTTGCCATTAGTTGTTTTATATACACTTAGGGATATCCCTTTTCTACATTTTTCTATAAAACATGGGTAAGTTCATCTGGCTTTGTGGCAAATCATCAGTGCATGATGTGATGCCTCTTTGTGATGTTTAATATGCTTATCATTTTAAAATAAGATGGGAGACTGGGGAAATTTAATCAGCGTTAACTAACAATTATATATATTCAATCTAACATTCACATAGGTTCAGAAAGGATAAAGAATTTATAGTTTCACTTTCATGGCCCAGTAGCTTACAGATGAGAGAGCTCACCATCCCAGCATCAGGCCAAATCCAAGATCTATACGTACAGAACTAGTTGACAAGCAGTGTGTTGCTAACCAATACCTTTATACCAGGTCAGCAGGATTGGAAAAATCAGTCTAGGGACTGAAGCTTGGTCTAGAATAAGGAAACAATGCCGGAGGAGGAGGAGAGAAAGGGAGAAAGAGAAAAAGCAGAAGCAACTTATCAGTTACTGACTTCTTAGCATCTTACTTACATTACTTCAAGCTTAGGGAAGAGGTACTATTAGCAATTTCCTTTTACAGGAGGGAACATGGGTCTTAAATTACATCACGTATTAGCTAGATTAAGAAGAAGAGCCATTATTAAAATCTGATTTTTGTTTTGTTTCTGTTTTCGGTTCCAAAGTAAACCCATCTTACTGTAGTAAGCCACAAACCCTTCTCAATTTTAACAGATGTAGAGAAAAAAAGCACCTCTTCAAAGAATAAGGCAAATACACTTATAAAACCAAACAAAATATTAAAGTGCAAATTTTTCAGATTAAACAGCTCACAGTGACTCTATACATTTACCCAAGGGGGAAAATGGCTGGCTATATGTGGAAATTAAAAGATCCCTTTACACAGATATACCATAACAAAAGATGAGAAACTAGAGTTACTTAGGGAACACTGGTGTTTTAAGGAAAAAAAATTATAATTTGTAGTTTTGAAATAATGAATGTTAGAAGTTGAACAAATATAAGTGGAAACACAAATAATGTTAATTTGCAGACATGATACCTTCTGTATTTCATCAACTCAGACTGAACATTTATTTTACGTTTTAATATCTCTGAAATCAAAATGAGTAATATATTAGATGGCTCCATACAGTCACTCTCAACAGGGTGAAAGCTGTCTGATTCCAAGGTTAAGAATTTTTTTCCCCACCGTACCCTTAGTTTCTTGGTTGCAACTCCTGAGGGCATAACTGAATAATGGCAACCCCTATATATTCAATAAACAAACCAAAAATATCAAACCAGTCAAGAAAAGGACATGAATCTGAGTTGTCTGACAACATTCCATTGTTATTCTTTGGTAAGATCAAGAAAGAGCCAGCAAAAAAAACCCTGAGATAGATGTTACAGAAAATACTGGAGTAATAAGCTTAAAGACCTGCTCCCTTCAGCAAAGCAACCATTACATTGACAAATACTGATAGAATCAATGTTTCTGGAAACTCTGGAATCTAAGCAAAAAACTTAGAGCAACAAGGGGTGTGTTTAATGAAGAAAGAAATTGCTAAATTTTGGTTAAAAAGTGATGTGGTTATTTTGCTTCCTTGCCTCTTATCCCCCATTCCCCAACTCAACAGTGGTCATAGAAACAGTGGATTGCATTCTTGATTCAGTTTGCTGGTGCCAGAAGGTGAAATACGAACCGTGTTATCAAAATATTGTGCCTAGGTATTGTGACTTGTCTGGTGATTACCTAAGGGACCAGCATAGAGGCTTGCCTTCGCTTTGCCCTCCTTTGGTGGAAGCAGCTTCTCAGACTGATGTCTATCAAAATGTTTAAAGACACATATCACTTATAACTGCCTGGGGCAAAGAAAAACATATAGGCGGGTGGCATGGAAGGCAAGAAACAGATAGACTGAAAATCCTGGGAAGGAGAAGGCTGAGGAGGAAAATACTTGGGAAAAAGGGGGCCTTTTATGGATACTGAGTATGGGATGGTCAGAGCCAGGCATGTGCTCAGAAAAGAGGTGAGAGGACCCTAAGCTTGACTTCTGGTGGATCTCTGAGGTCCATGCAAGCAGGAGGTAAATATTAAGTCAGAGTCGTAGGTATCTAGAATAAGCATTTCACAAGTGCCCCAGCTCAGAGCTAATCTGCAAGGACCAAGAGACCATTTTCTTTTTTTCTTGGCTCCCAGTTTAAGGAAATCTCTGTCAAGTCACTGGGGACTGCTGAAATAATAGAACAGAGACTTTGGTGGTCTCACATGACAAGGAATAAAGCATTTGCAAACATAAAAAAAAAAAGTTTGGAGAAGTTACTGAACAAATGGATGGCTAAAACCATAACAACAGAAAAATCTGGGGAAGACAGGAGGAGAATTCGATTTCCAGATTTATCACATAATAATATTTAAAATTTCACTTTTCAACCAAAATATACTTAAATTTTTAAATATTTAAAATTTTTAATTTTAAATATTTAATTTTTTAAAATTTTAATTTTTAAATTAATTTTAATTTTAATTTTTAATATTTAATATTTAATTTAATTTTAAATATTTAAAATTTTTAAATATTTAAAATTTCAGTTTTCAACCAAAATTATAAAAGACACAACGAAAAAGGAAAGGATGGCCCAGTCACAGGGGAAAAGAAAAGAATGGACAGAAACTAACTCTGAGGAAGCCCAGACATTGGACTTACTGGAGAAATAGTTAAATCAAAGGTCTTAAATATGCTCAAAGAGCTAATGAAAACCATGAGAAAAGAACTAAAGGAAACCACGAGAAAAATATATAAACACACAGAGACTAAAAAGAGATAGGTATTGTAAAAAAGAACAAAATAAAAATTCTGAAGATGAAAAGTCAAAAGCTGAAATGAAAAATTCACTAGGGTGATTCAATAGCAATTTTAGCAAGCAGAAGAACGAATCAGCAAACTTGAAGACAGAACAAGTAATATCCAGTCTGAGAAGCAAGAAGAAAGAAAAAATGTAGAAAAATGAACAGAGACTTGGGTAACTGTCAGGCACTATCAAGTGTAACAATGTATGCATTATGGGAGTTCCAGAAGAAGAGAGAGAAAAAGGGACAGAAAGAATATTTAAAGAAATAATGGGTGAAAATTTCACAATTTGATGAAATACATGAATCTACACATTTGAGAAGCTCAATGGACAACAGGTAGGATAAATTCAAAGGAGCTACAACAAGACGCATTATAATCAAACTCCTGAGAGCCAAAGACAAAGAGAAAATCCTGAAAGTAACAAGAGAGAGCCAACTCCTCACATAAAATGGATCCTAATTAAGATTAATAGCCAATTTCTAATCAAAAAACTTGGAAGCCAGAAGGCATTGGGAAGACAAATTTAAAGTCCTGAAAAAAATAATCAAGCAAAAATTCTATAACTGACAAAACTGACCTTCAAAAATGGGGAAGTAAAGACATTACCAGATAAACAAAACCTGAGATAGGTCTTCAATAGTAGTCCTTCCCTACAAGTAATGTTAAAAGGTGTCCTTCAGGCAAAAATGGAAGGCCAACAGACAGTAACTAGACTAGAAGCCACATGAAGAAATAAAAAAACTCCAGTAAAAGTGAGTATATAGGAAAATATAAAAGCCACTATTACTTTGGGAAGTGGGGAGGTTTTAACTCCTCTTTCTGTTTCTCGTATGACTTTAAAACCAAATGCACAAAACAATAACTATAAAATATTTTAATGTACACACAATGTATAAAAATATAATTTGTGACATACTAATATAAAGTGGGAGCACAGCTGTATAGGAGAGATTTTGTATTCTATTGAAGCTAAATTGATATCAATTCAGACTAAACGGCTATAAATTCAGGATGTTATTTTAATCCCATGGTAACAAAAAGAAAATAACTAAGAGACAGAAAAAGATATGAGGAGGGAATCAAAATAATATATTATGAAAGAGTTTTGAAAAGAAAGCAATATTGAATTAAGGAATGAAAACTGACATAAGACATAGAAATCAAAGAGCAAAGTGGCAGGAGAAACTCCTTCTTCATTAGAAACCAGTATAAATGCAAATGGAGGGACTTCCCTGGTGGTCCAGTGGTAAAGAATCCATCTTCCAATGCAGGGGGCATGGGTTTGATTCCTGGTTAGGGAACTAAGATCCCACATGCCACAGGGCAACTAAGCCCACATGCCACAACTACAGAGCTCACGTGCCTCAACTAGAGAGCCCGTGTGCCACAAACTACAGAGCCCACACGCTCTAGGGCCTGTGTGCCGCAAATTACAAAGCCCACGTGCTCTAGAGCCCATGTGCCACAACTAAAGAAGAGAAAACCCACACACCACAACTAGAGAGAAGCCCGTGCGCCACAACTAGAGAGAAGCCCATGTGCCGCAACTAGACAGAAGCCCATGCACCTTGACAAAGAGCCTGCATGCTGCAACTAAGACCCAATACAGCCAAAAACAGTTTAAAAAAATGCAAATGGGGGCTTCCCTGGTGGCACAGTGGTAGAGAGTCTTCCTGCCAATGCAGGGGATACGGGTTCGAGCCCTGGTCTGGGAAGATCCCACATGCCATGGAGCAACTGGGCCTGTGAGCCACGACTACTGAGCCTGCACATCTGGAGCCCGTGCTCCGCAACAACGGAGGCTGCGACAGCGATAGGCCCGCGCACCGCGATGAAGAGTGGCCCCCGCTTGCCACAACTAGAGAAAGCCCTCGCACAGAAACGAAGACCCAACACAGCCAAAGATAAATAAATTAATTTTAAAAAATGCAAATGGCTTACGATTTACACAACACAGAATGGATAAAAAAATACTATACAACAATATGTTGTCTTCAAGAGACTCATTAAAAAAAAAAAGACTCATATCCAAGGACACAAATAGGTTGATAGTGAAAGGATGAAATAGGATATTTTATACAAATAGTAACCAGAAGAGAAGTGGAATGGCTATACTAATAAACAAAATAGAATTATAGTAAAAAAAAAAAAAAATGGTTAAAGAGACAAAGAGTCACTATATATTGATAAAAGGGTCTATTCATCAACCAAACAATTATAAACATATTTAAAACAAATTAAAAAGCCCAAAATATATATAAAGAAAACAGTGACAAAATTAAAGAGAGAAAGAGGTCTACAGTAATAGTTGGAGACTTTGGTAATCCACTTTCAGTAATGATTAGAATATCTACCCAGCAGGTCAATAAGGAAGTAGAGGACTTGAACCACACTATAAACCAACAAAACCTAACATACAGAGAACACTCCACCTCCCAAGAAACAGAAGACACATTCTTCTGAAGTGTCCAGGTACACATGGAATAGTCACTAAGACCATATGTCAGGCCACCAAAGAAGTCTCAATAAATTTGTAAAAATTGAAATCATGCAAAATATCTTCTTTTACCATAATGGGATAAATATAGAAATCAATAACAGAAGGAAAACTAGAAAATTCACAAATATGTGCAAATTAAACAATGTAGTCTTAAACTGTGGGTCAAAAAATAAAAATGGAAATTTGAAAATACTTGGAGATGAATGAAAATAAAAACACAAGATACCAAAATGTATGAAAAGCAATGAACTCAGTGCACAGATGGAAATCTATATACAGCTGTAAATACTTACATTAAAAAAAAAATCTCAAATCAATAATCTAACTTTACAACTTAAGGAAGTAGGAAAAAGAAGAGTAAGTTAAAGCCAAAGCTAGAAGAAAGGAAAAATTAATGATTAGTGTAGAAATAAATTAAATAAAGAATAGAGAAAATGACACAGAAAAACAGTTAACCAAAGTTTGATTCTTTAAAAATATCAACAAAATTACCAACCTTTAACCAGACTGACTAAGAAAAAAGAGAGAAGTTGAAAAGATCTGAATTAAAAGCAGATAAATTACTACTGACCTTACAGAAATAAAAAAGAAACACAAAAGAATGCTATGAATAATTCTACATGTAAAAAATGAGATAAACTAGATAAAATGAACAAATTCCTAAAAACACACAAATTACCAAAACTGACTCAAGAAGAAGTAGAGAATTTAAATAGATCTGTAACAAGTGAAGAGATTGAATCAGTAATCCAACAACTGTCAACGAAGACAAGTCTAGGATCAGGTGACTTCACAGATAAATTCCAACAAATATTTAGCAGGAACATCAATCCATCTGAAACTAATATAAAAACAGAATAAGAGAGAGCATTACTTAATGCATTCGGTGAAGCCAACATCACCCTTACAGCAAAGCCAGATAAAATGTCAAAAACTGGGAAAAGCAGACCAATATCTCTTCTACAGATGCAAAAATCCTCAAAAAATAATAGCACACTGAATCCAACAGTATATTAAAAGGACTTTATACCATGGCTAAGTGGGATTTATTCCCCACACCCAATGCAATGGTGTTTCAAAATTAAAAAAAAAACTCAATCAGTGTAATACAGTGCATAAATAGAACAAAGGAAAAAACACACAGTATCGGGCTTCCCTGGAGGCTCAGTGGTTGAGAGTCCGCCTGCCGATGCAGGGGACACGGGTTCGTGCCCCGGTCCGGGAAGATCCCACATGCCATGGAGCGGCTAGGCCCGTGAGCCATAGCCGCTGAGTCTGCGCGTCGGGAGCCTGTGCTCCGCAACAGGAGAGGCCACAACAGTGAGAGGCCCGCGTACCGAAAAAAAAAAAAGCAAAAAAACCCACACATTATCATCACGTTGATTGACACAGAAAGGCCATTTGACAAAATCCATCACTTTTTCATAAGAAAAATTCTCCACAAACTAGGAATAAAAACAGATTTCCTCAAACTGATAAGGAGCTTTTATGAAAAATCTCAAGCTAATATCACATTTAATGGTGAAATCTGAAAGCTTTCCCTATTATCAAGAACAAAACAGACAGTCCCACTTTCACTACTACTACTCAAGCTTGTACTGGAAGTCCCAGCCTTTAGGTGAGAGCAATTAGGCGAAAAAAAGAAATAAAAGGCATCCATGTTAGAAAAGAAGAGGTAAAACTATTTTTATTTGTAATTGGCATGATCCTATATATAGAAAATCCCAAATAATACACACTCGCAGGTGCACACACAACACACACACACACACACACACACACACACAAACTGTTAGAGCTAATAAATCAATTCAGCAAATTTTCAGGGTACAAAATCATTATGCAAAAGCCAGTTGTGCTTCTATACTGAAAAGGAAATTAAGAAAACAATTCCATTTAAAATAACACCCCAAAATATAAAATGCTGAGGAATAAATTTAAGCTAGGAGGTGAAAGACTTGTATATTAAAACCTATAAAACACTGCTAAAAGAAATAAAGGAGATATAATTAAACAAACAAACAAACAAAAAACCCCCCACATGTTTAAGAGTTGACTTACTATTGTTAAGATGGCAATACTACCTAAAGTGATCAAAAGATTTTTGTTTGTGTTTGTTTGTTTGTTTTTGCAGAAATATTAAAGCCAATCCTCAAATCCATATGGAATTATAGGGGAGTACTTGATAGCCAAAGCAATATTGAAAAAGAAGGCCAAAGTGGAGACTCATATTCTCAATTTCAAAACTTACAACAAAACTACAGTAATCATAATAGCATTGTACTAGCATAAGGATGGACATATAAACCAATGGAAAAGAATTGAGAGTCCAGCCATATACCAATATATCTATGGAAAACTGATTTCAACAAGGATGCCAAGACCATTTAATGGGAGAAGAATAGTATTTTCAACAAGTGGTGCTGGAGTAACTGGATATTCACATCCAAAAGAATAAAGTTGGACCTCTACCTCACGTTATATACAAAAATTAACTCAATAAAGATGTTAAAAAAACTTAACTCAAAATGGATCAATATTATAAATATAAACCCATAAATTCTTAGAAGAAAACATAGCAGTAAACTTTGGATTTGGGCAATGAATTCTTCTTAGATATGACACCAAAAGAATGAGCAATAAAATTTAAAAAGAGGGATAAATTGTATTTCATTAAATTAAAAATATTTGAGTGTCAAAGAAAATTATCAAGAAATTAAAAAGACTATCTACGAATGGGAGAAATAGTTGCAAATCATATATCTGATAAGAGTGCATGATCCAGAATATATATACAGCACAACTCAATAACAAAAAAGCAAACAATAGAATCTTAAAATGGGCACAAGACATGAATAGAGATTACTCCAAAGAAGATATAAAAATGCTCAATGAGCACATGAAAAGATGTTTAATATCATTAGTTATTAGGGAAATGCAAATCAAAACCACAATGAGATATCACTTCATTTTCACTAGGATGGCTATAATTGAATAAAAGAAAAATAACAAGTATTGGCAAGGATGTGGAGAAATTTGAACACCTGTACATTGCTGGTGGAACCTAAAATGGTGCAGTCACACATGAAAATAGTACCATAGTTCCTCCAAAAATTAAACATAAAATTACCATATGACCCAGAAATTCCATTTCTACCTAAAAGAAATAGAAACAATTATTCAGATATTTAGATACTTCTCCACATATGTTTATAGCAGCACTATTCATGATAGGTGAAATAGCCAAAAGGTAAAAATGATGCAAATATTCATTAACCAATGAATAGATAAATTATATGTACATTAAATGGAATATCATTCAGTCATACAAAGGAATGGATACTAATACATGCCATGATACAGATGAACTTTTTTTTTTTTTTTTTTTTTGCGGTACGCGGGCCTCTCACTGTTGTGGCCTACTCCCGTTGCGGAGCACAGGCTCCGGACGCGCAGGACAGATGAACTTTGAAAACACTTTTCTAATTGAAAGAAGGCAGACACAAAGTTACACATCTTATGGTTCCTTGTATATGAAATACCCAGAATAGATAAATCCATAGAAACAGAAAGTAAGATGGAACTATGAGGAGTTACTGCTTAATGGATATGAGTTTTCTTTTGGGTGATAAAAATGGTTTAGCACTAGACAGAGGTGGTGGTACAGCACCTGTGAATATTAAATGCCACTGAATGTACATTTTAAAATGGTTAATTTTATGTTATGTGAATTTCACCTCAATTTTTAAAAATACAAAGTTAATGTCAGCAGCTTGGAAGCAAATCTCAGAGTTACTAGAGGTGCCCTCTTTTAGAAAATACAACATCATCAGCACTTTCGACTGCACAAAAGATGACACCAAATGGTAAAAAATGAACATTAACAACTCTAAATAACTTCTCAAAAAAACTTCAAAGGGGGCTTCCCTGGTGGCGCAGTGGTTTAGAGTCCGCCCGCCGATGCAGGGGACACGGGTTCGTGCCCCGGTCCGGGAAGATCCCACATGCCGCGGAGCGGCTGGGCCCGTGAGCCACGGCCGCTGAGCCTGCACGTCTGGAGCCTGTGCTCTGCAACGGGAGAGGCCACAACAGTGAGAGGCCCGCGTACCGCAAAAAAAACCAAAACCAAACAAACAAAAAAACTTCAAAGGGTCTGCCTCTGAATATTAGAATGCTTTATAAATACCTTAATTCTGCCTCCCCCACACACAAAAAGATGATAGGTATAAAAAAATTAACAAAGTCAACAAATTTCAATAGTAAGTTATTAACATTATTCTAAGTGATAAGAAAGCATGGTTAGAGTATAATTGGCAATGTATTTATTTATATTGGCATATAAAATAATGGTGCTTCCTACAATTAACAGCATTTTGAGTTTAGTGAAAAATAGTAGCTATAATGATATCACTACACTTTCAACAGATGCTTTTCTTACAATGGTGACCACTCATTCACTTACATTCATTAATCAAGATTTTGAATTTGCGGTGCTGAATTCAGAACATAAATGTTTAAAAGTTTTGCTGTGATAAATCTGAAACACATTTGATTAAAAAGGATTGAATCAACTTCAAGAAACATTCACTACCTTGCAAAAGTTCACCATTAAGCAGAAAACGCAAGAAACTAGGAGGAGAAACCAAGAAACCAAGAAACCATACACTATCGCAGGGGCAGTTAAAGGGACATTTTGGGCACAAAACAGTGATTGTCTCTTCTTAGAGATTTACAAGAGGTTTTGTAGAAGCAATAATGTTTGAACAGCATCTTACAGGACAAATAGGAGTTTTGTGTTTATCTCAATGAATAAAATAGAAAGGTCATTCCACCCAGAGGAAATTATAAGGACCAAGGGGAAAAGGTGTGAAGCAATTTATGAAGAGAGCGCAACTGGACAGGCAGAAGGGGTAGAGCACAAGACAAGGCCAGAACCAAGTCAAGAATCCTTTAAAACACTGGATTTCTAGATATCAAATTAATAATCATTTCCTTACCTAGCCCTTTTAACAGAAAGTTAAATGCTTTAGACCACGACATTAATCTTTAGTGATTTCTTTGATAAACCAAACTTGATATAGCACTAGGACCAAAGGAAGGTTTAGACTTTGGCCTGTGTCCATGTCACACTATCTTTGGAATCTCTAAATTCTCTATTAAAAAAAAAAAAAAAGTAAAAATGCTAACCTTATACAACAGCTCCCAATTATTGAGGATATATTTTGTCCCAGGAATCATATCCAGTACATGTCCAGTACACAAGCACACACACACACAAACACACACAAGGATCTTTCAAGCAATATCTTTACATGCTCACTTTAAAAATCATGAAACGTAGCCTCACAGAGGTTTGATAAAATTTGTGTCATTACAGAGCAGCAAGCCACTTAAGTCAAATGTCTAAGATTTCATCATTCATTCATTCATTTAAATATGTATTAAGTAAACACTCTGTACTACCAATTTTGATGAATTATTTAAAGACTCTTTCATGTGCCATGTAAAATGCGTTTTTCTAATTTCCATGGGCCGACGACTGATTAAAGCCAAATGTGCCACAACCCATGATCTCAACCTTGAACCTCCTTGGTTAATTGTGTGTGTGTGTGTGTGTGTGTGTGTGCGCGCTGTATATAAGTGGTCAATTCAGAGAAGGGGGGGATGAAACATCTATAATTTTTGCTACAATCTGCCTTTTGTTATGACTTAAAATATACTCCAGAGGATATTGTTTCATATCAGCATCAGAAATAATGCCATCTTTGACATAACCATGCGATATTCATTTTTGAGTATTCAGAAAACAATAAACAATTATACCTTTTACTTCTTTGGAAATAAAATACTGAGCCTTGCCAGTATGTCCCTTTACTGGAAAACAGAAACTCATTGAAAGCTGTAGTTAAATTACAAAAGAAAAAGAAATTAACCGTGACACATGTGTTCTTGTTCTTGATATTGATATTGACTTTTGTCCAAATATATTTAATTTGTCTTGGAATCAATGCTGTTCTTTCTTTTATCATCTGTTCTGCAAATTTGTTGCACTGCACATTTCAATTTACTTCTCCACTCATCTGCCTTCCCTTTATACCATGAATTGCTTGAAAGCAAGAGCTATTTTGGATTAACCTTTTTATCCCTAGACCCTAAGATTCTCCCAAGCATGGAGCAGTCTCTTGATAATTATTTGAATTGCTGGAAAGAGAATGAGAGAGCGAGATTATCAGTGAGTGACCGAGTGAACATGCTAGTCAGTATATATTATAACTGAATGGGCAACTGTCCTTGAAGCTGTTGCCTAATTCTAAAAGGTCAGTAGCATTATTACCCCCATCTAACAAATGAAGAGTTTGAACCTCAGAGAATTTGAGTGATAAAATATCACATGCAATTATTATTGTCAAGAAAATTATTATGTACCGGGCATTCTGCTTAATATTTTCTACATGAGATTTTTAAGGGGGTCCCTCTCAGCCCCTTGAAATCTAATAAGATGGGCTTAAATCTAGGTGTCCATATTGTTTATTTTACAAACTGCAACAAATGCAAAAGTGAAGAGGGACATTGTTATTAAGTTTCTAGGACTACAGAATCAAACCAGAATTGTCCCAGGAAAACTAGGACATGCTATCACCCTAGCTTAAATCTTATTTCATGGATAAGGATTGCCAAAAACCTCTTTGTGGTACATTAGAATCACCATGTCCCCATCTGCTTCTGTGTTCTCAATTTCTTCTATGTGAGGAAGGAACTAAGTATAAATTTGGGGCAAATATAAAGAGAAATGACATCTCCACAAAGCATTTGTTAGCAAAGCAGACTAAGTTATGATTTGGGGTAAAACTGAAAGAAATTTTATCAAAGCACAATCAAGAAGACTGAGCTAAATATTAACCAGTGAGGATATAAATTAACCCACCAGCAAATTTCTACCGGCCACTTTCCCAGATGGACCCAACCTCAAAGAACCTCTTAGTCATTCTTCTCGCTTTTCTTTTCTCCCCCTTCAACTCTAGGAACAAAAACACAGCCCCTCTATTTTTTGTCCATGCATGCAGTTTTACCATCACTTGGATAACTGTATGTGTGAAACCCCTTCATGATCTTACCTTTTATTCCAAAGGCAGTATCCAAGTATTCCCTGCCTCTAAAACCCAATAATTCCCCTCTTCTGGAAACAATACAGAGTCAATATTAGATTTCACAGTGTCATCAGGTTTGAAAATATGTGTAACAATAACTTGTAAATCCCTGGACTTCTAACTTACTACACAGAGCATTCAGTATATGTCCCAATTAGGTCCTTGCTTAAGATCTCAGTGGAGTACCTGAGGGTCTATTTCTTTCCTGTTCCTTACAGATTCATGTCTTAAGGCTGACCTTTCATCCCCAGAATGTTTTCTGGAGGGAGGTTCCCTCTCTGACCTCTACCTTCACTCTACTTTTACAGTGCAGTTCTGAAAATGTGCTTCAGTTCATCTGTTAGAACTTATCTGGGACTGGTCTGGGTTGGTCATCTTGCTGGATTTGTATTCTAATCATTGTTCTCCCTGTATACATTACTAATCTGTTAGTTACAAGTGACAGAAAATCAACCTAAATGAAAATAAACAAAAACAAATTAAAACAAAAAACTTACTGGCCACTGGGGTTAAAAAGTTCAGGATTAGGGCTAGATTCAGGACCTCAGATGACGGTATTAGGAACTGCTCTATACCCATATATGCTTCACTATCCCTCTTTTCTGTATGTTGACTTTATTCTCTGGATGTAAACTGTGTTTAGATGACTGCAGAAGCATGATCTTCAAATCCTCCCAGGTAAAAGAACATCTCATAAAGGAAACCCTCTCTCTGTTAGTTTCTCCAAACGTTATGAGTTTCATTCTAGTTTTGTTACAGTCAATCACTGAATCAATTTCTGTGGCCAGCCGTATTTGGGTCTCTGTTATGCCTGGCCTGGTCACATGCTCCAGGCCTGCAGCTCCACCCAACCAGCATGGGATGGACATAGAAGAGTGTGGGGCTTTATATGAAGGAAATAGATGGTAGAAGGCACACAGCGAATGTCTTCTAAAACCTCATTTTGAGAAAATTACTTTATTCTTCTCCCTTTTTTTTTTTACATTGCTTCTACTGTCTTTTCTCTATGAACTGCTTCTCTTCTTTCCTTCCACCAAGCTATAGGGCCACACTCTTAAAGTCACTGATACTGAGCTCTGTATCCACTGAATGCAGTAGTTAGAATAAAAAGTAAATTTCTCAGTTTAATCTCTTCCCATCTGTAATACATACGAATAATGTATGTATTCGTATGTATTATAGATGGGAAGAGATTAAATTGAAAGAATTTAACAACACAGGAAGAACTGTGCAAGATGTGCACAGGGCAGTATGTTATAAAGCAGGCACTCAATAAATATTCATGGATAGGCTTTAGGTCCCACTAGCCATTTCCTCAGAGCCCCTCTGGCCCAATTAATACCTCTACCAGAAAAGACAAATCCACAGAGTAATGCTGAAAAAAACAGATTGATTTTGTATATAGCTTAGTCTATAATCTTCAAGATGTATGTTGCTTGGAGAGGTACCTGAAGTGGTTTGTCATTCCCATCTTGTCTCTTTAGCCTCGATAAGGGATGTGACAGGGAAAAGAACAGAATTTGCTACTAAATATTATAGCAATAGACATGAAGATTTACTAGGAAAACTAAGAATATCAATGTGTTTTCTAATTTTAAGAACCTCAGTCAAACCAAGTTGGCTTTAAAGAATGAGAGAAGGTGTTTATTCTTTTCATTTTTGTTTGATGGAGGAAGGCAGACATAAAAGAAAACACTTTTTTTTTTTGGCAATCAGGAGTGGAATGTCACACAATGCAGTCGCATTTGAGTTTACATAGCAGTGTGTCTATACTCCAGGTCTACCGTTATTGAGAGTATGACCTGCGGAGTTTATTTCCCCCTGTGAATCTCAAGTTCCTCATCCATAAAAGGGAGGAGGTGATTATTGCTACTTCAACACAGTTATTCTAAGGGTCACATACAATATGCTACTTCCTTTTATTTTTATTTATAATAGTTTAACATAGCAGCTAAAAACACAGACTTGAGTGTTACGTTTTCCTGGTTGCAAGCCTCAGCTGTGTGACTTTTGGGAAATCATTTAAGAAACATGTACAGTATATTTCCATTTGTGTAAAAAATGTTACTGACATATATGCATGTACGTGCTTAGGACACTTTTGAAAGGATACACACAAATCTGTCAAATATTGTAGCCTTTGGGAGGGGTACAGAGTGAAAGGGGGAGGGAAATATGTCAAAAATAAAGAAATCAATTTAAAACTATAGCTAAACCAAATAACACCACCAACAAAGAGACAAATAGAGTAGAAACTTGTTAATGATTTCACATGAGACTTAAAAGGCTATTTTCTTACGTTCTTTAGCTTACAGAAAAAGAGTCAGACAGAATTGGGTTTTGTTGCCTCTTCACCATTACTTGCTATAACCTTGCATAAATTACATTTTTCTCAGTTCTTTTCTATAAAAATGAGAATCAAAATATCTACATCCTGAGATAATTTTAAAAAGTAAGGAAAAAGATCTGTATAAAATTTTAGTATAATGACTAATAAACATCAGTATTACTCTGCTGTTAACATCGACCATTAAAATCAAGAGGTCAAGACCATAAATTGATGGTACATCTAAGGAGAACCATCTTTGCCCTCGCTTCCCTGTGAGGGAAGTCCTGAGCTTCCCTGTAATTTACTCGATGAAGTGTAAGTAGACTGTTCCTAAGGAATACCTGCTGCCAATCTGCTCCGTGGAGTCTGACTGCTGTTTCTATCTCAGGCTAGAATTTTCTGACTCATCAGCATTTGGACCTATCTAGCACTCAATGACTGGTTAACAGAGAAGCGGTAAGTGGGTTCATTTTGAAGAGCTCCTTTCAGAAGGGCTGCTGCAGGAAAGCGATTTTTCTCTGGCCACCAAACTGTCAAAATCTTCCAGAAAGTCTTGTGGCAGGAACTCTGCAAAGCACTCAAATCTGCTGAGTGGATGTTAACATGAAACATCATAAGGCACGTACTATTTTTTCTCCAGAATAGCGTCCCATGGCTTTCTTACCACCATTCCTCCTCTCTTCTCCTTTCCCATCCTGACATGTTGGAGAAAGAGTAGTAAAACAGTGTCGTTTTTAGCTTTTCCTCTCGTTAAACACGACCTGCCTTCTCCACAGGCCAGAATAACTGGCAGCACAGGTAGCACGTGTGGTTATCAAAACCGCAAAGCGGACGCAGACTTAGAGGATGGCTCGAGGACTCAGGGAGGGGGAGGGTGAAGCTGGGATGAAGTAAGAGAGTGGCATGGACATATATACACTACCAAACGTAAAATAGGTAGCTAGTGGGAAGCAGCCGCGTAGCACAGGGAGATCAGCTCGGTGCTTTGTGACCACCTAGAGGGGTGGGATAGGGAGGGTGGGAGGGAGACGCAAGAGGGAGGAGATATGGGGATATATGTATAGCTGATTCACTTTGTTTTACAGCAGAAACTAACACACCATTGTAAAGCAATTATACTCCAATAAAGATGTTTTAAAAAACAAAACCCACAAAGCAAATGTTTCTCTATTTTTAAAACATGCGGCCACAAGAGTAGTTATTATCCTCACTCCCCTTGGGGAAAATTTGCCCTGGAAGCAAATTTTGAAAAGGCCTAAAGAACAAACGTAGAAAATACTCCTTTGAGTAGGAAAAAAATGGCAACGTGAGAAAAAAATTACTGATGACAGAAGCTATTGCTCACGGTAAAGTTTACAATATGGAATTGGAATTGGACTTTAAACTCTGCTCTTGTGACCTTGTTATGACTAATAACTGTAAGAGGTCCTTTTTTTTTTTTTTTTGCAACCATTTAAAATCAGTGAGTCTCTTCCCCAGAGAGAGACTTTATTTTCCATAAAAGAATATCCCTGAATCTGCTCAGTTTTATACATCCTTGTGTGTATTTCATAGCAACCTTTGCTTCGATGGAAAGTTTACTCAGGCCTGGGAATCAGAAAACTGTGTGTTTGCATCTTAACGCTGATGATCGCGGAGCTAGAGCAACTCTGGTGAACTCCCTGAGTCTCAAAAGGTTTTTATATTCAGGTGAGCACATTATTAAATTAAAAGAGAGAAGAATATATATCATATATATATATATAATATTATGAGGAATTAGCTGACATAATTATGAAGGTTGGGAAATTCCACAATCTGAAGAGCCAGGGAAACCAGTGGTATAATTCAGTCTGAGTTAAAGGGCTCAGAAAAAGAGGAACCGATCTCAGTCCAAGGGAAGAAGAAGATGAGATGTTCCTGGTTATGCAGTAAAGCAGGGAAAATGGGGTGAATTCCTGCCTCCTTGTCCTTTTGTTCTATTCATGCCCTCCATAGATTGGACAATGTGCCCACACATACTGGGGAGGCCATCTACCTCACTGAGTCCACTGATTCAAATGCAAATACCATCTGAAAACACTCTCACAGACACACCCAGAAATAACATTTAATTTGGACACCCCATGGCCAGTCAAGTTGACATATAAAAAACTAACTATCACAAATGGGCTACTGAAGCAGTGGCAATGGAGGGATGATCCCCCACTTGTTTCTAGTAACTTCCAAAGCAATCCTTGGAAGGTCTCTGAGGAAAACAGTCTGAAAATCTCTGATCCCTTTAAATTTAATCGTTTTTGTGAAAGGTTGAAAAATACTCCTCAAAAAAGTCCTAATCCCTGGAACCTATAATTGTCACCATACGGTTGAAAAGAGTTTTTGCAGATGTGATTAAGCTAAGGTTCTTGAAATGGAAAAATTAACCTGAATTATCAGGTGGGCCCTAAATGTTATCAAACATTTCCTTATAGAATAGAGGCAGAGGGAGACCACACAGACAGAAGGGAGAGGACACGTACAGAGAGGAAAGTCAATGTGAACTTGGTGGCAGAGGTAAGAGTGAGGTAGCCACAAGCCAAGTCAGCTGGGGCCAGGGACTGATCCTACCCTAAAGCTTTTGGAAAAAGTGCAGCCCTACTGATGCCTCTTTTCTGGCTCAGCGATACTGATTTTACACTTCAACACGCAAAAAATGTGATAGAATAAACTTAGGTTGTTTTAAGCACAAAGTTTATGGTAATTTGTTAGAGCAGCCACAGGATTCTGCATTTTGGAAACGAAGGCCTACAGAAGAATAGAAAACCTCCTGAGGTCACTTAGCTAAGTAGTGGTGGATTTGTGAATGGACTCCAAGTCCAGCGCACTTTCCACTTCTCTGCATGGAGGTACCTTTCCTTTTTTATCACATTCCCATCAGCCCAACTCCAATTACTATAACTTCCCCTTAGACTTGCTCCCTAGTGCTTCTTTTTTTTTTTTTCCATCTGATTGGCCATTCCCGGTTACCTCCTTAAAAACTACCTATTTTTTTTTTCAACATTTTAAGTAACAGATGCCACTTTTCATTTGCTAAAAGACCATGTCTGGAAAATGCACATACTTAGAGGGAGTTGGTAAGTAATGTAAATGAGGCAAGTGAAAAATAAAGAACCGGAGAAATCATTTTCCATCTAAAACAGTAGATTCTTAGCCCTGAGTGTGTATTAGAATCATCTGGGAGCCTTTCAAAAGGCCAGATCCCAGACTAATTAACTGAAGTCTTTGGGGGTGAGAACCAGGGATTTGTATTTTTCAGACCTCTGCAGCTGATTACAATGCACAGCCTAGAATCACCTACCTAAAGAGAAAGACTGCTACTACTCCCAACAGACTATCATTGTGGAGAAACGCACATCAAACCTAATTTTACCAGATGTTCTAAAATTTTCAGAGAAACAGAAATCTCCATATTTTACATGAAATCTCCAGATTTTTAAAATGTCAACAAAATTCATTTTTTAAAAAAACATTTCCTGGTTGCCATGGACTGAATATTTCTGTCTTCCTTAAATACACATGTTGAAATCCTAAGCCCTAATGTAATGACATTAAGAGGTGGGGCCTCTGGAAAGTGATTCGGCCATGAGGATGGAGCCTTCACAAAGGAGATTAGCAACCTTATGAAAGCAAGTCCAGAGAAGTATTTATCTCTTTCTCCAACACATGAGGATACAAAGAGAAGTCAGCAGTCTAGAAACTGGAAGAGGATTCTCACCATGATGGACCATGTGTCACCCTGATCTTGGACTTCCAGTCTCCAGAATTTTGAGAAATAAATTTTTGTTTATAAGCCACCCAGTCTGTGTCTATGGTACTTTGTTACAGCAGCCCCGAGAAACTGGTGAAACGAATATGCCTGTATGTCAGATTCAGCCTGTGGGCATCGTTTTGCAACCACTGAAGTACATTAACTTGTTTTGTCTTTTAAATATCTTCTTTCTACTAATAAGGTTTTATGCATATTTTTTTTTTCCAAGATGAAATTGGACAAAACAATCAACATTTCATTGAGTGAGTTTCTATAGCATAGAAAGAAAGGCCTTCTCTTTCCAAAAAGACATCCATATGAGAAAAGGTATTAAGCCATTTGGTAATTACACTCTAAATAAATCTTACAAGAAATGAAAAAATTTAAACAATTATAATATTTTGGGAAATACATTTTAAAATCCTTAGTCTAAATGAGACATAGAACTGATATGATTACAACTCTTCTTTCTGTACCAGTTATTGAAAATGAATTCCATTTCTGCAAGATGAAGGAAGTAGATACACCCATGCCAGAAAACTGATTAAATATGTTTGAGGTAAGCAATCCTTTTGCCATCAATTCATCTTTAGAATATTCCTGACTGAATTGTCTATGCTGTGTTGTTGCAAGATGCTAAGTCATGAAAGACAAGAACACTAAGAGTTGAGGTGTATCACACTTAAAATCTAGAAGTCTTGACACATTCATGGGTGGACTTTGGGTGTTTGTGACATTTGGCCGAAAATTTTGCTCACTTTTATATTATTTTCTTCCATATTATTTTAGAAAATGAAATGAATCAAAGAGAAATCCTCTAAACAAATTTAATTTCAAAGATCAAACTCCAATATTTAATTCAACATAAGTGACATATAGAGTTTAAGAATTTTTATTATTTATATTTATTATTACATGAGTATCTTGTTTAACTAGATTCATTGATATGTAACCCTAAATGTCACCAGAGAGAAAGATTCAAATCATACTATTGCTAAATATATTAAAATAAAAGGTGGAGGTTCATACAACCCTCTCCTTGGGTTTAATTCATTTGCTAGAATAGCTCACAGAGCTCAGAGAAACATTTTACCTACTAGATTACAGGTTTATTACAAAGGATATAACTCAGGAACACCAAATGGAAGAGACACATAAGGCGAGGTACAGGGAAAGAGTGATGAGCTTCCATGCTCTCTCCAAGTCTATCACTCTCCCCAAATTTCCATGTGTCCACACCCAAAAGTTCTCCAAGTCCCATTTTTGGGGAGTTCTGAAGGAGGTACCATTACAGAGAAATGACTGATTAAATCACCGGCAACTGATGCAACCTCCAGCTTCTATCTCCTCCTTGGAGGTCAGGGAGAGGAACTAAAAATTCCAACCCTTCAATCACATGGTTGGCTCCACTGACAACCAGCCCCCAATCTTAGTTGCTTTCCAGAAGTCCCCTCACTAACAAAAAAAAAGACACCTTTGTCACTCTCCACACCACTTAGGAAATTCCAAGGGTTTGGGGAGCTGTGAGCCAGGAATTGTGGACACAAAGACCAAACTTCTATGAGAAATATATTTTGGTCACCTGAATGACCACATGTATATTTTTCGTATAAATCACAATCCTGCAGGCTACAAAAGGAGCTGCTACCCCTAGACAAAATCAGGAAGCTTCAAAATGAGAAAGTTATCTGTTAAGTTGCTAACTTGGTCACTGGCTCCAGAAACACACCTTCACCTGGTCTGTGACAGAAAAGAATGAATATACCATATCCTGCCTCTACCCACCTGACGTGTTCTAAACACAAGTCAGGTTTATTTGATTGGCAGAACCTAAACACAGTTGCACCTTTGTCTGCCAGGGAATCTGGGAAATGTAGGTTTTAACTTTTCCACCTCTACATGCTTGGAGAGGGATAAAATGTAATTTAAGCTAGTTGATTTTTAGTATCCACCTTTCTCAAGTAAAATATATTAAATATGTGTGTATAACCTTTTCTGTAATTAAGCCTGGGAAGAAAACACAGGAATCTTAAACACATTCAGAGGTTATATTCACATTATAGAAATTCTTTGGTATAAACAGAAAATGGATTTTAATCAGACTGACAAATATAATGGAAAAAAGAGAGAGAATGAATGAGTATTGAGCCCCTATAATATGTACACTTTACATTAAGTCACTTTACTTAATGCTTGTGACAGCCACATGAGATGGTAAGGACTACCCCCATTGGAGAAATGAAAAAAACTGAGGATTGGGCAAGTGTCACAACCTCTCAAAATTCAAAACACTGTCTAATTTCAAAATCCCTACTTATTCCATTTTATGACATCTCAGACCACTTGATACTCTGGGACCTTAGCCCACTTATTCTGGTGAAGTTATGGAAACACTGTCTGTGATACCCCGACATGTATTTCACTCTTGCTGGCTCAATAGCGTGAAGCTAAGTTTACATCTGGTACATAATCTGCCCTTTTGCAAAATCACTGAACAAAACCAATGAAATGTATGCATACTTCCAAATTCCCACAAGAGAATCTTCAGAAAGGTAAATTTCCCGTAAAATCATTTCACTTGTTTTGGAAATATTAATAGTTGAAAAGCAAAGCTGAAAATAACAAGAGCTAAAATGGAGACACTTGAACGTCCATGTGAGAAGAGAAGATTTGCCCAAGGGACTTGGAGAGTAGGAAGTATACTAGAGAAGAGTGCAAATTTATCACAAAGTATCCTTCAGCTGAGCAACAACTACATGCCAATACCTGTGTGTGCCTGGACTTATAAGTGTAGATTAGGGGACACAAACAGAGGCTGGACTCAGAGAAGGCCATTTTGGAACGTGAACATCACCAAGGTGGAAAGACCTTTGAGTATAAGGAAGAATATGGTTTCCAACATATTAGAGCTAAAATCTGAGAGAGATTTCCATGGTAAAATTAGTTAAGGAAATGCTACTTCATCCACCCTGTTTTTTCAAGAGTTGTACTCACAATCCCACAGGACTTCGTAGACCCTTTAAAATGGAAATGCTTATATTTAACAAAGTTGTCCTCAAACTGATGCGCCAGAGAGCTACTTGTGTGTGTATGTGTGTTATGCATCTGCATCTATATCCATATCTACATAATACTTGCTCACAACCTACAGGTATTATGAAGAACCTACAGTAAACAATGCTGACCTGATCCTACCACTTACCCATCAAGTAACAGATTAAATCAGATATGGTAGATGGAAGTGCTTTATAAAGGAAATATTGCAGAAAGCACATGGAGGCAAAAATTTCAGCAAGCTAAAGCCAGGTAGAAAGAAATCATATATACCTAATTGTAAAATAGAATTTTCAATATTCTGTGAGAGAGAGACAATTGTTAGATTCTTCTAACTCTAGACTTAAACCTTCAATGAAAGCACTTAATTAGACTCAGACCTACTGAAATTTCAAAACACATAGCAATCAGCAAGTTGTAAAATTTATGTTCTACTTTCTGAATAAGATTGGCAAGATAATTGATGGAAAATCAATATTAATACCAAAAGGAAACTGTCTATAGGATTTGGTGATTGCACAATATGTTTGAACTTATGAAGCAGACATCATGGGTTTATTGAGGTTTCATTTAATTGTGGTAAATGTATCTGTCAAATAATAACTTTATCAGACAAAGCAACACATAAGTAGAACCAAATGAAATTGTAGTGTCTGAAATACACTTAAAATTCACTATATTTTACTAGGGAAAAGCCCTCAACTTTTTAGGATATCAGAGGATGAAATTACAACTAGCAAGTCTTTACAAACTTTTAATTTAGGAATTTCTTTTCTTTTTCTCTTTCAGTGTACAGTTTAGATTTTCTTATTTTCGTTTACTGATTTTTTGTTAACAACTGTTCATATTTCCTTTCACATGTTCTCTTACTACTTTCCCCTCTCTGCACAAAATAGCCGGCTTTATCTCTCTGCCTCTGTCCTCAGTTCATCTCTGCATTCTGGGAGATAAGATTAGAGGCCTTGATCCCCCTGCTGTTAGAACAAGACCTCAATCTCTCACTGTCTCTATTTAATCAGGTCCCTATTTTAGCTGCCACAAAGCTGTCAACAAAAGAAAATAAGCTATCCCCCATCAAGGGGTTAAATTGGATTTCACAGTATGCAAAGGCTCTTCTGAGCAAATTCCACCTGCACCCTCCGTCAGGCAAATTACTTCTGACTTTTAATTTATTTCTCTAGGAAATGGAAAGGTATGGCATAACCAAAGTCAACAAGGAATAAAGTACAAGGTGTAATCAGGTGCTCACCAATCGCAGGCTCCCTTCCCTGTCAGCTTTAATAGGGTCTCAGAACATACAATTTATAGAATGCATGACATGTCCTCTCTGTTCTGAGTTTTATTTTGGACTTGTCTAGTTAATGGCCCCAACAAGTGACAACTGACGTTTGCTTGATGCAATGGTGCCTGGAAGGTGTGTATATTGTACATTAAGGTTCAGTCTGAGAGTTTGTAAATTAAGATGAAGTAATTGCACTGGATTCTTGACTTCCTAATGTATAACGCCTAAACTGGGGAAGAAATCTGATTCAAGTGACGGCATTACTTGTTTTTCAGGATTATGGTTATCAAGAAGAGGGGTGCATATTGAAATCCAGGGAAATGTATTTTTTAGATGAGGTCATTGTTTTGAGACCAGATCAGTTTAGCAGTGAATCACTAAATAATTTAAATAACATGGTTTAATATAGTACCTTTTCTAAAATTTAACTGAATGTGAACTTATTTCTATGATTTAATCTTACAAAATCAATATTAAGGGATGGAGGAGATTTATATAAATTCATAACTTCAAGTACACATTGCTATGGGGGGAAATGGCAAACATTTCTGTCTCCAAGATCAAAGCCAAAAATGTTTTTAAGATACAAATTTAGTAAGTGTGTAGGGAATGCCTCTTCAGTGAAGGAAAAAGGGGATAATGGTGGAAATGTTCATTTTCATTATAAATTAAGAATCAGCGATTTTTCTGGCAGATTTTTTTCTAGTACTATTTAACATTTAATTCAAGCTAGCTTTGAAATAAAAGTTTATATACCCCTGTCGAGTTTATCTCTTTTTCCACTATAAAAGACTGATTAATTTCATATTCCTATGCAGCAAATTCTGAAAAATGAACTCAAGATTATTCATTGGGTGGAGAATTAGAGGAAGGTTATTGAGCAGGAATAATTTTTTCAAGCGATATATAAATAAAACACTTTGAGCTGACCTATTATAATTGACTTTCAAATCTTGTTTCCATCCTCGTAATGGTTTCACTGGTCATTTAAATCAACGTTGTCAAACAAACTCTAAATTATGGATTTCGGGAGAACATGGGGTTAGAGAGAGTATCTGGGAGTATCATAGGAAAAACAACATTCATAATACTTACTATAAATAGAGACGTGCTAGGATCATTGAAACTTCAAAGCATTGTGTTGGACCAGTACTGTTAATATGTATTTGAAGTAGTGGGGCTCTTTTAACAATGGAAATCTACAATTATCACTCCTATATGGACGTCTAAGGAGGGTGCAAGAATAATAATTCCTGGTCTAGTAAGTTACTACAGCCAACAAATCTCCACGTGGCTTATTTTGGATTAGACTTTATTTCGCTTGCAAAAAAAAAAAAAAAAAAAAAAAAACCCCAACAATTTCATCTACTGATCTCATACGTGGAATAGAAGATACATTTCCTATTGCCTATCCTTTTCTTCTTGGCCTGCTTCTTGGTCACAAAAATTGCCACCAGTTCTTAGATTCCTCATCAAGATGCTCCACCCTATGTACCAGTTTCTTTTCACTTGTCCTCACAAAGCAGAATGCTTTAATCCTGAGGCTAATGTTAAACTCAACATGGATGAAATGTCTCCACTTATGCTACATCTCTGTTCTTTTAAATCTGGGTAGGATAATAAAATTAGGACACCTTACGAGTAACATGTGATAGAGAAGTTTTGACCATAAAGTTTATAACCAGCCCAATGAATGTATTTTTCCTGCGTTACATTAACAAATGACTAAACCACAATGGCCCAAACAACGTTGGAGTATATGCCTATAATATTCTTTCTGCGCTGCTCTCCTGGATTATGTATAAAAGTGAGTGAGCAAACAACTGTGAACAATTTAAAAATTAGTCATCTGTAGAAACAGAGTTAAATATTGATAGTATCGGGATGGAAAGGATACCAAGTATCGGAATAAGCCTCCCTCCATCTTCCCCTTGCCCAACTACGGAATAAATGTTTGCTTTTCTCTTTGAGTTTCTTCAGCTCTCTGTACAGTGATCAAGCTCTATTTTCCACCAGGTTTATAGTTAAGCCTTTTCCCTTTAAATCTGTTCATCTTGTTTGTGATCCAGATGGCAGAAAGCAATTGCACTAAGTCCTTAACTTAAGTCTGCTTGCATACAAATGGCGCCTTCTAGGCCTGATTTACATTACCCAAGCAGGTTTGGTGTGGGAAATTCACTTTCCCTGAGACTTGCATGTGGGTCTCAACTTTCATCAAGGGGGAATCCATTGGTCTCCTTCATTTCCTGATTACTCAAGGGTTTATCAAGTAGAAGGGATTTAACTTGCCTGAAAGATGAGCAATCCATCCATTTCTCCAGATGTGGTAAATATCTCTCTTTGGATCTAACCATAAAGCCAGGTACCTGGGCCATAATATGTTACCCTCTGATGGAAATGCTTTTACAGAATTGGTCTTTGCTGTTCTGGTCTTGCATTAAAGCGCATTTATAAAAGTAGACTCAGGAAAACTTAGCATCTACTTGTATTGAAGCCTGAGAAAATTTGTCAAAAACATGTCTTCCATAATAGAGTTTTCAACCAGTGTCTGTGGCACGCTGGTGAACTGGGAGGTGTGCCAAATTATTAGTTCACTCAGTCTTCAGGGACATACAGCAAGCCCCCAGGGCTGGTCCCTTCTGGCTGAGAGCAACCTCATCTATTTATCACTGTGTACCTTAAAAATATGACATTTTCCTTTTGCTCCACGATATAAAAAAGGTTGGGAACACTGCTGGTAGAGCCTTATAACAAGAACATCAGTGAATTGATTTTCTAAGTAACTTGTTTTCTTTTGTGTCATGTAGAATTTAAATTTTGTAACTGGTCTTGTTGGTTCCTACTGGATCCTTGGAATTTCATATTTAATATTGGCAGCCCAGTTCTGGCTGCTGTAGAGGGCCTTAAAGCACAGGGTTTGAATTTTGACCTTGAATCTATGTTTGTTTCATGCCTTTATATTTAATTTGTCTTCACTACAGTGTTATCCTTTTGGTGTGCGGGTGTATGAATGTGTGTATACCTTTGTGGGTATATCTTCGAGCATTTCCTTTTTCATTTCTTTCTGCTTTATGGTGTGTCACCATAAATCCGGTGTGGAACAAGGTTAGACACGGGAATAATATGATATACAAAAATATAATATACAAATATAATAGGACACATATATACTGTACATAATAATTACCGATTTATGAAACAGAACAGTCTCAATTTCATCTCAGGTCAATTTAACATGGTAAAATTCTAAATATCTTTTGAAATAGAGGCGGTGGAAGGACTATTTCTAATCATGAAATGAAAGAAACATATGCAAAAAGTAAACTTTGGATTTTTTTTAATACAAAAACAAGGGGAACTTCTGTTGTTATTTTCAGGTAATCTGCTCAGCTAATGAAAATTTAACATCACTGCTGAGAAAGGACAGAAAAGCAAATGAAAACAGAGCAAACAGAAAAAACAAAGCAAACAGAAAAAGCAAATTATAAATAACAACAATAGAAAAATTGCTATTATTGGACCAGACATGCAGTGTTCTTTTAGGAACAGAGTTACTGATTTTACAACATGAAAGGGGAGGGAGATACAATTGTTGAGGAAAAATAATGAATCAGGAACTTTATTTGCTTGCTATTCACTTTATTTCTAACTGCCTTATGAAGTATTATTACCCATATTTTCAAATGAAGTAATGAGGATCATGGCATCTTGGTATCTTGTTCAAGAAAAGAGCATGCATGTGGCATAGCCAGAATCCAAACCACAGTAAGTATCTGTCACCAGGGCAGTGTAATTTCCACTCTGGGAGTTGCCTCTAATACATCTACGGCCAGTCTTAAAAGTCTCGATAAGTCTTTGTGGATGCCAGTAATGAACACAACTGGCCACTTCTGTCTAGAGAGAATCATTGTGCCAATTGCCCAGCATGGGACAGGCCCCTCACCACAGAGAGCTCAGTTTGATCCAGAGTCCTAATCCAGATAGAATACAGCAGCAGTAGAAATCCAAGGATGATTGCAAACATCAAACACAAATAGAGAAGAAACTCACACACCCTGCTTTCCAACCATTCCCAGACATAATTCTGAAGCCCTGGTAGGAATGCTCTGAAATACTTATTGGTCTCTGTACATGGTTTTCTATCTGTATATATTGGTTTGACCTTAACTCCATTTTGCTGGTTAAGTAATTATCCCTCCTTCTACTTTCCTATACTTTTTTCATTCATACACTGTTTATTGAGAACCTCCTATATATAGGCTGGTCCATTAAGCACTAGATTCAGAAACTTGTAAGATGTGGTTTCCACCATCATAGTGTTTACAATTTTGTGGAGAAATACATTTATTTGGGCTTATTTGTTTGCCACCAGTGTTTCTCATATACATTTCTGTCACAGCACTTAACCAATTATTGCAGTTATGGGTTTTTTGTTTTGCTTGTTTGTTTATGATAGCTTTTTACTTGGATAATATTAATTCCTGGGAACTCAGTAATGTGCAAGGCACTTAAGGGAAGCAGAATTTGCCACCCCAAACATGCCTCTTTGGCATAAAGATTATTTCGAGCTATCTATTAAAAGAAACAAATAGTGCACATGGGAGAAGCTCTGAAAGCCAACTAGAAGTTACCCTTTTGTAAGAGCAATTTACACTTACAATGGAAATCCTTTATTTGTAAGGGTATCTCCCCTCTGTACCGGGAAGAGGAGAATGACTAACTCTTTAGAAACTCTTATCTATGGACTTAATTCTGCCTAACAACCTTACTCTTGTTTACTGTGCTTTGTTTGAAAACCTGCCCCCCTCCATGCCCTACCCCACATCGTGTCTTCAGCTGGAGATAGTATTTAAGGTGATGGCCTGGGTCATTTCTGGGAGTTACTCAGTTTTCCTGGGCATCTCCCATGAATACAGGAGACATGAATGTTATTAAACTTCTGTTTGTTTTTCTCCTGTTAATCTATCTTTTATTACGGGGGGGGGGTCTCAGTCAAGAACCTAGAAGGTCAGAAGGAAAATTATTATTATTAATATAGGGTAACAGTATGAATGAATGCATGAATGAATGAAAAGTTAAACTGACTAACTTGATATTTCTGGAATTTAAAGAAGAAAAAGTTCAGACAGTGAGGTGGTGACCTATTATACCAAGTCTCCGATGAGAATGGGAGAGAGGTTTTTAAATATTCATATGTGCCTTTATCCAAAATTTAAAGCTAAATATAGGTGCCGTGGACAGGGTGGAAAGTCTATCTGGAAGGTGGAAGAGAATCTCTCATGTGAATAGGGCATGTTGGTAGAGGGATGGCAGAAGGAACAATTCCTTTACCACTTTAATGTATGTTGTGATTGGAAGCCATTTAAATTTTCTGAGAAACTGTAAGACAAACAGATTGTAACTATTCTGTGCAGATGTGAAAACTGGCTTTTGCATGAGCTACCACATCTAGAGAAGGCTGAAAAGTGGACCAACTTCCAGGGGTCGTTCTAAAGCATGCGAATGACTGAGAATGTGTGCTGAAATGCAGGCTGCAGGCCTATTCCAGGGATTCAGCTTTATGAGATCGGTTGCATGCACTTAGATTCTATGTGTTCCATGAGTATTTTCCCTGATTCCTACCTAAGTGCTCTGTGACCCCAATTTTGGGAAGCATTTTGTCATGCAGGCAGGGTCCATGCAATGTGATTAGACTGACAGATGTCCAGGGAACTCTTGAAGCAAACCAGTAAGAAAAGGGTAGATTTCCCAAGAATATTTTCCCTTTTCAATCTTGAGAAAAAGCTGTGAGGCTTATTCTCTGCATCGCCAATGAAGTCAGTGTTTTGTATTAAAGGTTCCCTGCTGCGGAGCTAGCTCCTCTCTCCCCTGAGGGATGAGGCAAGCTCCTCTGTCCTCTTTAGGGGCTCAAGGCACCAGAGACTCTGGTGTGGGTCTGACACTCTAGGAGCTGTCAGATGGGAGAAATTCTGCTAGAATTTGGATTTGACTTTTTTTCAAAATCACTCCCTCACCTTGCCTGTTTGCTGCATGTAGTCCAGAGCTCAGTGTTTCAACCTTTCTCAATAGGAAAGTCTTTTTGAGGATCAGTGAGCACATTTGGGGTATAAAAGAGTGACAGGAAGACTTGAGGTCAGGGACCTGAGTTCAAAGCTTGGCCAATTACCACATGTTTAACATTTGCTGCTTAATACCTCCAAGTTTCCTCATCTGTGAAATGGGGATAATAAATCCACCACGGCAGGGTCAATTCATTCAATCTACAAATATGTATCGAACCGCAATTAGGGGTCAAGCACCCCAGTAGGCGGTGGGTATAGGTTGATAAATACAGAGGGTTTCTGCCTTTCAGAATTTGTGGGGAAGGCAATCAGTGTAGCTGTCAACATCCAGAAGCCCACTTACAAATTGTGATAACTTTTTGTGAAGCAAGTGAAAGGTTTGGTGAAAGATACTTTATATCAAAGATTAAAGGGCAAGGTGGGGATACTTAGGTAGAATAACAGAGTCTTCCTGGGGAAGTAACTTAGACGAGCATATCAAGCAAGCAAAGGGCTGGATGGAGTATATGAAAATAGAGAAAAACGTGAGGAAGGACTTGAATTGGGGAGAACTTCACCAATAAGAGGCCAATAGCATTGGGGAAAAGCAGCAGGAGATAAGGCTTGGAGAGCTGAGCAGGGGCCAAATCACACCTGGCCTAAGTGGCCAGAGATAGGAACTTACATTTTATTCTAATATAATGGCAGATTATTGAAGAGGAAATGTATGTTTCAATTATGAGAATTATACATGATATGAGAGTGTGCAAAACAGGTATTCTATAAATAGGTATTGTGCATAATACATATTCTATAAACAGCTCTTCCGAAGTCATGCCAACTAAGCTTTCAGTCCCAGAACATGACAGAATAACAGAACCTCATTGTTTATAGAGTTCATCACATTATTGTTTCCCGTAAATTGAATGCCCCAATCTGTACAACAGCCAAGTTCTTGAACCTATACATTGAGAATAACATTTCCTCCAAGTGGTGAACAAAGAGTTAAAGGGAAGAATTTCCTAAAATAGGATTAGGGATGTAAGTGCTTAATATGCGTCGAGTGAAATAAAATATTTTGAACAAAGAATGTTTACATACACCGTCAGTCTGTACGCCATAACGAACAGAAATTTCCTCAACACATACTCTGCTGATTGGTGGTAACCTAACATTTGCTGATGAAGGAGGTACGGTTCACAGTGGTTAAGTAACTTTTTCAGTGACATCCAGCTAGTGAGGAAGGGAGCTAGGAGGACAATGAAAACCACATAACGATTTCATGTACTTATCACTGTAAATTTCTAGACTTCAGAGTTCCTGAAGTTCTCTTTTGAAATAGAAAACAACGTAAGTAGTGGACAGAACAGGCTGACTAGGTAACTCAGTGCAAAGTTACCAATTATTGACAGCAAGTAAAAAGATTACAAAAATGAACTATTTAATACAGAAGGCAAGAAAAAACCTGAACTTTCATGGGGCTAAGAGCCAAATCACATGCATTTTAATAGAAACAAATTCAAACATGTTAAAAAGTAGTAAGGCCATCCCTGTTAGATATTCAATCTAATGTTAAACAACCTTTGAAACAGAACAGAATGACACTACGAAGGTCTCCTCCAAAGAATACCTAAGCCATCTCTCTAGTTCAGTTCATCTTTCTGGATTTAGCAAGGCAATCTTAATTTACCATCATAATAAGTCACAAAAACAGTGTTAGTAACCATGCTCTACTAGTTACATAGTGAAATGCAATTAAGAAATATAGTGCAAAGGAAAATAATGCTTGAGATAGCTGAGTGGGATTAAAAAAACCAAACCAAACAAACACAACCGTTTTTTTGTCAGAAATCCTAGTTCTGCCATATATATAGCTTGGGTCCCTGTTCACCTGAACACCAGCCAGCCTTAGTTTCTTTCTGCCTTCCCTCCACTATAAAATCTAAATAATACTCACTTTTATAAGGTAATAAAGGTGAATAACACTTTTGAAACACCATGGTAGTGCTTATTTCCACACTATATGGATCTAATTCAGTTTTTAAAAACAATTCATTTAGGGAGTATGAAAAGTCATGTAAAATATAAATGTCAGCACTAAATTAAATGGATAGAATCATATAGTCTTCTGTCAATCAACTCTTTTCAAATGATTTGCTTACTGGTGTTATCGCTGGTTTCTCCCCCCTTTGCTTTTTCCTTCCACAGATATCAGAGATGCGTTTCTTTCTGAAAGCCAGCAGGTGGCTCTCTGGTGTACAGATGCAAAAAAAAAAAAAAAAAAAAAAAAAAGTCACAGGTCCCAACCCTCTTAAATTAGTTTCAAAGTTTATGATAATCTCGAAAAGGGACATCTTGAAAACTCACATAAAACCATTGTAAACATCTCCTCAGCCCCACCTTAGGGCACCAATTTCAATGCTGAAAATGTTAGTAATTTAATTTTTGTTCAAAATTACAAGTCAACAAGTTAGAATGGATTTTTCATCATCCTGACAGCATCACAGAGGGAATTAGTTTGTTTCCCTCCTCCTTATAGTAAGCAGTATCCATTAGAACAAGCAAATAACAACATGCAAATTAGTATAAAAAGACAAATGTGAATAATTTTAAAGTGGCCTAAAGTGGCAGAGTTTGTGTTACTGGAGGACCAGTATCAATATGTTAAATGACACATAAGTTTAATATAGATTTATTTCTACTCAGTATTATTTATATTACATTTATTTCATAAATCACCCCCCCCCAAATCTTTAAGCTAAACTCCACTGAGGTCATTCTAATATACCGTAAGGTAAGGTAAACTTCCAGTCCTATATCATGGATTTTAATGTAGTTTCTGATAAGTAATCATTATCCTCAGGTTTCACAGGTATTTCAGGCCACGTATGCTACTCAGTTGAATACATTCTACTAAGAATTAAGTTTGTAGTTTACAAGATATTAATCTAGGAGAATCGATTATGATATGGTACCATGGATGTCTGAATTTGAAGCACAAACTACTGTTTAGGTAAAAGTTATTAAGAGGACCTTAATTATTTAGCTTTTTCAACATAACTAGGAACTCTGAGTTTACTGTAAATGTGGTTTATTAGGAATGAAATATTACAATTTGGAGAGTTACTCGAGGCGGGCAACTGAATGAATTAATTACTTATGGCTTTAGAGTCAATTCTTCCTTGAGGCTCCACAATCATACATGTTTTAGTATCAAAAGCTAGATGGTGAATATTAAAAGTAATTTTTTTAAAGCCTCACAGTAACCCGAATTTGAAATGGAGCAGGTTGCCTGCGTGTTACTCTGTAAAAGAGAAAATCAACTAGCCTGGGTTTTAAGATAGGACCCCTTTAAGAAAAGAAAAAGGAAAATACCCAAAGATTTGGCATTCCCATTTGTAAAAGCTGAAGTGTTACAGTTACAGTTAACCTGTTTTTGCAAGATCCGTAACCATGTTATTAAAATAGAATGCCAGCTTCCTTCCCCACCCACCAGCCCCTTTGCTTAGAACTGCTGAACGATCTTTATACACCAAACTACTGCCCATTAATTTCCTCCTCATCAAGGCAACTAAGAATTACATAATGCATGTCTGTAAACTCAACTTTAATTGCAGGCAAAAGCCTTATTTCCACTTCTATTGTCTACAAACAAACAAAACACCCAAAAAATACAAAAGCAAACAAGTCTCAAGGGCCTCAGTTAAAATGGTAAAGGTTGTTAAACTGACTGAAGCAAGGTTGAATTGAAACCTATATAGGTCAAATTTGTGTGAACCAAGCAAGAGAAGATTGGGGTATAGGTATAACCAGACTTCTCTCCACCCTCCACCACCACACACACACACACACACACACACACACACACACACACACACACACACACACACACACACACACACACACACCCCTCTTTTCTGAAATTTTATTTTATTTTTTTACTTGTCTTGAGGGAATTCTGCGGCTCGACTCAACTGTAGTCATCACATGCTAATCTCCCCAAAATCTAAACCGCAAACAACATCCAAATTGACCGTGAATAAGGGGAAGCTTGTCTGTGCCTGGCGGGTTACACAAATTTTCTTGCGCTATCCCATTCCTCCTCAGTATGCACCATTTTTCACGTGTAGGGGCTATAAAAGCCACTGTCAGTCTGTCCCCTGCCTCCTGCTGCTGGCTGTCGATCTGCTGCTGCCTTCCCACTGTGCTAAATCATTCAGCTCCTGTCCAAGCAACACCTCTCATTGATCACTCCAGAGGGGCTGCTTCTGAAAATGCTGATTCAACTCAGTGGGGAAGATGGGCCGGGTGCAGCTGAAGGAGGAGGAGTGGCAGAGCCTCTTGAAAACAACACACCTCCTAATTTTCATGGGCACAAAAGGCAATCGCAACCCCTCCCTTGCCTTTTAAGCAAACTTCTGCCGAACTGGCAAGTGATTCCAACTTGAAGTGAAACAGGGCAGGTGGAAAACCAGTTGAATGGCGTCACACACACCAACTGTTTGTTTCTGCCCTGGTGCTACTTGCATATTTCCAAGAGAATCCCAAATCCAGCTGCCTTTGGAGTCATCAAGCTCTCCTTGATTCTAAACCTGGAGAATTGAGGTTAATGCAAAGTGCTTTTGCCACTAAAAATACCTTTCCCAAAGCAGTGATTTCCTAACCCACAACTGTTTAGGATGGCATTGTTTAACAATGTTTATATGTCATAAAACATGCATTGGGCTGATGTATGAGTGTGTATCTAGAGGAAACTAGAATTGCAAACAAACCAAAAGAAATCCCTCAAAACAAAAAAAACAAAACTGCAGGGAGAGAGAAAAGAAAAACTTCTAACAGATGTGTTCACTACTAAATAGAACACACAACATGTGCTGAAAAATAAAAGAACCATTTGGCAACATAAAGTATCTTGGAATCTGTGTTAGATTTGTAACCACAGTAAAATATTGATATGGACCATAAAATTCAAGTTCTATATCCCCATGCTTCTGGGTGACTCTGCTTTGAAAGACTTTTTGCACTGTACAATTATTCTTGTTTATCAAAGACATTTTATGGCAAACCTGCTTTATGACATTGCATGATTGGCTCATTTTCCAAAAGTAGAGGCACAGAAATAGGAACATCTATTAATTCCGAGCAAGGCATAAATTTGACGTCTTAAGTGAATACAGAAGAAACTACATAGCTTGGACCCATTGAGAGGAAGATGTACTTAGGGAAATGTGTCCAGACAAAAGCTCAATGAAGCCTGAA
The DNA here is from genome assembly GCF_964374135.1 of Grampus griseus. Lineage (NCBI taxonomy): Eukaryota > Metazoa > Chordata > Mammalia > Artiodactyla > Delphinidae > Grampus > Grampus griseus. The sequence continues at coordinate 33,512,912 of NC_139013.1, read as the reverse complement.
GCTGAGTTTTAATATTAACCTTACATTTGGTTAACATATCACGGAATTGGCTATTTTCAGAAGAATGAACATGGTAAAAGGTAGTGTCTAAAAAATTATACAATATTTAATAAATTAAATGTTTTATATAAATATATACTCTAAATGGTATGACACATATTTTAATAAAATATTAAATATAATCACATATTTTACCTATTTCATAATCATTACAATATTATAAAATATAATCTATACATAAAAGAGTTCATGTAGACTAAATAGTATACTAACTATAGTTTTTTAGACAAAGCGTCCATTCTGCTTATAAATACAACTACTACTTTAAACTTTTTTTACCTTATAGTTATCTCTATATTTAAAAATATATGTATTTATGGTGCCATTTTCTGTCTTATCAATGTTAGACATTATTAACTTCCTAATATAAAATACGAACATTCTGTCCTTACGTGAACCCCTAATTATAATATTACAATTATGAGTTAAATAATAAGAGTTAAGCCACTTTTCACAGAGCAATATTCACAGTGTAGTAATAAAGTAACCATAGTATACTGCTTTGCTCAGAATGAACAAATGATCACCTCTTTCTAAAATCTGTACTTTGATTTCCATCTATCATTAATTCATCCTAAACTCCAGCAGATATGTAATTTACCACATTACCAATTTCTCCCCTCCCTTCCCATCTGACCCCCAGCCTTGATTCATCCTTCTCGAAGCCCCCTGTTTTTCTATGCCTGTATCTTTCTTCGTCTCATTATGACTGTCATCCTGGAATGTGCCTTCCCCTTTTCTAGGTTACTCCCTTTACTTCTCTCATATGTTGCAGCTTCTACTTCTGAACCCCCTGTCCTCCCCCTTGTTGGTTTACTCTCTTTGTTTGGCTGCAACACATATTCTAGTATTTTCCTGATAAATGGTATATGAGAGAATTTCATTTTGAGAACTTGCACACCTAAAATTATCTCCACTTCTCCTTTTCATTGGATTAACAGTTTGACTAAGCTTAGTAGTATAATTTGAATATCAGTATCTCCATGTTCAGTATTTTTGTTCCATGACTGTCTGACTTTGAGATGTTCTCTGAAAAACCCAATGTTCTTCTGTGTCACAGTGCTTTCTGAATTTGTAAATATCTTTTCTATCTCAGGTGTCTACAATTTCATGATGGTACACCTTGTTGAAGGTAAAAATCAATAACACACCGGTCAGAATGGCCATCATCAAAAACCTACAAACAATAAATGCTGGAGAGGGTGTGAAGAAAAGGGAACCCTCTTGCACTGTTGGTGGGAATGTAAATTGATACAGCCACTATGGAGAACAGTATGGAGGTTCCTTAAAAAACTAAAAATAGAACTATCATATGACCCAGCAATCCCACTACTGGGCATATACCCTGAGAAAACTATAATTCAAAAAGAGTCATGTACCACAATGTTCACTGCAGCTCTATTTACAATAGCCAGGACATGGAAACAACCTAAGTGTCCATCGACAGATGAATGGATAAAGAAGATGTGGCAATATATACAATGGAATATTATGCAGCCATAAAAAGAAACGAAATTGAGTTATTTGTAGTGAGGTGGATGGACCTAGAGTCTGTCATACAGAGTGAAGTAAGTCAGAAAGAGAAAAACAAATACCATATGCTAACACATATATGTGGAATCTAAAAAAAAAAGAAAAGTTTCTGAAGAACCTAGGGGCAGGACAGGAATAAAGATGCAGACATAGAGAATGGACTTGAGGACACGGGGAGGGGGAAGGGGAAGCTGGGACAAAGTGAAACAGTGGAATGGACATATATATATATACACTACCAAACGTAAAATAGATAGCTAGTGGGAAGCAGCCGCATGGCACAGGGAGATCAGCTCGTTGCTTTGTGACCACCTAGAGGAGTGGGATAGGGAGGGTGGGAGGGAGACACAAGAGGGAGGAGATGTGGGGATGTATGTATACGTATAGCTGAGTCACTTTGTTATACAGCAGGAACTAACACACCATTGTAAAGCAGTTATACTCCAATAAAGATGTTAAAAAAAATCAATAACAATAGAAAAGCTGTATTTTTTTTCATATGGAGCATTGATGCTTGCAATGTTTACATTTTAATCTCAAACCAATTTGTCCTATCTCCTTTACATTTCTTTTAAAGGGTATGTTTATTCTAAAAATACCTGGGGCCTTTAAGAGTGATAACACAAAACAATTATATCCCCAGAATGATTTTCTTACATTAAATGTAATTAGAATTGGTGAGGAATGTCCCTATAACTATGCCGAGTACATATACATAGCACCTAGAAAGACTGCCTTGCCCAAAGAGAGAATGCTGTCATCAATTGTATGAATCAAAGGAAGGAATTATATTGAGAATGTAACAAACAAAATGTACACAAAATGGATGCTAGAAGCCATCAGTAGAAATAAACTGAAGTCTGCCTATAAAGGTATGCGTGAGCGATTGTGACTGGCCACAGTTCCAATCAAAGTGACCTACGTGTAATCTCAGGAAGGCAGAACCAAAATGCAGGTGAAACTTAGCAAGGGTGCGTCTCAACAACTGCGTTAAATGGGGTCTAGAGAAAGACAACGTGAACGAAAGAGGAGCATCTCTTGATGAAACACAAATAAGGGAAATCCCAAGAGGAGAATGTTGGTAGGAGTTGTCCACCCTAGACTGCTGAAGCGCTGAAGTGTTAAGATGGATAGATCAGGGCGTGAAGAAAACTCTGCCATCAAATCTAAGAAACTCCTGCCCAGACCTTAACATTTTGAAGTATTACAGCAGAAAATTATCTCCCCAATTCACCTCCCATTTGGAGATGTTTCTGTAATTATTCTGCCGTAACTATGATGGCCCCAGGGAGACTGCACCACATTTGATCATCTGCCCAGCCCAGCAGCCTTTCTCTTCCTTTTCCGTTGCACAGATAAGGACAGAACTTTAAGTAAAACCTTACTAAATATTCTAATAAGTGAAAGAAAAGGATGTTAGTGGAATAAGCAGAGAAATATTCAACTGGATTTTCTGGTTTATTAGATTCAATGTACTTAGGCTTTGCTTGGTGTTATTTATGTCTCTATTGCCATAAAGCAGAGGCCAAGTTTCCAAGTGTCAAGAAAGGAATAACAAATGCACCTACGTTCACACTTAGCAAGGAGTTTCTCCCAGCCTCTCAGATTCTCTGTGCCTGAGTATTACCTTCCCCTGGGTAATTGGCAGTGGGACTATATACCCTCATGAGGGGATTGCTCTGATATTTATACACAAGGGGTTGATCTTTTTCTGTGATATGAAAAGACTTATTAGAAAATAGTGATTCAAATCGGAAAAATGCACGTACACTTAGCACAGAACTGCCTTCTTTATAGAGATCGACAATACAGTTCAACTATTTAAAAAGACATCTGTCATCAGGACTATGTGTCATGTTCTCACTGAGTGATCGTTATAAATAGCCTTTGAATTAGAGGCAGGGATGTTTCATTTGCAACACAGAAGATACTCTGCTTTTCCACATACTTTTTACCATAGGGAAGAGCAATGTTGAAAATACCAGGGAGCTCAGAATTCAAATCAAAAAGATAATTTTAATGGAATATTTACAAGCTACTTTTATGGATTTTTTTTTGGATTGTGCTGAAATCTTTTATGAAGTAGTTTGGTAAAATGTGCCTCTTGAATCCTAGCCATCTGGGGACAGTGACAATATTGACTTCTACTTCTTGCCAAGCTGATGGCTAAATCTTGGGTCAGAGTGACCAAAATAAAATAATGTCACCCTAGAAATCTTCTTGATATACAGTCAGTCTGCCTTCCCTAGTGATCGTGGTAAACAGCTGATTGCATCCATTACACTGTATTGAAAGGAGAGGTGATGTAAAAGACACCAGCACTGGACCATGTGTAAAAAAAATACCAATGCCCATTTAGAGGAAGTGAGGGGAAATGTCAGCTTCAGGAAGTCAAAGAAAAAATAAACAATAGCAGGTAATCTAACAGAGAAAATTGAGGCCTGAAAAATAGTCAGTAAAGACTAGTTTTTTTTTTTCCTTGGACACCCCAAAGTCAGGCTGGTGGGGTGGGGAGGGCGAGGGGACATGGACAGGGGAACCTAGCAGTCTGAGGACAGAGGCTTCTGGCTGGAAGTCCCGGATCCCCAGGATAGAGGGAGGAGGAGAAACATGGAAGGTTGTGTAGAGCAGGCAGGGCCCCAGGAGCCACCAAAAGGCACCAGGGAGGCACACATTCCAGAAAGAGGGTAAAACCAGCCCTGTAAAGATGTAGCTTCTATCCTGGGTCTTGGGGCACACACACACACACATACACACACACACACACACACACACAAAATGCTCCAGGGGTCATTAAACAAGGGAAGTCATCCCAAAATTGTTATTTCTGTGTTTTCCGTATAACAGGTGTTGGCTCAGTGGTCCTGAAGTCCATTTACTGGCAGAATAGGAGGCATGTAGGAAAAAGCACTAATGTCTCCTCGACCTCGCCAAAGGATGGCAAAGTGATGCGCTAGTGACGCAAGGTCTGTGGACAACCAAGAAGGCTGGCAGACCAAGTCTTTTAAATTGCTGTTAAATTCAAGACTGTCTTTTAGAGTCTTTTAGCCTCTGAGGCACATTCTCTCTCAGGGATCCACTTAATCTGACAGCAGGGTGACAACTGGCACAATCTGCGATACGTGGATGCCCGTCCATTAGGAACTGGACTGGAACCATCCACTCACTTTACTGAATCTACAGAAAAGAAAGTTACTGTTATAAAGTGATGGCTTCCAGCCGCTTCTGCTCAGGGCCAGCTTTGGATTAGTGGTGAGGAACTAAAAAGGCCTTAAGTAGTTTTACAAATCCCAGGAAAATGTTCTCCTTAGTTAAGTATATAATGATACATGAAGGCAGAAATGCTTTGCTTACACCAAGCTCTCATCTTAGATGTCTATGGCTCTTACTGACATCTTTGCAAGTTACAGACATTCACCTAAGATGTGAGGCCATTTTCTCATGAAGAATAACCACTTCACAGTAAACACTATTGCTTTTAGCTGTACAAAGAATTATTCAATTCATACATTTAATTTGGTCGCTTCCTTACTGCCCCCACGTTGTTGTTGTTGTTATAACTTTTAAATTAATATGCAGTTCTAAGAGTTTTAACATTTGCTTAGATTCATATAACCACTGCCACAATCAGGATACAGAACAACTGTAACACTCCAAAGAATTCCATTGTGCTGAATCTTTTTTTTTTTTTGCGGTACGCGGGCCTCTCACTGTTGTGGCCTCTCCCGTTGCGGAGCACAGGCTCTGGACACGCAGGCTCAGCGGCCATGGCTCACGGGCCCAGCCGCTCCGCGGCATGTGGGATCTTCCCGGACCGGGGCACCAACCCGCGTCCCCTGCATCGGCAGGCGGACTCTCACCCACTGCGCCACCAGGGAAGCCCTGTGCTAAATCTTTGTATTCAAACGTTCTCCTCATCCCAAATGCTAGCCACATCTGTTCTCTGTTACTATAGTTTTGCCTTTTCTGGAACGTTGCATAAATGAATTCATACAGTTGTCAACTTATAAAACTTCTGAGTAACAAAATGATGGAAGAGGGAATTTTATTCAGGAGTGTATGAAGATTGCAGCTCTGGAGACACAGACCCGATCATAAAACTAAGCTGTGTTCCACGAGATGAAAGCTACAGTGATGCTTATAAAGGTAAAAACCACATCTGGGAAACTTGGATGGGGTTTGGGTGACCTTTATGACTTGAGCGCAAGTTCCTGGTGGTTGGTCATTGCCTGGGTTGTCCATGGGGGGCATTCTAGGCAGGAACTTTGTCAAAAGTTCATACAGTTCTAGTCTGTGGCTTTTCTGAGAACACAGAGTACATGACTGAACCCCAGGCCTGTCATGGTTGCCTGGCTCTGTTTCGTTTAGGGTCCCTGTTAGTCATACTGAGTCCATTTCCTGTGTATTTTTTTTTCCCCCAGAGAATTTTACTTTTATTTTCATGTAGTGTATAACTTTATGAGTCTGGCTTCTTTCACTCAGCAGAAGGCACCTGAGATTCATCTATGTTGTTTGTGTATCAACAGTTCATTCCTCTTTATTGCTGGGTAATATACCACACTTCATAAATTCACACGTTAAAGGACATTTTGCTTGATTCCAGTTTTTTGCTATTATGAACAGTGCTGCTATAAACACATGTATATATAAATTTACCTTTGTTTTGGATAAAGACTGAGGAGTGAGATTTTGGGGTCATGTTATAAGTGCAAATTTAACTTTTGGCTGTTAACTACTTGTTTTTATCTGCAGGTAAGCAGATGGATAGATTCCGACTGTGTTTATACATAATTACTCTATTAGCATTTTGTCACTAAATACATATTCTGTTCCAGGCAGTGCCAGGCACGGAGGACCCAGAGATGAATAATGCATTATGCGTTAAATAAATGCATGAGTGCATGAATATAAGCAGTGTATTCATTTTCTAGGGCTGCCGTAACAAAGTACCACAAAATGAGTGGCTTAGAACAGCGGACGGTGTTCCGTAGTGGAAGCAAGGTGTCAGCAAGGTCCTGCTCCCTCTGAGACCCTGAGTAAAAGCCTTCCTGTTCTCCTCCTAGCTTCTGGGGGTGGCCAGCAGTCTTCAGCTTTCCCTGGCTTGCAGTTGTAGCACTTCAGTCTCTGCCTCTCTTCTATTCTCCTTTGTCTTCAAGGACACTAGTCACATTGGATTAAGGGCCTACCCTACTCCGATATGACCTTATCTGAACTAATTACGTCTGCAAAGACCCTATTTCTGAATAAGGTCACATTCTGAGGTACTGGAGGTTAGAACTTCAATATATGTTTAGAAGGGACACAATTCAACCCTAAAGACGGGGACAAAAAATGTATTATGTGCTGATCATCGGACAGGCATTGTGCTGGGTGGGGAATGGTCAGCAGATTAGGCAAAGCTCTGGGTCTCATAGACGCTACAGTCTACTGGGCAAGGTAGATTTTAATACAGTTATTATAAGGGATCTGTTTATAGAGTATAGCCCTTCTTAGGCGAAGCACAGAATACTCTAGGAACTAAAATAAGGCATTCTTTCTAGGTCCAGGGTTTAGAGAAAGCTTCTCTGAAGAAATAACATTTAAGATGCCCCCAGAAGACCAAACGACATGATATTAGACACACAAAGAGGGGGAAAAGCACATTCCATGCAGAGGGAAAAGCATATAAAAAGACTGGAAGCTGGAGAGAGTATCATATTGCAGGAATTCAGCATGAGAGTGTGAAGGAAGAGTGTCAGGGGATGCAGACCAGCTGAGAAGGATCTGATTGTGTAGAACTCTGCAGATTCTGGCTTTGATTTTAGACCATGTTTTAAGGGCAATATGAAGTCACTGAAAGGTTTTATTCAGAGGTTGACATGATCAGAGAGGTATTTAGAAAGATCCCCTGCCCTGTGGAGAACAGATTAAGTGGAGACAAAATAGATTGCAAAGGAGATAATTAGTACATTCAACTGTTTAAAATAAGATATGATAGTAACCTGGGTTAGAGTGATGTTGGTGGAATACAGAAATGAGGCTGAGGGTGAGAAATATGTTGGACACTCCCTCTCTAAGAATCAGATTTAGTACAAGGGTGAGGAAAAAGGGATATCAAAGAAAACTTTCACATTTCCAGGATGAGCTACTAGGTAAGTGGAAGTGTCTTTTGCTGACTTAAGGACCACAGGTGGACATTCATTCAGATCTGGGGTGTGAGATGCACCAGGAGTCACATTTGTGAGTTTTACGGGTCTGGAAGACATACTCGGATGATTGTATTAAGTCAGTAGTTGGATATAAAGCTCTATAAATGTCTGATCTGGACACATACATTTTTGAGTCATCAGCATACTGATGGTAATTTAGCTGAGAGAATGAATGAAATCATCTAGGCAAGGAGGATAAAATTTGAAGAGCTAAAACTGGGCCCTGAGGAACTCATCATCAAAGAGTCAGGCAAAGAGGAGGTTCTGGGAAAGGAGACTGAAGGAAGCTGGCATTCTTGCTGATAGATACAACTCCAGAACAGGTTAGGGGTGAATGGCAGACGCTGGATGCAGAGGGAACAGCAAAAACACAGCGTAAATAAGTTTCATTTGTACCATTTGTTTTTACAAAACAGAAAGAGAGTTACAGATGTAGAAAACAAACCTATGGTTACCAGGGGGGAAAGGTGGGGGAGGGATAAATTGGGAGATTGGGATTGACATGTACACATTACTATATATAAAATAATCAACAAGGACCTACTGTATCGCATAGGGAACTCTGTTCAATATTCTCTGATAATCTAAATGGGCAAAGAATTTGAAAAAATAATAGATACATGTATATGTATACTGATTCACTGCTGTACGCCTGAAACTAACACGACATTGTAAATTGACTATACTCCAATAAAAATTTAAAAAAAAAAACAAAACCCACAGGGCAAAGCTGCAAGAAAGTTAAGTTCAGAACATATTGGCAACTTGGTTAGTTTGGTGGAAGAACAGGATGCATACGTTGATTTAGTGAGAGGGAAGCCTGGATTGTTAGGATGGGATCAAGTCAAGGAAAGCCTTAGCTTGAACATTTGGCTTTTTTATCTAACTGGTGTCTTTTCAAGAAAATCTCTTTAGAACAGAGTGTTGAACTGCCCTGCAATCAATCCATGAGTGGGGGAGAGGGGGTGGCAAGGCACAGGGAATTAATTCAGATTTTATTTCATTAATGTACTTTATTTCAATAGAACAGAACTTGGTCCTACTGCAGATACTCTTTTTAGGGATGCATACCCCAAACCTCCTTCCTATTGTAAGTGGGTGGTTTCTATTTACTCACAATGAAATGAGAGTATAAATGCATAGTGTAAATACAAATGCATATTGTAAAAAAAAAAAAAATCCAATATTTTCTTGAAAGGCAGTCTTGAATAAAACCCAGTGAAAAATCTTAAAAAAATAAAAAACAAAAACCAAGAGTTGCAATCAACTGGCAGTTTAATTTCTAGCAGCAGAAATTAAACACATTTTCTAATTCCCTAAGGTATGGTTTTCCTATTCCATTGAACCAGCGTAGGCCACCTTGGAAATCAGTCTAGAGCTGGAATTGACTCAGTACCCAGCACAGTGACCGGAGACATTAGCTATAGTAGCAACCTAATTGTAATGTAATTCCAGTAATATATGCAGTTAGCACTGAGCACAATTTAGGGTTCCCTGCCTAGAGTTTCAGGAAAGCCATGCTGTTATTGTAATGAACCCACTGCTTTTGCTGCTCCAGTTTTAGTCCTTAGTTTCATTATTCAGGATGAGTTCTTTGATTGTTTCTAAAACTCCTCCAACAGAAAGAAATGATAATGACTCTGTATACAACTATCATATGACTCAGGAAGACTTCATAAATGTTAGTTCTTGCCAGCCATTTCATACCTCATTACTATGCTTGTTGCATGGATTATGTAATTTAATCTGCTCATCAACTCTATGAGTAGGACTATTGTTAACTTTCAAGTTTAAATAATTTGAGTAAAGTCACACCACTCGTACACATTAGTGAGAGGAGGTAGCAGGATTCAGACCTAAATCAATCTGATCCCAGAGCCTACTGTTATTATTAATATATTGTATTATGACATTCACTAGAAGTTACAAGTTAATTTGCCTTGTTAATTAGAGTGTAAGTTTCTTTAGGAGTTCTATATTTGTCAGGGGATGTGCAGACTCACCAAATAATCAATGTTTATGTAGGGAAGGGCAAAAAGAAAAAAAAAAAGACAGAAAGAAAAAAGAATAAAAAAGAGAAAAGAAGAGAAAGAAAGAAAGAACCATTGCAACAAAAATGGAAATGGCTGAGTGTATGGTGATAAATCTTTATCAAAAGATTATTTTTTTAAGGGTAAAAAAATAAACAAATGGGCTTCCCTGGTGGCGCAGTGGTAGAGAGTCCACCTGTAGATGCAGGGGACACGGGTTCGTGCCCCGGTCCGGGAAGATCCCACATGCCGCGGAGCAGCTGGGCCCGTGAGCCATGGCTGCTGAGCCTGCGCGTTCGGAGCCTGTGCTCCACAACGGGTGAGGCCACAGCAGTGAGAGGCCCGTGTACCGCAAAAAAAAAAATAAATAAATAAATAAACAAATCAAAATAGATTCTGAGGTAGAGACATTTTCATTCACTTGACCATGAGTTTGTATGGTTACTAGAAAAATAATTGTAATATTTATTTTAAATTCCTGAGGTCTTAAAATAGCGATTTAGACTAATCCTGGCATAGTCATCTAATGTGAGAGGCTATGTAGTCTGAAATACATAGCACAGATTGGAATCTTGGTTCTAGTATTTCTTAGCTGTGTGATCTTCCATAAATTGCTTAAACTGATCCTTACGTTCAACTTCTACAAAACAGGCATAACATCATATACTTTATTAAGTTTTGGTGAGGATTCTACCTTACATCGTTTTTGTGAGAATTCTCAAAGAAGACAGATGACTTGCGCTTTTCACTCTAGGTTAGATCCAGATAACCCCCTGTCCCTCTTTGTTCATCTAGGGTCACGTGGAATAGCCTTCCTCAGCATGGCAAAGATTGGAGATCACCACTTCCTCACCACTATGCATTTGGAAATCAAACCCCATGACAACAGAGAGTGATAGGCGTTCCGGTTACATATTTTATATGTAGAAAACGACCCACATTCACACTGAAGACTCAGAATATAAAACAAAAGTGATGGTGAATCTTTATCAGGCATTATTTTGCAAAGTCTTATTTCATCATCTCATAGAATCTAACTCATAGGGTGACTGTGAGGATTTGATTATTTTTCTCATTTTACAAAAGTGAAGATCAAGTATTAGAGAGGTTAATAAACGTACTCACTGGCAAAGCTAGCAAGAGAAAAAGCAGGGATTGCATCCAAGCCTTTTTATTCTAACTCCATACTCTTACCAAGGATGGAATGTCCTCTCAGAGCCAAATGTGGCCTGGTGACAAGAAATTTGGTGACAGGGACACATTTGAAATTCTACTTCATGTTTTCCCCAGATGTTTGTCTACATCTCTGGCCATGTTTTTAGGGCATTAACTAGTAAGTTTATTAGTAACCTATGCTACGTAACAAATTATCCCAAAACAGAGAAGCCGAAAACCAAATAATCATCTATCATCTCATAGTTTCCGTGGGCTGGGAATTTGGAAGTGGCTTAAAGAGTGCTTCCAGGGACCTCCCTGGTGGTGCAGTGGTGGAGAATCCGCCTGCCAATGCAGGGGACACGGGTTTGATCCCTGGTTCAGGAGGATCCCACATTGCTCCTAGTTGCCACGGAGCAACTATGCCCATGTGCCACAACTACTGAAGCCCACACGTCTGGAGCCCGTGCTCTACAACAAGAGAAGCCACCACAATGAGAAGCCTGTGCACTGCAACAAAGGGTGGCCCCCTGCTCGCTACAGCTGGAGAAGGCCCGTGTGCAGCAACGAAGACTGAACGCAGCCAAAAATAAATTAAATAAAATAAATAAATTTATAAAAAAAAGAGAGTACTTCCGGCTTAGAGTCACACATGAGGTTGCAGTCAGGATGCTGGCTGGAGTTTCAGTGCTCTGAATGCTTGACTGGGCTTCCAAGATAGCTCACTAGCATGGATGACAAATTGGTGCTGGTTGTGGGCAGGTAGTCTCAGTTTCTCCCCACATGGGTTGCTCCACAGGTTCTTGACTGTCCATATGATACAGCAACTGTCTTTCTTCAGAGTGAGCATCTTTCTACCCACCATCCCCCATACACACACTCCACGATGACTCAGATAAGAAAACCAAGACAAGGTAAAGTAACTGTGTTCTCTAATACCTATCTTATAGAATGTCTGGGTCAATTAAGAGAGATTAAAAACAGGAGTACGCCAAAATGGTAACAGCTCCTCAGCATGCTACACTTAACGTACATGTGCTTGTATTTATAAGATCTCAGCTGACCCTCCTAAGACTCCTGTGAACACGTATCCTTATGCCCATTTTAGAGATAGGACTAATATAGTTGAAAGGAAGAGAAGCACCTTAGATCTGGCACCAGCTCTATTAGCGACTGAGCAAATTTTGACAGAAGTTCTCAGTCTACAAGGCCAATGTTTCTCTTCACAATCTGGTAGATTTTAAGTCTGTTATTTGAAGAGATCATTCTTCATATAAAAGCCTATGTGGTAGTACAAACCTAAAATCTGAGACTCCTCTGGAGCCCTGCCCCCAGTCGCTCAGCTCCTTCTCTAGAATGGACCCCAAGCCTCCATCAAATTCCTAAAGGGTCCTGGGCCCAGCTGGAAACCACCTCACTCCATCATACTCAAGAAACTGCTCTGGCAAGAGCCCTGTCATCTTACAGCACAGTCTACAGGAACCAGGCAGCTCAGAATGAAACACACCATCACTTCCATCCAACACAAGTGAAAGGCAGGAAGATGACCGGATGGGTGTCCTGAGCACTTCAGTCTCCACCAACTCAATAATATTTGAGATTATTACTAATGGAAGAAGGGGACAGTAAATGTCCTATTGTGTATAATATCAACAGCATGAGTCTTGATAGATAAGTGTAACATTTATGAAGTTTATAGATGAGCCATCAGGAAGAGCCTTCACTGTATTTGCAGAAAGGTTTTCAAAGCCACCCCGAATAGCTGGGCATTAAGATAAGTAAAGCAAACACCTGTGCTCAAGGGAACAGCTGCAGTTGATCTGTAATGTTCTAGTCAGAGGAGACCTTTAGTTCAAAGATGAAGAATGAGGTTCTATAGCATTTACGGTTTCCCCTTGCCAGGTACTTTCTATCTGTTATTGCAGGCAAGGCCTTCATTGATCTTTTCTCCCAGCTGTTATTTATTCTCTCCCTTTTAGCTTCAGTGAAGGAGGAAGATGAAGGGCCCAGGTACTTTGTCATTTTCCAACATACCTGAACAGTGTAGCACTTTCTAAATAAGAAAACCAATAGTTATTTTCTTCAGTGCTGCCCACTACATTTTGCTACCCCTGGGAATGTAAGGGCTGCCCCTTGAACAGAGAGACTGAGCAAGCTTGGAATTGGGAATGTATCTGAGGCTTTTTGTTTTTCCTTTCACTTCCTATGGTGTCTGCACTCCCCAGCAACACTGAGCTGCTTACAGCTGCCCAAAATAGAGCATGGCCCTTCACTTCCGTGATGATTCTTTCACTTTTTGTGTATGTTTCTTTCTCTTCTTTCTCCGATCAGTTTTTTCAATAGTGGGGGGGGGGTCCACTTTGTAACAGACCAATTAGAGCAGAAGTGCCTTTGGCATTTGAAAGGACCATATTCTGTTTCCAGATATATCACCTTCCTGATGCGTAACCTGGGAACAGATTCATAACCTCTCTATGCCTCAGTGTCCCCTCCCCCCCTTAAAATAGCAATAATAGTGTTCACTCCCTAAGATTTCTGTGAGACATAGAGAATGCATCGAATGAGTGTAGTACATAGTAAGCACTCAGTAAGCCAGTCCAGTGTAACAATTATTGAATGTTATTTAAGTGTAATTAATAATAATAACAGTAGCAATTCAAAGCTTATACGTTTTTGCCCAGGGCACCTTCCCTGATTCCACAGTTACCTTCGTCATAGAATTATGATGGCCAATTTTCACATCTCTCTTTTCCTTTAGATTTTAAACAGCTAGAGGCAAGGCTTATGCTTATGCTAAGAACTCTGAGTTTCTTAGCACCTAACAAAGTGCCTGCAACAGGGTGAATAAATGTTTGACTGTTTTCCTTGCTTCCCTTCTTTGCTTTCTTTAAATGCATCAGTCATTTCAATAAGCATGTACTAACTTGCCTGTGCTCCAAGCATAGAAGTGCTAGATATGCAGGTATGGATTAGACATGGACTCGAGAATTTATTGTTCAGGTGTAGAAATAGATTTAGAAATGGATAGCTTCCAAACAGTGTAGTGATTCTATGATACAGTGATGCCCAGGGAACTTTGGGAGTATAAAGAGAATTCCACTGCCACTGAGAGTGAAGAGGTAGAAAGTAGGATGAAGGCCACCCAGTGGAGGCGACACCCAAAGGGACCTTGGAAGCAGAGCAGGCACTTAGGCAAGAAAAGAGAATCGGGAGAGGGCTGAGTATTACAGGCAGAGAGAATGACCTCTGCTGAGGGAACGGAAGCACAAAATGGCATAGTGAACTTAGGCTATACGACACAGTTCAATATCCCCCATCATAAATATCAAGGAGTGACAGAAGGTGAGCCTTAAGAGGTGGGCAGAGGCCAGATCACGGAGGAACTAGAGTATCATGATGGTAAACTGCCAAAAGCCCGGGAAGTACAATGAGATACAATTTTAAAACAACTGAGCCCACAGTCTTGACCAGCTATTTAATCTAAGAGGATGACCTATCTATTAACATCCTCCCCCTAAGGTGGCATAGATAGTACTCAGCCAGGAGAGCAATGAAAGTGTTGGTATTCAAAGTGCAGTTCCCATCAAAAAACACCTTACAGGTTGGAGCCACAAAGCAGAGGAAATAAAGTGCAGGGATAGCAAATTGCCTCAGTAGGCAGAGAAAGTGGAGCATGAAGTTGGAGTTGTTCCTAACCTGTCTAGGTTAGCAACATGACTAGGAAGAAAAGTACACGACTAGGAAGAAAACTTACCTACGGTGAGGTTACAGGAGAATGTCAGCACACAGTAATGAAAATGAATCTAGCATAGTCAAATCTAGCACCCCCATGAACCCATAATTAAGAAAGTGTGAACTCCACAGTCTTCTTTGTTTAATGTGTGGTATTCATTTATAAACAGAGACGTAAATTGAATCCTCGGATCTAACTGTTAGGATGGATACACTAGAGTAAGATTTTCTTCCACACTGCCTCTCCCTTAAATATCTATGATGAGCCTATTAACGAGGATTAAATGGACACTTAGAAATTCACTGTTTCTCTGGTTGAAACTGCATACTTAGTTTTAAAATTCTGTTCTGTACCATTAATAAATATTTATTCATCTTCAAGAACTTTTCTAAGTGGTACTCTGATGTCAAAAGATCTTGGGAAGAATACAGGCAAAGTTAGAGTCATGTAGTATACCTGATTTGCTAGCTATTTTTCTCATTTCGAAATTCAACCAACATAGGATAACTGACTGTGAGATAACAGACACTGTGTTATACACATTTTTACTTTATCTCAATTTATTATCACAGTAAAGTTATGACTTAGATCTTATTATCCCCAAGAACTCTGACGTGCAGAAAAGTAACTGACCCGTGTCAAAAAGCTAGTAAGAGGTGGAGACGTAATTTGAATTTCGGTTTGTCTGATTCCAAAAGCTGTGCTTTCCCAGTATGTAGCATTTGATGTTACTGTGGCAGATCCAGGAGGCAAAATGGGGGCAAGATAAGACTTGGAAGAAGTCCTCCCTCTGAGATTTGCTATGCCAAGAACACATCTCCTATTAGAGTAACTCTGAGAGAGCATTCAGCTACTATGCAAGTCTTAATATAAACCAGACTTCACGGTTGAGAACCACTGGTCCACCTAAGCCGTCACCATCTCTCACCTGGACCACCACAACTGCATTCGAATAAATTCCCTGCATTCACTCTCACTTGCCCGCCTCAATGCATTTTCTCCACAGAAGCCGCAGTGAATACCTTAAAATAGAAAACGGATCATGCCAAGCATTCCTCATCGTCTTTGTTTTCAAACAGTCTTTAATTTATAGTTCTCAGTACAAAACCAAAGTTCTTGGTTGGCAGGACCATGATGCCCTGCGATAACCTGTCAGCTACCTTCCTCTTCACACTTGTGTGGCAACCCCAGTGGCTTTCTTTCTCTCTCTGTTTCCTCCAGCCAGAAGGTCCTTGCACGTGCAGTTCCCTCTGTCTGGAAGGTTACGTTCTACTCAATATTCAGATCTGAGTTAACTTGTCTCACTCTCCAGCAATTTCTTTCTCACCGCCCAGTCTAGGTCACTTCCTTCGCTATTTACTTTCATTGACTCTGGTCCCATTTCCTCCCTGCACTCATTTCAGTCTGTACTATATTCTTTATGGCATATATGTGATGGATATGGCTCTGCAATCAGACTGCAAGTCCATATAGCAGGGATTTATCTTTTTCACCATTACATCTCAGACCTACCCAAGAATCTGGCAGATACTTTGAATAAATGAATGAGTTTTAAAAATCAGAAATCTATGCCTACAAAAAGAGTTGTAACAGAAGACCAAGTTCTTTAGAACCAGAGCCTAGTTGAATCATCTTTGGTACCAACTAGCTATGTACACCAACTAGCTATGTACACTAGCTATGTACACCAGTATTTATGTATTTAATTCTGCAAATATTACTTGAGTTACAACTTTTCCTAGGTGCTGGGCCAACCAGTAAAGATATAACAATGAGCAAGAGACATGCAGTCCCTGACTCATCGTGTTTACACAGTGAGGGTTTCAGGTTTTTTTCTTCTTTAAACTGAAATTTTTATTGAGAACACTGTAGATACACATACAGTTGTAAGAAATAATACAAAGAGATTCTGTGTACACTTTACGCAGTTTCTCCCAACAGTAACAATTTGCAAAACTGTAATGTGATATCACATCCAGACTACTGGCATCGATACCAGGTTGCAGTGTTTAAACTAATAATTCCAAGTGCAGAAAGGAAGAGTTCAGAAATTGAAAGAGTTCCTAATGGTGTGAGCAGAAAGAATAAAGTGGAGAGAGACAAACTAATGATTCTGGAGACTTAGACCACATGGAGTGTCTTGTAAACCACATAAAGGATTTGGGACTGTATCTAATATGCAATGGAGAGTCATTGTGGGTTTTAAACAAAGATGAGAATTAAATGCAGAGGGAGGAACATGGTGGGACTTCAAGAGCAGCACAGTATAACTTCCTGCTTCTAATGTCATAGAATAAAAATCTCTTTATGTGTAGAGGAAGACCTGCCCAACATAAGATACGAAGCCCTGGGCTTCCCTGGTGGCACAGTGGTTGAGAGTCCGCCTGCTGATGCAGGGGACGCGGGTTCGTGCCCCGGTCCGGGAAGATCCCACATGCCGCGGAGCGGCTGGGCCCGTGAGCCATGGCCACTAAGCCTGCGCGTCCGGAGCCTGTGCTCCGCAACGGGAGAGGCCACAACAGTGAGAGGCCCTCGCACTGCAAAAAAAAAAAAAAAAAAAAAAAAAAAAGATACGAAGCCCTGATAAACAAGCTTCAACCTCCTCTTACTTAAACCCTTCAGGACCATATTGAGTACATTTTCAGTCATTTTCTATCACTCACTAACTTTTGGGCTGAATCCCTTATCCATACAAAGGATACCCTGTTGCCTCCTGTAGCGCAGAATATAGGAATGCCATTTTAGGACATTCTCTTGAAAAAGATGGCACGGAGTTTGGGTGAAATGCTTACCCCTATCTTCCCTCACCTCTTGTTTTTGGTAATAAAATCTGAGAAATAGTAATCTAGAAATTAAGCTCTTTGGAAGAAGGAAATATTACTATTACAATATTTTATTTAAAATAACCATTGGGAATATCAAACAGAAATAAAAATGAATGAAGTACTGATACATGCTGCAAGGTGGATGAACATGAAAAACACGCTATGTGAAAGAAACCAGACATGAAAGAACATATACTGTACATTTAATTTGTATAAAATTTAGTTCAGGAAAGGCAAATCTATAAAGTCAGAAAGTAAATTAGTAGTTGCTTAGAGACTAGTGATGATAATGAAGACATCATAAACTGACATGATTAAAATCTAAAACTGGATTATGGTGAATGTTGAATGACTCAGTAAACATGCTAAAAATCCTTGATATATACTTATAATTAGTGAATTTTGTGGTAAGTAAAGTATATCTCAATAAATTTGTTAAAAATTGAAAATTTATCCAATATAAAAATAATATAGAATAGAAAGTCGAGAGGTACCTTTTGGATGAGATATAAAGAATCATTTGTTTTGCATTCCTTACCTAAGAAAGAGCAAGGCTGTTTCTGTTCCCCTTAAGATATATAACCAACTCTGTTTTTCCTCCTACAGGAAATAATTTGTTTATTCCCATTATTCTATAGGGCATGGCTACCTTGTTTGAATGGCTTTTCTTGGGCAATTTCTGGAACATAGATTTCCCACTGTTTGTCCATTGACTTTTTAATTCTTAAGTCCTTGACAGTGGGAAGTCAATATGTGTTAAAGGTTTAAAAATACCAGATGAGACAAACAGAAATTCTTTGCTTGCTGAGTGTGAGTGAAGTCTGACAGAGGTGGGTGTGTGGTTAACATTGTTGCCAAAGGGATAGAGCTGAACGATTTTCATTGAACTTTTTCTCAGAAGCGGCTAAGGCAGATGCTGCATGTCTCTGAGAAGTGCTTCCATGTCTCGGGCACAGGTGAGAAAGTGGGCACGAGGCATCATGATAATACTCTCATGTCCCCTAAAGAACCATTATAGCAACTCTAATCCACAGATAACAAGCCCTTTACAAGTATACTAAGGATTAAAATTAAGAAGAACAGCAGCATCTTGTAAACCAGTGGTTCTCAAAGTGGGACCCCCCAGAGAAGCAGCGGCAGCACCACCTAGGAACACATTAAAAATGCATATCCTTTGGCCACACTTGAGACTTAACAGAATCAGAAACTCTGGAGATGGGAGTCAGAAATACGCATATTAAAAAGGCTCCTAGGTGATTCTGACCCATGGTTAAGTTTGAGAACTACTGCTATGAACGTAAGAACACAAGTATGGGCATCAGCAGATTTGGGTATGATTCATGGTACTGAAGTAGCCTACTACAGAACCCATCATACAGGTCCCAAAAGAATATCATAAAGGTATAGAGATACTTTGCAAAGGCTGGAGTATGGAAAGTTGAATAAGCATCAACTTTAGCGATTCCTTGAGAAAAGTGGTGAGAGACAGAGAGATGTCTTTTCTTAAAGTGTTGCAAATAAAACCTCTTCAGGTCACTACTATGATTCAGCTACTTCCTGGAGCTCAAGAATCACTTCTCTCTAAGTGCAAGCCAATGTATGGAACCAACTTCACATGAAAAAAATATCATAGGATAACCAGGCTACGGGTGAGAAGAAGTCCAGAACTAGCTCTCTCAGGTTTTAGAGTTCCATTTTCACTGGTCACTAACGAGAGGTGATTCTGCCTTTAGATCTATGCTATACACTACTCAATTTCACAAAAAACTAAGTTAAACTAAAAGAACCATTTATTGACAGTGGAAATAATTATTTACTCTGTAGTCTTCTTTTAAACACTTTATAAATATATTTAATCACTGCAATATACACACATGATTTAAAATACTAAAAATAAAAGATAGAAGGAAGAACATATTATAGAATATGAAATTTTCTGCCCTTTTCCAATCAATCATCTAGATATATCTATTCCCCAGAAGGAATCAATTTTAAGTTTTTTTAAACAATTTCTTCTGGTTATTATTTGGAAGTTTCTTCTTAAACCCCCAAGTCGTATAGTTTCATCAGGTGAAGGCTAATTTCTTTTCTGGGGAGCATGGTAGAGCCATACATCCCAAGTCCTTTTAAATTTCCTGTCACACTATCTTCTTTGGTCTCTGTCATTACCCTCCAACTGCTTATAAGCGTATATATAAAACATGGTACCAATGAAAGAAACAGGTCTTTTTATTTTTTTTCTCCCAAATACAAACCTGTAAAATTGTAAATTGTCTCTATGTTCCATTATAGGATGGATTCTTTTTGAAAGCTGCAGATATTACAATATATTCATAGTTAGTATGTTTTATGAAATGTATGCAAAAATGTACAAATATGTATCCAGAAAATATGCATTCAACTTTAAGGCAAATATTAAAAAAGAACATATTCTTGGGGTTATATTAGCTTCCTAACATTTTGCTTCAATACGTTCTTATTTGTGATCTGAGCATTTGCATTCCTCTTTTGACTGACACTGTGAAACTGTTCCAGTTTTAACAAATATTTATTGAGCACTCACATATGCTACAGTCTTTTCTAGTCCTAAGAATATAGCCAAAAAGGAATCAGAAGAAATGGCCTACTTTCAGCACCTAGAGATGTCATGGTAAGTTAGGAAGCCCACAGACTTTCTGGAATATCCTGACTCCTGACATTTTATCCAATTCCAAACCTGCCATCCATCACTGTGTTCCTACAGGCAAAGTAATTAATCTCTCTGGGTTTTTAATCCTCTGACCGAAAGGATCTTGGAACTATCTCCTTCTTTCAGGTAAACATCCCACAAATAGTAAATAAAATATATTTAAAGTAGGTCCTAGGTTGTTTTAGAATGAATGAGAAGTTTTTTAAAAAGTAAGAAAAACAGGGGTATATCAAAAAGCTAAATATATATATATGCATATATATACACACACACATATGTGTGTGTGTGTGTGTGTGTGTGTGTATATATATATGGGGGGGGGAGAGGAAAACTAGAATGATTTTAATACCAATTGGTAACAACTGACCTTAAGGATACTAAAAGTTGCAACTGAAGAAAGCCTATAGTTACAAAGTTGCTTACAGACCATCTCCTACATTGGTATGACATGGTTA
Source organism: Grampus griseus (assembly GCF_964374135.1). Lineage (NCBI taxonomy): Eukaryota > Metazoa > Chordata > Mammalia > Artiodactyla > Delphinidae > Grampus > Grampus griseus. Next base: position 33,492,244 of record NC_139013.1, on the reverse strand, counting down.
GTGCAAAGGGGTGTAACTACAAGTCTGGTTTTGGCACAGATGTTGGTGGTACTCAAGGCAGATTGCATTTGGCAAGAAGCACTTTCTTCCCTCTACTCTATTCAGAGTAAGAACCTTTAGAGGAGGTTGTATAATTTAGAAATCCAAGCCTGCATATTTGCCAACTCCTTGAGAAGAGCCGCTGGCTCTGTGCCAGTCATTACAGCGAATGAATCCCGCAGTTGTACCCACACTGCTGTGCCTGTTTCAACTGATGGGTATCTTGATGTGGAAGAAAACATGCACTGGGAAACCCTTGATCTCACGTGGATAAGGGCACCTGGGATGAGAGCAGTCCAGACAGCCTGTTTTCTAGGTTGCACCCCTCTTCCTTGCTGAACGAATGCCTTATTTTATAAAAGTCCAGAGAGTGGAAGTCATATTCCCAAGGCTCAACAGGAAGGCAGCAACCTGGGACTTGACGCTAGGCCACCACAGCTTTCTCAGCTCTTCTGTAAGATGCCACCAAAACACGACCAGAGGAAAATCTATCTGCCAATGATCAACTTCTACTACTGATGAGCCTTATTTCGCATGTGCATTAAAGTATTTACAACTGCAATGTTCACGACCAGGGCCTATTTATTATTTCCACACTGACGTTTTTCACCAAAATACCTAGATGTGCCAAGATAGCAAATATGGGGAACTGGCCCAGTGAAATGAAAAACGTGCACTATTGGTTTCTCAGAAATGGTGAAGCGCAAATCCTTCATTTACTCTCCGCCTTCTTTTCAGCTTTCACTTAATATCAGAGAAGCGTCCCATCAGAGCATGAGATCCATACTGATGATTGCATAGTTACACTGCCTGCTCTGCTGTGTCTTGATTATAATTGAGTCACTTACACAAATCTGAGTAAAGGCAGGAAATCGACCATTTGTGATGAATAATTCCTGCAAATGGGATGCAAGACTACATTTTATAAATGTAGATTAGGTAATAGTTCAAGAAGAACCCTACAAGTGGGTGTATTATATTATCTTACTCAGTAACACACTCATTACATACAGTTAGGGTGACTGCACATCCCAATTTGTCGGGAACGGTCTTAGTTCACATCTGTTGTCCTCCTCTTTAGTATTTGTCCCGGACAAAAATATCTCAGATAGAAATACAAATTATACGGTCATTTTGTACAAAGCACAAATAATGTATACAGCATTCAAAAGGCAGTACAGCCTTTTAGAATTTGCTTAGGTCTTAGAGTCACGCAGTCCTGAGTTTAATTTTAGCTACCACTTACTGGTTGCATAATCTTGACAAAGTTTTAAACTTCTCTGGGGTTCTGCTTCTTCATAAATAAATGTAAAAAAGACAGCTCTGACTTCCACATTAAGATTGTTGTGAAGATTAACTGAATCCTGCATGCACAATGCCTGAACCTGGCATATACGGTTTTCAGTAAAAGGAAGGTATACACACATAGGTACATAAAGAAACGAGTAAACCCAATATCGTCTCTTTTGAGATGTGCCCTTGAAAAAAAATTCCACTTACACTGCAAATAAAGAGAGATACAGCCAGCCCCCCCCCCCCGCACCAACCCATCAAATAAAATCTGTAATAACTAGTTTTATCAGTAGAAAAGAACATATATATATATAATTAAATACTGGACAATGGTCAGGGCATTTGGCCAATCAGCACAAAGTTCCCTCTAAAACTCTGCCTGTTAACTCTATTTCTTCATAATCCAAGCTGTGCTATTCATTTCCTTCCCCTTCTCTTCTTCTCTCTCCCCTTTCCATGCGCCTTGAAGGAGGCGAAGCATGACCGTTTCTCCACACTCCTGTATCAACCACGTTAGAAATGTTCCCCCGCCCTCTGGGATAGCTTGAGCCAACCCCCAGAGAGCAGGATGCATTCTCATGGCTTCAGTTTTCCTCCCAAATGATAAACAATACTCAGCTTCACTGAAGGGAGACCTGCAGAGACTTACTGGTCTTCAAAACCCAAGCTCATCAACCCTTAGATACTCCCTCTTCTTCAGGAACTTCTTTCTCCTTTTTTCCTGAGAAGTCAATAGCTTATCACTGTTTTTCATCTGAATTCAACCTTTGAATGACTGTCGGTGATACTAATAATTGTATTTAAACTTATTTCCAATCTGAAGATCCATGTATGTTGTTAATTATCAAATACCCATGCTGTTTTCTTTTAATTTAAACATGAAATGCCACTTGGAAGATACTTCAATGATAGGTATTTTATAATCATCCATAAGTACTTCAGATAAATATGTATGTCTATTGTATTTTTTTTATGTATACTTCAAAGAGTCTTCTAAACAACTCCAGCTACTACTTACACAAAACAATCGCATTTAAACAAACATGTTAGTGACTATAATTTTGAGGGTTAATATAAGTGAAATAAAAATATTTAGATAAGACTTTTATATTCATTTTTAGATAAAATCAACCATCCTCCTGAAGGTATGAAAAATACTTTTGAAAGAAAGTGAGACAGAATTATAACTATATCTATAGATAGATATTTATATATGCATATGTACATATATATACACAGAGAGAGTAGCCACAGAATCAACCATTAACCCTTTCCAGCCCACTAATCATCTTGTAATAGCTGGGCCAATTTCGCCCAACTTTTGCAACCTATACAGGAAGATACCAAGGTTCACACCATAAAACTTTGAGAAGGAAATTGAGAGAAAGGAGAACGGTCTTCCAGCCTGGGAGCAAAAGGTCTAGCACGACATATAAAGCTGCAGAGTGTTTAGTGGTTAGGTGAGGAAAACTGTGTGACACAACTGTTCAAACAAATTAATTGATACTGTCCTTGACACCTTATTTTCCCACAACTTCACAGCCAAACCATCATTAAATCTTGTCCCATCCCCTTGCAAAATATACGACAAGACCTTGATCAAACTTGCCATCATTCCATGTTTCCTAATATGCTTTCCTGCTTCTGTGGTTAACCACCTATAGACTACTGTCAATAGGACACAGAGTGATCTTTTCAAAACAGGACGCTAAAAATACTTTCATAGCTCCCTATCTCACTCAGAGTAGAGGTCAAGGCCCTTACTGCATGGTAAGCCTCCAAGTAAGGTTGCCAGATTAAGCAATTAAAAACACAGAAAGCTTGTACTGAGCTTCAGCAAAACTTACCTTCTTGCCGTTCCTTTACATCCATGGTACTCGATGAGGGCCCATTGCCTGAGATGGGGGAGGCTGTCAGCCACCAGACCGGGGCTGAGGGATGTGTTCAGGTGTCTCCTTATCAGAAACGTCTTTCTTGACTAGCCTTATTGTAGCCTTTATCACCACCTGACAGATGAAAATTAAAAATATCAAAATCTCTCCCTCCATTAAAATGTGTAGCTCCCATAAGTCAGAGAACTTGATTTCTCACTGCCACACCACTAATACTTATCGTTTGCTGCAAAGAAGGCGCCCACTACTTGAAGATCAAGTGTTTTCAAGAGACTCAAATATAAACAATGGCAGTATTGACAATTTCAGTGCAACGTCCAGGGTTTTATCACTAGGAAATGGCAAAGCTATAATCAGAAGCCATTAAACCCAGACTCGTAACCACTATCCTATTTTTATTATGTTTTTAGTGGGAAATACAGGGTTTTTTCCCTCTCGTGTCTAGATCTTTGCTCTTTGTCTATTATTTATGAAAAAATAAACAATAAATCTCTGGGATAAACAACTGGTGAACGGAACTTTCTGTCCTTACTCCTTGTACATGATGCATTTACTTTGTAGTCCTCAATTTTCTGATAATTCCAATGGATCAGAAAACAAGGAAACAGTGATGATGGATATTGTGTTTAGGGTAACACTGACAACTCTCTAAAATCCAAACATAATGATTTTCACCATCTAACTCAGTAACCATTCTCATACATATCCCACCACCACCAGTCTGCCAGAAAGTTTTCTTACAGAAGAAGAGGGAGGAAAGAATTAGTATAATTCCATAATCACAATTCCAGAAGGTACGTTGTTAAACCTCTAAAGTAAATATTACTTCAAAATATTCTAATACAAAAGTAAAGCTAAATTTTTCATTTACCAAATGAGGAAACTTAACTCACTTTAATATCTCTGTGCTTTATCTGTAAAATAGACTATTTTAATCAGTTAACTAGTTCTCTATACATTCACCTTATAAACGAGTTTAACTGATCTTAAGGAAACTTTTTCTACCTGAACATCTCCCTGAGAAAAAGAGTACTGAACTGCCCTTAAAAATTTAAATGTGGCTAACACATTATATTACTTTCTATTATCATTTTTGAATAACAATGACATAAGAAAAAGAAAATAATGCATATTTTTTTACAGGAAAATTTGCTGAGGACTGGAGGGTCTTCTTCATCACTCAAGGACCGTGTAAGATAAAGAGTCTAGTCTTCATGGCTATATTCATTGGAGAATACGGTTCAAACAAGATGCTATATGAAGAATGCTCCCCAAAAACTAAAAACAAATATATAAAAATTCAACTTGATTCCATCTTGTAGAAGGAAAATTTATTTTTTGTTACGAACGTGGATTGATTGATTGGTTTGCAAGAAGCTGCACCTGGATGGAATAAGCATAATGTGAGAAGCAAGTGAACGTAGCCAAGTGAGAATGGTCCCTCATAGACGCTGCTGGTGTCCTTCTAGGATTCCTTTGACTGCGTGACGGTCCCTATAACATAGGATTGTTTTAAGTAGTATAAGAGGTAATGTACATAAAGCTTTTTCCACAGTGCTTGACATAAATCTCACACAATAATACTGTAGTTATTTTTTATGTCCTATTATAACATTACGTTTCTGCAGTACAGGGTGTTCAGATACCTGCTCCAATTCTTCTGAGGGCTCAGGGTCTTATTACGTAAGTCCTCACTGGGACCTCATTCCCACTCATCCTCAGCTTCTGAGGATTTATGGTTTGTACAAAAGCCACATTTTATTACGGGCAGCAGTATGCCTGGGACCCCAGGGTTTCATAGCAGGGCAGCACCACCTCTAATTTACTAGCACAGATAACTATGGGATGCGTTTTGTGCTTTCAAAAGCTCTCATTTAGTAAATTCAGTCTTTGAGAAACTGATTAGTCTTGAACTCAAACAGTGGGAAATGCCACCATATTACCAGACTTTCAATTTCACTTGATAAAATTATGTAAGATTTTTAATCTAACATAATAGGCTTCAGACAAAGCAGGAAATCCAGGACATCAGAAATCACATAGTAATGAGGGACTCGCTACCGAACGGTAAGGGAAAAATTTGCTATGATTCTGATAGTAAAGGTGAACAGAAAAATATATGAGAATCCTAGCCAGGCCAGCTAGTTCTGACAGAACAATTTTTAGTATCTTTACTTAGAACCAAAGGATTATGTAAAATGTCTTCAAGATGAATAGTCTGTTGGACAGTACATTAGAATAGTATCAACTTTGTTCACAATTTCAATATTAAGACTGACTGTAATAGGGCTTCCCTGGTAGCGCAGTAGTTAAGAATCTGCCTGCCCATTCAGGGGACATAGGTTCGAGCCCTGGTCCGGGAAGATCCCACATGCCGTGGAGCAACTAAGCCCTTGCACCACAACTACTGATCCTGTGCTCTAGAACCTGTGAGCCACAACTACTGAGCCCACGTGCCACAACTACTGAAGTCCGCACACCTAGAGCCCGTGCTTCACAACAAGGGAAGCCACCGCAATGAGAAACCCGCGCACCGCAACGAAGAGTAGTCCCCGCTCACCGCAACTAGAGAAAGCCCGCGTGCAGCAACAAAGACCTAACGCAGCCAATAAATAAATAAATTTATTAAAAAAAAGAGTGATTGTAATATAAAAAATGATTTTGCAAAAATTGTGTTGGGGTATTTGAGGTCAGGGGACCACATCATCCATCTTTATATCTGTGGGGCTTCGCCTAGTTGTGCCAGACCTTTTCCAGCTCCCACTCCAAGTCCATTTGCTGCTTCACCCCCTTCAATCCTCTGCCCTGGGTAGTTGATCTTCATAAATCACAACGACAGTTCTCCTTGCTCTTTGTTTCCTATTAAATTTGGCCAGTGAGGACCCCCATCAGGGATCAAAGGACTTCAGTGGGACAGTGAGGTCAGATACTTATTCCCCAGTATTTTCCCTATGAGATCACCTTGAGTTGGTTGTGTCCCAGGTCACCTGGGATTACTACTTCCAAAGGGGCATCCTATACACCAGTATTTTTCAAACATTAACATGCCTACAAATTACCTTGGGAGTTTATGAAAATGCAGTTCTAATTCTTAGGTTTAGGGTTGGACCTGAGAATTTTCCTTTCTATTTAGCTTCAAGGTGATACCAATATTGCAACTGTGTAAACCATATTTTGACTCGCAAGTTATGATATGACTGTCTCTTTCTGATTTCCGATTTTGCTACATCCCTTTTGGCCCAGGGGTAGAAATATCATAGTTTCTATAAATTTGAAGGTTTTGCACTATCCCTTGTGGTCTCCTACAACCACAGTCAGACATTTAAATATTCCTTTGGCTATAAACCCAAGCTTCCTCAATTACCTAGTAGAGGGCTAATGCTACACTTGTGCTTTAACACATAGTAGGAATTCAATAAATGTTCATGACATTAATCTCTGAATAATTCTATTAGATTGTGAAGGTAGAGGTATTTTTCATGTATTCCACCATATAATGTATGTGTCAAATAACCCATAATATATCATTTGAAGGCATGAAAGAATGAAGATTTTTAATTAAGGAATTTCTTTAGTTAAAAAATCAGTGGAGACTTCAAAACTAAGTAACACGTTTCATTTTCTAATGATTTCAACATAATGGCACAGAAAATTGATGTCAAGGTAAAGGAGGCAGTTACAGAATTGAAACTGCATAATTTAGAGAGAATCTGACATTTTCCCTAGGCTTGTGAACCAAATGGTAGCAAGTCATACTAGTTGGCATCAGACCAGCAATTTGGGAAATAATATGACATTTTAGCAAGCAGTCTTTATAAAGCTTCTGTATAATATTCAAAACTAGCTGAACTGTAACATTTGCTGTCTAAGGGAACTCACTTTCCTTCAGAGTATTATTTAATTAAAATTAGCATTTATGAAATTTGGAAATGCTAAACAACTTAATAGGCATATGTATGTATTAACATAGTTTAGGTGTCCAAATTATGTTCATCTACCAGCAAATGTCCACCTGTGGCTCATATATAGAAAGTCAAAACAGACAGACAGTTGAATGTATTCAGCAAGTACAGTGAAATTTTATTGCATACCTATTATCTGCCAGAGTCTGAGACAGATTCTATGTCTGAACTGAATTTCACATGGTTCCTCATGAGAAATGGGTCAGTTAACCCGAGTTTGAGCCTCACCTTTATCATATAAGAACTAAGTGACACTGGGAAACCACAATTAATTTGTTGAAAATATTTAAAAAGCTAGTGTATGTGAAAACACCTTTACCATGAAGTCTGCACTGAAAATGAGAGTTTGTATAAATATGTAATATACATGAGATGTTTTATAACTATGGCAAGGAAGATTATAATTAAAGTAGCAGTGTAAAGATATTTTTACACTGACATATAAATCTTGATTTTTATTGACTCCTGCTTCTTGCTTTCTTTCATAGAAGAGACAACGAGAAATATTTAAGGAATGTATGGCTTTTTAATGCCATCTTTTGAAACTGTTTCAATTTTTTTAATAGACTTTATTTTTCAGAGTACTTTTAGTTTCACAGCAAAACTGAGCTGAAAACAGAGTTTCTATATATCCCCTCCCCACACATATGGCTTCTCCCACTATCAGCATCCCGTACCCAAATGGTACATTTGTTACAATCGATGAACCTATACTGATATGTCATTATCACTCGAGGTCTATAGTTTACATTATGGTTCACTCTTGGTATTGCACATTCTATGGGTTTTGACAAATGTATAATGACATGTATCCATATTTACAGTATCATACAGAATAGTTTCACTGACCTAAAAACTCACTGTGCTCTGCCTATTCATCCCTTCCTCTCCCCTAACCCATGACAATCGTTAATCTTTTTACTGACTCAATCGTTTTGCCTTTTCCGGAATGTCATACGGTTGGAGTCATACACTATAATGCATTTTCAGATTGGCTTCTCTCGCTTAGTAATATGCATTTAAGTCTCCATCATGTCTTTTCTTGGCTTGATAGCTTATTTCTTTTTAGCTCTATATAACATTCCTTTGTCTGGATGTACCACAGTTTATCCATTCATCTACTGAAAGACCTCTCGTTTGCATCCAACTTTTGGTAATTATGATAAAGTGGCTATAGAACCACTTTATTCCATGTGTGGGTTTTGTGTGGATATAAGTTTTCAAATCCTTTGGGTAAATACCAAGGAGTGTGATTGCTGGATCACATGCTAAGAATTTGTTTAGTTTTGTAAGAAGCTGCCAACTTGTCTCCTAAAGTGACTGTACCATTTTGCATTCCTACCAGAGGCAAATGAGAGTTCCTGTTTCTCCACATCCTCATCAGCATTTGGTGTTGTCAGTAGTCTGGATTTTGGCCATTCTAATACGTGTGTAGTGATATCTCATTGTTTCAGTGTGCAGTTCCCCAATGGCATATGATGTGTAACATCTTTTCATTTGCTTATTTGTCAGCTGTAAATCTTCTTTGGTGAAGTGTCCATTCAGATCTTTTGCCCATTTTTTAATTGGGTTATTTGCTTTCTTACTGTTGAGCTTTAAGACTTCTTTGGATAAAAATCTTTGATCAGATATGTGTTTTGCAAATAAATTCTCTTGATCTGTAGCCTGCCTTCTTATTCTCTTGATAGTGTATTGTTCAGAGCAGAAATTTTAAATGTTAATGAAGTCCAGCTTGTCAGCTTTTCTTTCACGAATCGTGCCTTTGGTCTTCACCACACCCAAGATCATCTAGGTTTTCTCCTATGTTTTCTTCCAGGAGTTTTATATTTTACATTTAGGTTTATGATCCATTTGAGCTAATTTTTGCAAAGGAGGAAGAGTCTGTGTCTAGATTCATTTCTTTGCATGTAGTTGTCTAGTTGTTCCAGAACTACTTGCTGGATTTCAACCACTTTTAGAGTTATTAAACGATATCTGGATAAAAACCTAGGCAGTAACTTGGATCCACGCACAATTTCCTGGTGCACCATGGAGGTAACCCCACTCTACCCCCAAGGAAAAGAAAATGATATTTAGAAAACAAATTTTATTCATCTGATTGAAGAAAAATTGAATATAAAGGGGGAGCATCCAATATAAAAGGAGGGGAATCCCGGAATGATCCTTCTGAGCCACAGGATCTGATTCTATCCATCCCACTCCGACTGCAGCTGCTGTACTTGTAGTCAAACATGTGTGAAATGGGGCTGTGCACTGCATCTTCACTAAGGCAGACTGCTGTGGGAAATGCCATGGAGACTCATTTCTTCACTGGTGGCCTGGTCAGCTTGTTCCTCTGGGGACTAGAATCTATACCTTGTGGGTTGAGAGCCAAAGACAGCCAGAATTCCCTTCAGGGGCCATGTAAGATTGGGCTTCGATATTAAGTACTCAAAATGGAGACTACTAAGGAGCAAGGAAAATTTAGTGAGGTGACCTAAGCAACAAAGTATGATTATGAGTAAAAATACTCAGTATTGTAAAGATGAGGTGTCTTAGACCAAGTTCCTTGAAAGTAGAGCCTAAGGCAGGAATTCTTATGAAAATCATTTATTGAGGGATTATTCTATGGAGAAATCTATAAGAAAGTGAGAAAAGCAGTGTAGACCAGGAGAAGAAGCTAAAGGAAATATGTTGGATCATCTGGAGTCTAGTGTCAGCCTGATTCCACGGCACGCTCTTAAGTCTAAATGGTTCCATAGTTTTGAATTACCTGGAGTTTTGTACAGTATCACTCAATTATTGGATGCAAGCTACTCCAGGGAAGGACATAGACTCTCAGACATTTCCTAGTGATTTCCCAAGAGGAATTCTTGAAAGAAGGTGCGGGGGGCTTCCCTGGTGGCGCAGTGGTTAAGGATTCACCTGCCAATGCAGGGGACACAGGTTCGAGCCCTGGTCCGGGAAGATCCCACATGCCACTGAGCAACTAAGCCCGTGCGCCACAACTACTGAGCCTGTGCTCTAGAGCCCGCGAGCCATGACTACCGAGCTGACATGCCACAACTACTGAAGCCTGCATGCCTAGAGCCCATGCTCTGCAACAAGAGAAACCACCACAGTGAGAAGCCTGCACACCACAATGAAGAGTGGCCCCCACTCGCCACAACTAGAGAGAGCCCGCATGCAGCAACGAAGACCCAATGCAGACAAAAATAAATAAATTTATTTATTTTTTTTTAAAAAAAGGTACAGTTGGAGATGTCAACAATGAACAGTGACTACACAGAGCAGTTGGAGCAAGGGTACACTCGCCCATATTGATCCTAGACAGGCACAAAGAGTCTCTATGAGAGCATCCTTGCACTACTAGATCCCGTTGCTTCTCCATTAGTGTATTTCATCCAGGCATGGTTCTGGTTGTTCCCAGTTTTGGGAGAAATATACAAAAGACTGATGGTGGAAATACTCTTCTGTTCCTGCAGTGCTCCCAAAGCTATAGACTGATACATCATCCCTTTTTCCTATGACCTTTCTACTTTCTCTTCCCCCTCCTTGGTTAGCACTTCTACTGGTCTAGATGGCTTTCAAGGTGGAATACCAGACGCTCATCCCTGAGGGGCCTGAGATCCAGGTTACTATGCCCTTATCAGGCTACAGTTGCTATGCTTGCCCATTTAAAGTAAATTTGGGTTAAGAACATCAAGAGATTCATTAGTGTATCACCTGAGTGCAAACATATCCCTCCCGGACAGCATTATATAATAGCATAATTACTTGAAGTATTGTAATTCCTTATTTTGTTGCCCTTCTGTACCACAGTGACCAGGTGGTGAATATGGCATTGAACTCAGTGGGACTCTGACTATGTGTTTTGGTAGGAACCGTCTCCCTCGGGGAACATGAATATCCAAGACCCACTGAGCCCACATTTGGGGCAGGAGCAGGAAGCCCTAATACCTCAAGTGATCAGTGGAAGTGATGGTAAGAATGGCCACACATACTCTCAAATCTTGTTTCCCACAGCAATTTTTCTACCTATCATATTATCTCTCTCAATACAAGGTATATACTATATCCTGAAAGATGCAGTATAGTCAGTGAGTGACAGCACCTTTAAGAGGCAATTCCATTACTCACTTCTCCAGGGCAGGAAGTCCTATATGGCATGGTTTGCAGTAGTAACAATGGATCTCAAAGTTGTGTGCCCAGGGATGTTTCTCTTCGGACTTAAATTGGGTTCCTTGGTCCGAAGCAAAGTTATACATTATCTCATGTCAGCAGGTCAGAAACTCTTAAGGCCTCAAATAGTGCTTAGGCATTGAGGGCAGGAGAGGGGCACACATATGAAAAATGTGTCAATACCTGTCAGGATGTCATTGCTCTTCCTAGGATAGAAGATGTCCAATGTCATCAACTTTCCCCCAAGCGCCTGGCTGTTCTCCTTGAAGGACGGCACAGTGTGGGTCTTTTCTGCTGACAGGTTGAATACTTTGAAGTAGCAGGAGATAAGTCAGATTTGATAAGAGGAAACCCATGCCGTGAGGCCTATCTCAGGCATTCGCTGGCCAAAGGTAGTTCTTTGCCACTGTGACTACTCCATTCATAAGCCCATTGCACAAGCAACAGGGCAGCCAAGGACAGTCTTGCTAACATCAACTATCTGAGTTCTCCTATTCTCTTTATTTAGTATCTTTTTTGTGTGTGTAGTAGATCCTCTCTGGTAGGCGTTAACATGTGATATAAGATCCCTACACTTTGCATCATGTCCTTTAGGCCTATCCATATGCCTCATCCCATGACCTCCTAAATCCAATCTTCCAAACTTGCCCCACAGTAGTACTTAATACATTTGAGACATATAGTGACTAGGTTACTTTAGATGGACAAAGGAGACATATCAGAGAGTAGTTGAACCTTCCACTAGAAACAGGAGCAGCAAAAAGATAGTGAAATCAGCCTGTGAAATTCGGGACACTGGCATTTTTGTTTATTAATGACAAGTATTTATACAGATGGATGAACCTGCTGGGGGAATAGCACAGAACCAACATAGCTCTGATTATACTGCAATTGGCATTGCATTGGAAGATGGGGAGACCTGTTTCAGGGGCGGGGGTGAGCATGGCGGCAAATGACCCAGTTTTGACATAGGCTGGATGTCTGTGAAAATGAGAAGATGATGCATTTGAGAGTTATTCAGAAAGCTGAATCTAGATAAAGTTTGATGGACATTTATTTTTGAAAAGTTCAGGGAGTTTGGGCATTATCTGGTCTCTCAGGGTAAGAGTATAATTCTTTATTCAGCATGTTAAAACACCTAACAGAAAAATATAGATGGTTCTCACACCTGGTATTTACAAGATCTTACTTTCTATAATTATTATACCATATGTGTGTGTGTGTATATACATATATATATATTCCCTAATATTATTCTTGATAACTGGTGCAGAATTGTTGCACTGGTTTTTGAAAAGTGTTTTTTAGCTTCAAATATACAACCACAGCTTCAGCTACTTTAATTTTTTCTCCACTTCTGAAAGTTAATAATGCTCCTGAAAAAGCAATTAAACTAAAAAACAAAGCTTCATTTTGAAGAATAAGCAGCTTGCAGCCTGGTTTAACGCTGAGACAGCACTAATAACACAGCACTTATGATCTAAGGGAGAAAACGAAAAGTCTTTATTATTTCCCCAAACACTGGAACAACCAGGGCCTAAAGACACACTATCACCATTTATTGCATTAGATAACATGCATTTTTGGAAATGAAATGCTTACTTCTGAGCATTATATCCTCCACTTTAATGACCTGGCTAAATAGTTAATTTGATCTCCAAACATAAAGAGCTCTAATGTCATTTCAAGACTCAGAAGCCAAGTAGAAAGGTGAGAGGGAAATAGAATTAAACAGAGCCAATGAGGCAGCCTCTACTTGGAGATACATGATGGGGCATAAATGCTCATTTGATTTAACCCAGAGAAAATAATCTTTGCATTTTAAGATAGCGCTATTTTAAGAAAGTCTTCTTCCTAATCCCAGCTCTGCTTTCCACAAGGCTGAGGATAAAGCAGACAGGTTAGTTCAGTAAAATAAAAGTGAAACTTGGCTTTCAACTGAAGAATTTAAGTCTTGCTTCTCTATTAGCCTCAAGAAGTCAGACCCACTCTTGAAGTTGGTATACTCTTGGTGGTTTTCGCATAGAGAAAAGGCTTTCACAGCCCTTATGCCCCGCAAATAAGCATGTCTTTGCTTAATTTGACCCCTGAAATTGGAAACTGTTATCCTAGAGAGAAAGCTCCATACTTAAAGTAAAAGCCACAGTAAACAAAGGATTTATACTTAATAAAATGCCTAACATAACCCCCAAAGCCTTCAACAACAACTCTGATGGTAGCAGAGGTGTTTACTCAGCTCACCTCTTCTGATGGTGGTCAACAGATGCTTGGGCTGAGGGCTGCACTCCTTGATAGAAAACAGTGTTTCCTAATTAGCATACAAACCCTTACCCCATGTGGCAGTACACTGATTTTGACAGAAAAGTATATAACACTTATTTTCTTTCCAGAAAAAGACTCAAGCTTGATGTTAAAGTCATACCTTAATCTGTTCTCACTCCCAATTTCTCCCCATTGGCTTCTTGGAAGCTTAGCTCTCTTTGAAGCCACTATCATATTTCAGGCACTTTCTAAATACTACCCCTTCTCTCCCTACGTGAGTTTAGGTATATTTTCATCCAAACAATTTTGATTTTTTAAAAGAATAAGTTTTTTTTGTTTGTTTGCGGTACGCGGGCCTCTCACTGCTGTGGCCTCTCCCGTTGCGGAGCACGGGCTCCGGACGCGCAGGCTCAGCGGCCATGGCTCACGGGCCCAGCCGCTCCGCGACATGTGGGATCTTCCCGGACCGGGGCACGAACCCGTGTCCCCTGTATTGGCAGGCGGACTCTCAACCACTGTGCCACCAGGGAAGCCCCTAAAAGGATAAGTTTTTAACTTTTCTTGTAGTGCAACACTATTGTCAGCTTTTGCATATATGAAAAAGTACTTATTTCACCTACATTTTCAAAAGTAGCAACTTCTTACCAAGGAATTGGAAAGACCAGAAGAGCAAAAGTGAGAACGTGGGAATCCCTGGAGGAACAAAGAAAGGAGAGGGGAACGTTTCATGAAAATATTAAGAAGTTCCTGCAACTCCTGGACAGAAGTCCACAAGTTCCAGATTTCCACCTCCTTCTGTTTTCCAGTCAGCCTAATGTATTTGAGATGTTTAACCCCATCTGTAGGGAGGATAGTCTATAAAAGAATGAATATGAAGCTGAGAGAAACACCTGAGCTAGGAAACATTTTGGGAGAGCTATACAGTAAATAACAATGTCAAAAAAAAAAAAAGTGCATGTGTTTAGATCCAAAAATTTCTTTCTGGAATCTCATGCATGTGCTTAAATTGCCATACATGCATGGATATTGCCAAATTATTCTATAATTTTATTATTATTAAATAAGAGAAAACCACACATATGTCTTAAAGTAGGGTCATGATTAAATTCTAGTACAGCACTCCCCAACATTTTTGGCACCAGAGACCGGTTTTGTGGAAGACAATTTTTTCACGGACAGCGTGGTGGTGGGGATGGTTCAGGCGGTAAGGGGAGCGACGGGGAGTGCAGATGAAGCTTCGCTCACTGGCCCGCCACTCACCTCCTGCTGTGCGGCCCGGTTCCTAACGGGCCTGGGGGTGGGGACCCTTATTCTAGTATATATTCATATTATGGAATTGTATACACAGTACAGTAGCTTTATATAAGATGAATAAAAAGACCTTTAAAATATATGTTGAATAGAAACAAATCATAGAGAAAAAAGCTAAATATAGCAATGCCATGGTAAAATCTTCCCTAATCCCCCCCCCAAAAAATAATATATATACTAAACTTTTCCTTTAAATAGTTAGTTATATGTAAGGAGGGGAGTTAGGGATAATGGGGATGATAGAGAGAAAATGTTCACTTTTTATTCTATGTAATTCTAACTTTTGAATGTTTGAAGTATACATTTATCTTCATATTTCTTATAAAATTTACAACATTATTGGCATTTTTAAACTGATGAAATTTATTCATTGTCAGTATAGGATCAATTAATAAATTTTGAATGAAACACAATCACTAAGTACAGTATCTCTTACTATTTATTTTTCTACATTAAAGAATATTTCAATAAACTTAAATTTGTACATAGATTTGTAAAATATTCATATTGCTATTTCTTTTTCAATTAAACTTCTTTATTTTGAAATAATTTTAGATTCACATGTAAGTATAAGAAATCATAGAAATTCTGAGCTACTTTTGCCCAATTTTCCCTAATGGTAACATCTTACAAAAGAAGGCTCTTCGGATTGCCCTTTTATACCTGCATATATTTCCGTCCTGTGCCCATGATCTCCTTTACCACTATCAGACGCTAACCTGGTCTCCATTTCTATAGTTTTGTCATTTCAAAATAGTATATAAATTATACGGAAGGATGCTGTGTGCATCCTTCCGAAACTGGCCTTTTTTCCACTCAGCATTATTTGGAGATTCATTCCGGTTGCTGTATGTATCAATTGTTTGTCATTTTTATTGCTTTGGTTGTATTCCATGGCATGAATGTACCACCATTTGTTTATAAACTGCTGAGGGGTAGCTGGCTTGTTTCCAGTTTAGGACTTCAAGAATAAAGCTGCTATACACATTCGTGTACATGTTTATGTTTGGACACAAATGACCAAGAGTGACATTCCTGGATTACATTGCAAATATATGTTTAGTTTTATAAAAAAGATGTCATTTTTTATTCAGAATAGCTATATAATTTCACAATCCCAACAGAAATATGAGTGATTCCATTTCCCCATATCCTTGTCAGTATTTAGTGTCGTCACTACTTTTTATTTCAGTCATTGTGATCATGTGTAGCAATATCTCACTCTGGTTTTAATTCGCATTTCTCTAATGGCAATGCTGTTCAACATCTTTTTATTCTTTGTTATGAGCATTCTTGTCATCTGTGTATCCTCTATGGTAAAATTTCTTTTGAGTTTTGCCCATTTTCTAGTTGGATTATTTGTTTATTAATAACATTGCGTTTTGAGACTTCTTTACATATGCTAGACGCTAGTCCTTTGTTGGATATGTGGTTTACAAATATTTTATTGCATTCTGTAACTTGTTTTTATCATCCTTTTAAACATGATCTTTTGCAGAACAAAAGTTTTTAATTTTGATAAATCCAAATTATCGTTTTTTCCTTTAATGGATTGTCCATTTGGAATCAAGTCTAGAACTCTTTGCCAGATCCTATATCCAAAATTTTAAAAAATTTTTTCTCAAAGTTTTATCATTTTATGATTTACATTAAGTTCATATCATTTCAATTAATTTTTGTATAAGATATGAGACTTAGGTCAAAGTTCTCACCTCTCCTCCCATGGATGTCCAAATCTATTTACTGAAAGGCTAGTTTTCCTTCATTGCATTGCTCTTGCACCTTTGTAAACAATCAGCTGGACATATTTGTGTGAGTCTATTTCTGGGTTCACTACTCTGTTCCACTGAACTATGCGTATAACTGTGTGCCAACAGCACACATTTGATTACTGTAGCTTTATAATAGGTCTTGAAATCAGGTAGACTGATTCTTCACACTATTTTCCTATTTCAAAATTATTTTTGATATTCTAGCTAATTTTCTCCAATATAAAGTTTAGAATAATCGTGTCAATATGTACCAAAAATATTCCTAACATTTTTATAGGAATTGTGTTAAACATATACATTGACTTGAAGGAACTGACATCTTTACTGTGTTGTCTTCTAATCCATGAACATGGCATTTCTCTTCATTTATTTAGATCTTTGTTTTTGTTTTTTCAGCTTGGAAACTCTCTAAGGACAGTAAACTGTGGCAGTGGTGGGGCTCACATTCTTAGTTCCTACTCTCAAAGATCAATGTTTTTTTTCGTTTTAGGAGGGAGGATAAATCTGATCCTTGTTATTCCATCTTGGACAGAAGGGAAAGTCTTCAAGTAATTTTAACTAGTCCAGGTATATTTATTTTCAAATTGTATGCAAATGAAAAGATCAAACAAACAAGCAAAACATTTTTTAAGCAGGTAGGATAAAGATTTCATGATGATAAATCCCAGATAGTCATGATTTCAAGCATTCTTTATTAGATTAGATTCCAATTGTCACATAAATGTCCTTCCATTTTTATCGTCTTTATAATGACTCTTACACTTAGGAAGGACACAGCCATTTTTTCTTTTTTCTCTTTGTTTTCTTTTCAACCTAGATGCCTGCATGTTGAATTCAGATAATAGACATTATAATTGTTGTGGTCATGGTTATTATCATTATCATGCAGAATTTACTGAGCACTTGCTTATGTCCTGGCAATATGTTACATATAAAATTATATGGGATTACAATATGAATCCTCACATTGACCATTTCATGTTTGTAAATTATAATGCCCAATACATAAAAGAAGAAAGTGAAAGCAAAGAGGTGAAGTATCTTATATTGGAATAAAAATCCAGACAGCTTGATTCCAGAGCCTGTGCGTTCGCCGCTGTGAAAAAACTGTCTCAAAGTTTGCTTAAAGATATCGGGGAGATTTTGACTATCCTATCTGTCTGGCGTTCTGCTCATGCCTGACATATTATTCAGACCTCTAATTTTATTGACTACGTTACCAGAAAGACATTCTCACTATTTTCTCCTCAGGTGGTTATATTAGGCCATTTCATTACCAGTGAAAACCACTGACTATGCTTTTAAAGCAGTGTCTTTTACCAGTTATTACCCCGAAGACCCTACTTGGACTCTTCTTAATTAAATGATCACTATCTTAAACTTTTCAACCAAATTTGAACTAAATGCTTATGAAGAACTCTAAGGGCTAGGGTATTGTGTGTAGGTGTCCTCATTTCACACACTTTGCTTTCTCTAGTAGATAAGCCCAGATAACAACAGACCATGACTTGGACTCTTAGTCCTTTCCAAATCCGTGGTTACCCTGAGAAATTCATTCATGTTCCCAAAGCAAACCCAAAAATGCCATGTGTCAAGTTTCATGTGTATATGTATTTAGAACACAAGTAGAGTAGCAAATAAGACATAGATAATCTAAAACAGGTTGATCCAGAACTGTTAACACATGAATACATAGCCTCTGAAAGAGTCTTCCCACCACCATCGTAAATAAACTATATTTACTAAGACAGTTCCCGTGATTTGTGGGTCCCTGGTGCACAGTACTCCATGCACACAAGTAGGAGTTGATAGACTCAGTTCTTAAAGAGGAGGGGGGAACGAGGGAAGGAAGGTAGTTTGTGCATTGTTAAAAGGGTTAGGACTTCTTTTTGCATCTGGGTTTGGACTACTCTTTCCATACAGCAGAACTCTGACCTGTGCCGGGTATGGGAGTGCTACCATTGCTATTTTTTCAAGCTGCCTCTGACAGGATTTCCACTTCAAAGTTCAAAGGAGCCTATTATTGCAAAAAAAACCAAAATATTTTGTGGTCTCCAAGAAACAGGAGATTGATTGAGGACATTTAAAAGGTAGCAGGTAAGAAAACAATCCACTGATGGCTTAACCTGCAACCCCAATTGTATATGATATGCATTAACGAGGAAAGGTAGAACAACTGAAAGGAAACTGCAGCAACACTCCTTTACAGAGACTAGTGACCTTTTTAACGTACTTGAAGAATGATTATTCTTATTGTTTTAGCAAAGCAAGTATAAACACTTTTTAATTGAGGCTTGCATTTAATTCCATCATTTCAGTGATTATTGCTTATTTGAAAACATGTGCATGAGCAGTACCAAATCACCTTATTTTTTTCTCATTTCCTTATTTAGCTTACAAATATGTTTGGCTCAACATGTTTGGAAAATAAATATGCCTACAAGAGTTTTAAAACTATGGTTTATTAAAATATAACACTTGTGAGGTATAGAGAGCAAATGTTAAATGTCAAGCTTCTTTTCGTTCAACAATTTTTCTATTGACAGATCGTCGGCATGTCTGATGAAGTATTTCATGGCACTATTTATATGTATACTTCTACATAGAAAAGATTCATTTTTTTCTTTAGTCTTTGAAGAGGTCGTTCTTCTTCTCAAAAGCAAACTCAAATAATTGGACTTCCTATATTTATATGCACTGCAGTTAGTGTTAGGTTGATGTCAAAATGATAGAGACAAAAATCTGTATTTTCAGGAGGTTTAAACAAGCATACATTTCAAAGACTACATTGGGCATTTCTCTCTCTTGCACAGACAGATGATTTAAGCATGATTTAGGTTTCTGGCTGTATAATGGTGTGAGGAGACCTCTGAAAACATGCTCTGCCTTCATTGGAAGTAGTAGGAAACACTACACAGTAAAGAGATTCTGAAGTTAACATGTGCTTATGAGTGGGGAATTTATAACCAACTAGTAGAGCAGGGAACAAAATGATATTTTTATTTAGAAGATGATATTTCAAATACTCTAGATGGTATATTATTTCTTAAAGGGTAAACAGAAGAAATACTGTAAATTGACTTATATTACAGATTATGCCTGTCTACATTTGCCATCTACACTGCATGATTTAAATCAACACATGTCTTCTTTCATCTGTGAAAGGACTTATTACCTTGTCCTTTCTAGGCGCATGCTAAGTTTTATTTATAGATAGTGAGGAAAATTTACAGGAGAGGTTTGTAAGTACAATATGCAATTATTTTGAGAGCTGTATCTATCACCAAGGGGTGCTAGAGATGGTATTAATAAAGTTCCTGATTCTTTCCATTGACTTTTATATAAAAACTGAGATGTGCCTAATTAATCATGACAATGTTATTTCCTCAGGTAGTTAGTGTTTTAAGAGTACCCAAGGGATGTAAATTCTGGGAAGAAAATATATGTTAATTTCATTTAAAATGGGGAATGCCTGGTATGGAAAATATTGTTCATGATTTCACTGTGAATCTGCATAAGCATGACTCTGGAATAATGGGAATTTAGAGGTGCAAGAATGGTTTCACTAACTCCAAGTTTCTCCAAGCCTCCACAGAATAGAATTTTTTTTTTTACCTTTAAAAAAATTTTTTTTAATTTTTTATTGGAGTATAATTGCTTTACAATAGTGTGTTAGTTTCTGCTTTACAATAAAGTGAATCAACTATACATATACATATATCCCCATATCTCCTCTCTCCTGCGTCTCCCTCCCACCCTCCCTATTCCATCCCTTTAGGTGGTCACAAAGCACCAAGCTGATCACCCTGTGCTATGCGGCTGCTTCCCACTAGCTATTTATTTTACATTTGGTAGTGTATATATGTCTATGCCACTCTCTCACTTCGTCCCAGCTTACCCTTCTCCCTCCCCATGTCCTCAAGTCCATTCTCTACATCTGTGTCTTTGCTCCTGTCCTGCCCCTAGGTTCTTCAGAATTTTTTTTTTTTTTAGATTCCATATATATGTGTTAGCATATGGTATTTGGTTTTCTCTTTCTGACTTACTTCACTCTGTATGGCAGTCTCTAGGTCCATCCACCTCACTACAAATAACTCAATTTCATTCTTTCTATGGCTGAGTAATATTCCACTGTGTATATGTGCCATATCTTCTTTATCCATTCATCTGTCGATGGACACTAAGGTTGCTTCCATGTCCTGGCTATTGTAAATAGTGCTGCAATGAACACTGTGGTACATAACTCTTTTTGAATTATGGTTTTCTCAGGGTATATGCCCAGTAGTGGGATGGGTAGGTCACAAGGTAGTTCTATTTTTAGTTTTTTAAGGAACCTCCATACTGTTCTGCATAGTGGCTGTATCAATTTACATTACCACCAACAGTGCAAGAGGGTTCCCTTTTCTCCACACCCTCTCTAGAATTTATTGTTTGTAGATTTTTTGATGATGGCCATCCTCACTGGTGTGAGGTGATAACTCATTGTAGTTTTGATTTGCATTTCTCTACTGATTAGTGATGTTGAGCATACCTTCATGGGCTTGTTGGCAATCTATATATCTTCTTCGGAAAAATGTCTATTTAGGTCTTCTGCCCATTTTTGTATTGGGTTGTTTGAGCTGTAGGAGCTACTTGTATATGTTGCAGATTAATCGTTTGTCAGTTGCTTCATTTGCAAATATTTTCTCCCATTCTGAGGGTTGTCTTTTCATCTTGTTTATGGTTTCCTTTGCTGTGCAAAAGCTTTTAAGTTTCATTAGGTCCCATTTGTTTGTTTTTATTTCCATTTCTCTAGGAGGTGGGTCAAAAAGGATCTTGCTGTGATTTATGTCATAATGTGTTCTGCCTATGTTTTCCTCTAAAAGTTTTATAATGTCTGGCCTTACATTTAGGTCTTTAATCCATTTTGAGTTTATTTTTCTGTATGGTGTTAGGGAGCATTCAAATTTCATTCTTTTACATGTAGCTCTGCAGTTTCCCAGCACCAATTATTGAAGAGGCTGTCTTTTCTCCACTGTATATTCTTGCCTCCTTTATCAAAGATAAGGTGACCATATGTGTGTGGGTTTATCTCTGGGCTTTCTATCCTGTTCCATTGATCTATATTTCTGTTTTTGTGCCAGTACCATACTGTCTTGATTACTGTAGCTTTGTAGTATAGTCTGAAGTCTGAGAGCCTGATTCCTCCAGCTCCGTTTTTCTTTCTCAAGATTGCTTTGGCTATTCGGGTCTTTTGTGTTTCCATACAAATTGTGAAATTTTTCTTTCAAGTTCTGTGAAAAATGCCATTGGTAGTTTGATAGGGATTGCACTGAATCTGTAGATTGCTTTGGGTAGTTTAGTCTTTTTCACAATGTTGATTCTTCCAATCCAAGAACATGGGATATCTCTCCATCTGTTTGTGTCATCTTTAATTTCTTTCATTAGTGTCATAGTTTTCTGCATACAGGTCTTTTGTCTACTTAGGTAGGTTTATTCCTAGGTATTTTATTCTTTTGTTGCAATGGTAAATGGGAGTGATTCCTTAATTCTTCTTTCAGATTTTTCATAATTATTGTATAGGAATGCTAGAGCTCTCTGTGCATTAATTTTGTATCCTGCTACTTTACCAAATTCATTGATTAGCTCTAGTAGTTTTCTGGTAGCATGTTTAGGATTCTCTATGTATAATATCACGTCATCTGCAAACAGTGACGGCTTTACTTCTTTTCCGATTTGTATTCCTTTTATTTCTTTTCCTACTCTGACTGCTGTGGCTAAAACTTCCAAAACTATGTTGCATAATAGTGGTGAGATTAGACAACCTTGTCTTGCTCCTGATCTTAGAGGAAATGGTTTCAGTTTTTCCCCATTGACAAAGATGTTGGCTGTGGGTTTGTCATATATGGCCTTTATTATGTTCAGGTAAGTTCCCTCTATGCCTACTTTCTGGAGGGCTTTTATCATAAATGGGTGTTGAATTTTGTCACAAGCTTTTTCTGCATCTATTGAGATGATCATATGGTTTCTCTCCCTCAATTTGTTAATATGTTGTATCACATTGATTGATTTGCATATACTGAAGAATCCCTGCATTCCTGGGACAAACCCCACTTGATCATAGTGTATGATCCTTATAATGTGCTGTTGGATTCTGTTTGCTAATATTTTGTTGAGGATTTTTGCATCTATGTTCAACAGTGATATTAGCCTGTAGTTTTCTTTGTGACATCTTTGTCTGGTTTTGGTATCAGGGTCAGTCTTTCCCATGGTTAAAATCAGTGAGGCTCTAATGAGGTCTTAGGGAAGGCTTCAGCCAAACAGAAAACCTAGAATTTTTTAAAAAAGAAAAACTGTATGCAATGATATGCTTTAGAGCTTGTTTTTAGTTTGTTGTTAGATTCATTAGTAAAGGTTTCTGGGAACTATCTGTATTTAGTAATTTGATATGGAAATCCTGAAATATGGGATACTTTACAATGTTTTGGGCTTCCTCATTGGTTTTTTACCACGGTGAGAAACAAAAGTAGAGAAAAGAAAAATAATGTCAGGTTCCTAGGACCCATTTCAATGTTATAAAACTCACCAGTAGGCCCAATTTGAAACATGACAGTACTTTTTTCTAATCTAGTACAATATTCTAAGCACTTGCTTAGCACTTTCTTATTGGTAATTGAATAGTTTTTATTTCCATAATCTTTGATTTTACAATCAAATAATTCTAAACATTCTTGTTTATTTAAATATTTGCATTTAAAAGAGATGTGGAAAAATTAGACAAGAGTATTGTGGCCTCATGTTGTATAGACCAATGTGGAAAACAGTATTCTTATATTCTACATAAACTCCTGTCAAGACTCCAACAGTCGATCAAATAATTCAATTCTGAGTCAGTTTCACAGTAATGTGTGGCCATCTCTCCCCTATTTTGGTAGTTGATATCTAATATAAATAAGTACTTCCTAGTCTGTAAGCTAAGTTCAGGAAAACAAATTATGTGAAGGAATCTGGTCATATAATTATTTTTTTCTATAAGGAATTCTGAAAAATAATAAGCTGGTTTTAAAAACTGATATATCAGTGTTGTCATGTATCAATGTAAAAAATAAAAAAGATGCTAATTGACTTATAATCATCAGAAGAAATCAGAAAAATATGCTGCCATGATATAAATGCAAATATATTATCAATTAGTTCAGATATAGTACTTGACATTTAAAGATGATTTGTCCTAATTCAGACACATCGTGTTCATTTATCTTTTTTTAAGTTGGTTCATATAAGGAAACCAATATGCATTCAGTTATATAGGATGAAGACAGTTTAGAATAAAGTCTTGTAAAAAAATCTAAAGTAAAACTATAGCCAGCCCTCCATATATAAGGGTTCTACATCTGGAGATTCCACCAACCACAGATTGAAAATATTTTAAAAAATCTCCAAAAAGTTGCCAAAAGCAAAAATTGAAGTTGCCACACTCAGGCAATTTTTACATAGCATTTACATTGTATTTAAACCATATACATGGGATTTACATTGTATTAATTATGATAAATAATCTTCAGATGGTTTAAAGTACAAGAAAGGATGAGAATAGGTTATATGCAAATAGCACGCTATTTTATATAAGGGACTTGAACATCCATGGATTTCAGTATCCACAGGTGGTCCTGGAACCAAACCCCCTCAATACCAAGAGATGACTGTATAAACAGAGATTAACTCCAGAGAAGGGTCGAAGAGTCAGGATGAAGTGAAGGAAAGTGGTGAGACAGTAAAAAAAAAAAAAAAAAAAGTAGATTAAATTTTACACCCTTTACAATGCATTAAATATATGCCTATTTTACATGCGTGCTTTTCAAATAAAATGTGTTAGAATTATTTTAATATATTTATTTTATAGTGATAGCTGAAATGTTATTATATGCAAATATATTTTCCCTTCAAGACATCAAAACTGAGCAAATTTTAAATGCACAATTGTATTCCATCAATCAAATATAAACGTTATTCATATTTGGCTGTATGTGTATAACTTTAACCAAGTAACAGTTCTTTTGGCTTATTTTTTTCTGTAATCTACCCAATTTTCAAGTTCTATTTGAATTTCTTTCAGAAAAAAAAAAAAATTCAATTCTTATTCTCCATAATACCTCCTGACTAACCTGAGGTCTTCAACTCTACCTGATCACTATGAATTTTAAGGAAGCAAAAAGATTTCTCATTCTCAGACTGATTTGATGCACATCAACAAACAGTCTTTCTTTTTTGTGTGCAAATGTTATTTCTTCAAAGGTAGGAACAGTGCCCTAACCTCCTTTTCATCTCACACAAAGCTGGGTATTCTTGTTGTTTGTTGAATAAATACACATTTAACAATTATGGCACTAGAATTTTTTATTCAGATGTGCCTATTTTTAATAGAGACTGTCTCATAAACTGAGCTGATTACTTGTTTTAGGATCCTGCAAAATGATCTTATTCTGGTTGCTTTTACAGACTTTTAACAGTCATTATTTCTTTAAGTATCAAGGAGTTAATTTTCCTCCCCAAAGATTAAAATTGAAGGAAACCCAGGGAAACCACCTTGTCTGGCTGAAGTTAGAGGTAAATGTGCAGTGTAATGTGGAGAAATCGAAAGTATTCCATGACATCTATTAACTCTCCAACTATGTAACAATTCTGTTCACTACCCTGCACTTAGTTTTATCATGTATAAAATGAGAATTTTTGACAAATATTATTAAAATAAACTTATATTTAGAATAGTTTTAGATTTACAGGAAAATTGCAAAGATAGTTTAGCTTAAACTTTAAAACAAAAGAGATAACTAACTGCTGAACAACCATGAACAGGAAGACACTCAAACTCACCAAAAAGATACCCCACATCCAAAGACAAAGGAGAAGCAACAATGAGATGTTAGGAGGGACGCAATCACAATAAAATAAAATCCCATAACTGCTCGGTGGGTGACTCACAAACTGGACAACAATTATACCACAGAAGTCCACCCACTGGAGTGAAGGTTCTGAGTCCCACATCAGGCTTCCCAACCTGGGGGTCCGGCAACGGGAGGAGGAATTCCCAGAGAATCAGACTTTGAAGGATAGCGGGATTTGATTGCCTTCAAATCAAACTTCAAAGGGACAGGGGGAAACAGAGACTCCACTCTTGGAGGACACACAGAAAGTAGTAAGCATATCAGGAGCCAGGGGGAAGGAGCAGTAACCCCATAGGAGATTAAACCAGACCTACCTGCTACTGTTGGAGGGTCTCCTGCAGAGGCAGGAGGTGGCTGTGGCTGACCACGGGGACAAGGACACAGGCAGCAGAAGTTCTGGGAAGTACTCCCTGGCATAAGCCTTCACAGAGTCTGCCATTAGCCCCACCAAAGAGCATGTAGGCTCCAGTGCCAGATCACCTCAGGCCAAACAACCAGCAGAAAGGGAACTCAGCCCCACCCATCATCAGACAGGCAGATTAAAATTTTACTGAGCTCTGCCCACCAGATCAACACCCAGCTCTACCCACCACCAGTCCCTCCCATCAGGAAGCTTGCACAAGCCTCTTAGACAGCCTGATCCACCAGAGGAGACAGGAGAAGCAAGAATTACAATCCTGCAGCCTGTGGAACGAAAACCACATTCACAGAAAGACAGACAAAATGAAAAGGCAGAGGACTATGTACCAGATGAAGGAACAGGATAAAAATCCAGAAAAACAAGTAAATTAAGTGGAGATAGGCAACCTTCCAGAAAAAGAATTCAGAACAATGAGAGTGAAAATGATCCAAGACCTCAGAAAAAGAATGGAGGCCAAAATCAAGAAGATGCAAGAAATGTTTAACAAAGATCTAGAAGAATTAAAGAACAAACAAACAGAGATGAACAATACAATAACTGAAATGAAAAATACACTAGAAGGAATCAATAGCAGAATAACAGGCAAAGAACGGATAAGTGACCTGGAAGACAGAATCCTGGAAATCACTGCTGCAGAACAGAATAAAGAAAGAGGAATGAAAAGAAATGAAGACAACCTAAGAGACATCTGGGGCAACACTAAACACACCAATATTCACATTATAGGGGTCCCAGAAAGAGAAGAGAGAGAACGGACCCAAGAAAATATGTGAAGAGATTATAGTTGAAAACTTCCCTAACATGGGAAAGGAAATAGTGACCCAAGTCCAGGAAGCAGAGAGAGTCCCAGGCAGGATAAACCTAAGGAGAAACATGCTGAGACACACAGTAATCAAACTAACAAAAATTAAAGACAAGAAAAATTATTAAAAGCAACAAGGGAAAAACAACAAATAACATAAAAGGGAACGCCCATAAAGTTCATAGCTGATTTCGCAGCAGAAACTCTACAAGCCAGAAGGGAGTGGCACGATATATTTAAAGTGAAAAAAGGGAAGAATCTACAACAAGATTACTCTACCCAGCAAGGATCTCATTCAGATTTGACAGAGAAATCAAAAGCTTTACAGACAAGCAAAAGCTAAGAGAATTCAGCACCACCAAACCAGCTCTACAACAAATGCTAAAGAAACTTCCCTAAGTGGGAAACACAAGAAAAGAAAAGGACCTACAAAAACAAATCCAAAACAATTAAGAAAATGGTAATAGGAATATACATATCAATAATTACCTTAAATGTGAATGGATTAAATGGTCCAACCAAAAGACACAGGCGTGCTGAGTGAATACAAAAACAAGACCCATATATATGCTGTCTACAAGAGACACACTTCAGACCTAGGGACACATACAGACTGAAAGTGAGGGGATGGGAAAAGATATTCCATGCAAATGGAAATCAAAAGAAAGCTGGAGTAGCAATACTCATATCAGATGAAATAGACTTTAAAATAAAGCATGTTACAAGAGACAAGGAAGGACACTACATAATGATCAAGGGATCAATACAAGAAGAAGATATAACAATTATAAATATATATGCACCTAACATAGGAGCACCTCAATACATAAGGCAAATGCTAAGAGCTCTAAAAGAGGAAGTCAACAGCAACACAATAATAGTGGGGGACTTTAACAACTCACACCAATGGACAGATCATCGAGACAGAAAATTAATAAGGAAACACAAGCTTTAAATGACACAATAGAACAGATAAATTTAATTGATATTTATTGGACATTCCATCAAAAAAAGGCAGATTACACTTTCTTCTCAAGTGTACATGAAACATTCTCCAGGACAGATCACATCTTGGGTCACAAATCAAGCCTTGGTAAATTTAAGAAAATTGAAATGATATCAAGCATCTTTTCCAAGCACAACACTATGAGATTAGAAATCCGTTAACAGGGAAGAAAACATAAAAAACACAAACACATGGAGGCTAAACATTACTGAATAACCAAGAGATCACTGAAGAAATCAAAGAGAAAATCAAAAAATACCTAGAGACAAATCACAATGAAAAGATGACAATCTAAAACCTATGGGATGCAGCAAAAGCCATTCTAAGAGGGAAGTTTATAGCAATACAATCCTACCTCAAGAAGCAGTAAAAATCTCAAATAAACAACCAAACCTTACATCTAAAGCAATTAGAGAAAGAAGAACAAAAAACCCCCCAAAGTTAGCAGAAGGAAAGAAATCATAAAGATCAGATCAGAAATAAATGAAATAGAAACAAAGAAAACAAGAGCAAAGATCAATAAAACTGCAAGCTGGTTCTTTGAAAAGATAAAACTGATAAATCTTTAGCCAGACTCATCAAGAAAAAGAGGGAGAGGACTCAAATCAATAAAATTAGAAATGAAAAAGGAGAAGTTACAATGGACACCACAGAAATACAAAGCATCATAAGAGACTACTACAAGCAACTCTGTTTCAATAAAATGGACAACCTGGAAAAAATGGACAAATATTTAGAAAGGTATACCTTCCAAGACTGAACCAGGATGAAATAGAAAATATGAGCAGACCACTCACAAGTAATGAAATGGAAACTATGATTAAAAATCTTCCAGCAAACAAAAGTCCAGGACCAGATGGCTTCACCGGTGAACTCTATCAAACATTTAGAGAAGAGCTAACGCCCATCCTTCTCAAACTCTTCCAAAAAACTGCAGAGGAAGGAACATTCCTAAACTCATTCTACGAGGCCACCATCACCCTGTTACCAAAACCAGACAAAGATACTTTAAAAAAAGAAAATTACAGACCAATATCGCTGATGAATATAGATGCAACAATCCTCAACAAAATACTGGCAAACAGAATCCAACAACACATTAAAAGGATCATACATCATGATCAAGTGGGATTTATCCCAGTGATGCAAGGATTCTTCAATATATGTAAATCAATGTGATACACCATATTAACAAACTGAAATATAAAAACCATATGATCATCTCAATAGATGAAGAAACAGCTTTTGACAAAATTCAACACCCATTTATGATAAAAACTCTAGAGAAAATGGGCATAGAGGGAATCTACCTCAACATAATAAAGGCCATATATGCAAAACCCACAGCAAATATAATTCTCAACGGTGAAAACTGAAAGCATTTCCTCTCAGATCAGAAACAAGACAGGGATGTCCACTCTCGCCACTATTATTCAACATGGTTTTGGAAGTCCTAACCATAGCAGAGAAGAAAAAGAAATAAAAGGAATAGAAATTGGAAAAGAAGAAGTAAAACTATCACTGTTTGCAGATGACACGATACTATACATAGACAATTCTGAAGATGCCACCAGAAAACTACTAGAGCTAATCAGTGAATGTGGTAAAGCTGCAGGATATAAAATTAATGCACAGAAATCTCTTGCATTCCTATACATTAAGAATGAAAGATCAGCAAGAGATATTAAGAAAACAATTCCATTCACCATTGCAACAAAAAGAACAGAATACCTAGGAATAAACCTACCTAAGGAGGTAAAAGACCTGTACTCAGCAAACTATAAGACACTGATGAAAGAAATCAAAGATGACACAAACAGATGGAACAATATACCATATTCTTGGATTGGAAGAATAAATATTGTGAAAATGATTGTACTACCCAAAGCAATCTACAGATTCAATGCAATCCCTATCAAATTACCAATGGCATTTTTTACAGAACTATAACAAAAAATCTTAAAATTTGTATGGAGACACAAAAGAACCCAAATAGCCAAAGCAATGTTGAGGGGAAAAAAATGGATCTGGAGGAATCAGACTCCCTGACTTCACACTATACTACAAAGATGCAGTAATCAAGACGATATGGTACTGGCACAAAAACAGAAGTATAGATCAGTGGAACCAAATGGAAAGCCCAAAGATAAACCCATGCACCTATGGTCAACTAATCTATGACAAAGGAGGCAAGGATATACAATGGAGAAAAGACAGTCTCTTCAACAAGTGGTGCTGGGAAAACTGGACAGCTACCTGTAAAAGAATGAAATTAGAACACTCCCTAACACCATACACAAAAATAAACTCAAAATGGATTCAAGACCTAAATGTAAGGCCAGACACTATCAAACTCTTAGAAGAAAACATAGGCAGAACACTCTATGAGATAAATCACAGCAGGATCCTTTTTGACCCACCTCTTAGAGAAATGGAAATAAAAACAAAAATAAATAAATGGGACCTAATGAAACTTAAAAGCTTTTGCACAGCAAAGGAAACCATAAACAAGATGAAAAGACAACCCTCAGAATGGGAGAAAATATTTGCAAATGAAGCAACTGACAAAGGATTAATCTCCAAAATTTACAAGCAGCTCATGCGGCTCAATAACAAAAAAACAAACAACTCAATCGAAAAATGGCAGAAGACCTAAATAGACATTTCTCCAAAGAAGATATATAGATTGCCAACAAACACATGAAAGGATGCTCAACATCACTAATCATTAGAGAAATGCAAATCAAAACTACAATGAGGTATCACCTCACAGTGGTCAGAATGGCCATCATCAAAAAATCTACAAACAATAAATGCTGGAGAGGGTGTGGAGAAAAGGGAACCCTCTTGTACTGTTGGTGGGAATGTAAATTGATACAGCCACTATGGAGAACAGTATGGAAGTTCCTTAAAAAACTAAAAATAGAACTACCGTATGACCCAGCAATCCCACTACTGGGCATATACCCTGAGAAAACCGTAATTCAAAAAGACACGTGCACCCCAATGTTCATTGTAGCACTATTTACAACAGCCAGGACATGGAAGCAACCTAAGTGTCCATCAACAGATGAATGGATAAAAAAGATGTGGCACATATATACAATGGAATATTACTCAGCCATTAAAAGTAACTAAATTGGGTCATTTGTAGAGAGGTGAATGGACCTAGAGACTGTCCCGCAGAGTGAAATAAGTCAGAAAGAAAAAAACAAATATCGTATATTAATGCATATATGTGGAATCTAGAAAAATGGTACTGATGAACTGGTTTGCAAGGCAGAAATAGAGACACAGATGTAGAGAATAAATGTATGGACACCAAGGGGGGAAAGCAGGGGTTAGGAGGTGGTGGTGGTGGTGGGATGAATTGTGAGTTTGGGATTGACATACATACACTAATATGTATAAAACAGATTAACTAATTAGAACCTGCTGTATAAAAAAATAAAGTAAAATTCAAAACTGATCTAAAATGTTAAGAAAAGATCTTATGTAAAAAGTCAATGCTAATAAGGTATAGAGAGCACTGAATGTTCTTTCACTTGCTGCACAGTATGTGTGTCAAAAAGTTTGTTAGAAAGTAAAATTTTCATCCAGTGAATATCATTTGATTGAATATTATTTTGACTATTACCTTTTTTTGATTTTAGAGGTATTCTCTTCCTTAAAATGTGTTTTTGAAAATAACATTGATTTTCTTTTTACCTTAACAATCACCCTTTTTATCAACATGTGATCTAAACACGTATATCTTTCTTTTTTTAAAATAAATTAATTTTTATTGGAGTATAGATGCTTTATAATGTTGTGTTAGTTTCTTCAGTGCCGCAAAGTGAATCAGTTATACATATACAAATATCCACTCTTTTTTAGATTTCCTTCCCATTTAGGTCATCACAGAGCACTGAGTAGTGTTCCCTGTGCTAACCAGTAGGTTCTTATTAGTTATGTATTTCATACATAGTAGTGTATATAACATACAGCTTTCTTTTATTCCAAGTTATCTCTGAGGGAAATTGGTAAATGTTATCATAAGTGTGTATATGTGTTTACATTTACTTGAAAATATGCATTTTTTCACATGTTATCTTAGGACAAACACCAAAATATTAGTAGTAGTTAACTCTGAGAGAAGAGATTAAACACAATTTTTTCTGTTTGGGAAAAAAAAAATTAAAGAAACTGTAAAGCTGATTCTAAAATGCATGTGGAAATACAAGGGACCCAGAATAGTCAAAACAATCTTAAGACAGAGAAACAAAGTTGGGTGAAACACACTTCCCTATTTCAAAACTTATTACAAAGCTAAAGTAACTTATTACAGTACTTACAGTGTGTATTGGCATGAGAATAGACATATAGGTACATAGAATATAATTGAGAGCCCCCAAATTGTCTCACGTTTAGTGTCAGTTGATTTTTGACAAGGGTGCCCAGACAATTCAATGGGAGTTAAGTTTGTCTTTTCAACAAATGGTGCTGGGACAACTGGATATCTACATGCAAAGGAATGAAATTGGACCCCTTCTGCACACCAGATACAAAAAAAAAGCTCAAAAGGAAGCAGAGACTTAAATGTAACAGCTAAAACTATGAAACTGTAGAAGAAAACATAAGCATAATTCTTCATGTCCTTGGATTAGGAAAGTTTCATATATACCAAAAGCTCAAGTGACAAAAGAAAAAATAGATAAATGGTTTCATCAAAATTTGAAACTGTGCAGTAAAAGACACAATGAAGAAAGTGAATGGACAAGATACAGTGTGGAAGAAAATATCTGCAAATATTATAAATGATGAGGGAATGGTGTCCAGATTATATATTTAAATTAAAAAAACAAAAAACCTGGTACAAATGGAAAATAAAAAGACACATAACCCAATTAAAAATGGGCAGAGATGGGCTTCCCTGGTGGCACAGTGGTTGAGAGTCTGCCTGCCAATGCAGGGGACACGGGTTCGTGCCCTGGTCCGGGAAGATCCCACATGTCACGGAGCGGCTGGGCCCGTGGGACTTGGCCGCTGAGCCTGCGCGTCCAGAGCCTGTGCTCCACAACGGGAGAGGCCACAACAGTGAGAGGCACGTGTACAGCAAAAAAAAAAAAAAATGGGCAGAGAATCTGAATAGACATTTCTCCAAGGAAGAGATATACACCTGACAATTAAAGTAGTTATTCAGGAATGCAAATCAACATCACAATGAAATACCACTCCACACCTACTAGGATGACTACAATCCAAAAAGCAATGTGTTGATGAGGATGTGGAGAGACTGGTACACTGAAACATTTTTGCTGAGATTCTAAAATAGTATAGCTATTATGGAAAACAGTCTGTCAGTTCCTCAAAATGTTAAACCTAGATTTCCTATGTGACCCAGCAATTCCACTTCTAACTATATACCCCTCAAAATGAAAACCTATGTCCAACAAAAACTTGTACATGAATATTCTTAGCAGCATTATTCATAATAGCCAAAAAGTGGAAACAACATAAAAGTCCAGCAAATGGTGAATGGATAAACAAAATGTGGTTTATTCTGTCTATTATCTATTCAATGGAGTATTATTCTGCTATAAAAACAAATGGAATGCCGATACATTCCACAACATGGATAGACTTTGAAGACATTATGCCAAGTAAAATGAATCCAGTCACAAAAGAACCAAAAGTATATGATTCCACTTACGGGAACTGTGCAGAACAGTCAATTCTACAGACACAGACAGGAGATTAGTATTTGCCTAGGGCTGGGTGGGTTAGAGGGAAATAGGAAGTGAACTGCTAAAGGGTACATGGAAATAAGAGGAAAATTATAAAACTTTTAGAAAAAACCATAGGAGTAAATCATTATGACTTATATATTAGGTAATTACTGCTAAGATATGACACCATCTTAGATATGATGCCTTGGATATGACAGGGTTTCTTTTTGGGGTAATGAAATGACTTATATATTAGGTAATTACTGCTAAGATATGACACCATCTTAGATATGATGCCTTGGATATGACAGGGTTTCTTTTTGGGGTAATGAAATGCTCTAAAATTGATTTTGCTGGCAGTCACACAGTTGTGAACATACTGAAGAGCATCAACGTGTACAATTTAAATTAGCAAATTGTATGGCATGCAAAATACATCTCAGGAAGGGCATTAAAAGTAACACTTTTAAAGGCGTCTTTATAACATAAGCAATCAGACACATAAAATTCTACCCAGCAAATACTGGGACATGGGAGAAAGACGGGGCAAATAGAGAAAATATTCTGGCTAAATCAAAAATAAATGCCTATGTTTAGGCAACAATGTAATTTATGTAAAAAATGCCAAATAAATCAGCTATATTTTCAATTTTATCCTTTTTTTTGTTTTTGAAATTCCATTTCCATGGCGTGGTAAGATAGACATTTTTCCCTCTCAGTTTTGTCATTCTCTCATTGTATAATAAGTTGGCCTTTACCTATTTAGTGACATAAACACAGAGCTCCAGAAACTTTGCTTAAGTAAGTAAATCTGATTTCATTTTGCTAGTGGTAACAATTCCCTTTGATTTGCAAGTTAATCTGAACTGCTCCTATAAGAATAATCTCTTGTTATTATGTGTGTCTACTGGGCTAGTTCTGTTAGCAAACCTTGTCTACCCACAGAAAATGAAGAATGAATAAAAAGAGACAGAAGATTTCAATTCATCACCCATGCCACATCATACGCCATCAAATCCCTTTTAAAGTTAAACGTTATATTTTTTTCCCTTTGGTTTAAGAACTCAAAGCAATTTCAGTGACTATAAGGTCACACTTCTGGAAATTAATTAAACTCTTTTGAAATACAGTCTCTGCTTTGGTTATTGAGTCTACTTATATGGTCAAAGTTACATACGTTAATCTCACAATTTTTTAATTTGATTCTATTTTCCACATTCCTCATTTTATATACAATACAGTTTTCTTCCAATTTATATAATTTGTCAATAACTGTTGAAATTCATAATTCATACTCTGAGAGTTTCTAAATTTATTAATAGCAATGCACATTGAAATGCTATCTCAAAATATTTGTACCTGTAACCTCCCTCTACCACTGTGAACCTGAATTAATACAAAAGTTAAATTACCAGAAATCTACAAGAAGCTCTTTGTTTCATGTATAGAATGGAGATATTATAACTCAATGAAATAGCTCTTTGTGAGACTCAGAATTAATGGATATAAACTATTTATCATTATTTTGGTTCCACATTAGATACCTTTTAATAGCAGAAATATTCTGAGCCTTTCAAGAACACACAACACTCTTTTCCTCTTCTGGAAAACTCTCTACTAATTTGAAATTACTAATAGGCTTTAATTTATGTCAAATAAGTTGCCAGTATTTAAATGTCTGTTTACAGTGGAGTAATTTTCAGCTAAACTGTTTGCAAAACTCCATAGTTAACATGCAAGGAGGGTCAACCATCCCCCTAGAAGGCTGTAGGGTTCTTTTCAACCCTCAAAAGCATTAATTCTGGTTTTAGGTACCCAGAGGATTCCCAAAGTGGTTTCTGCCAGCCAAGTCACCATGCCCTCCAGCATCCCTTCTAACGTGGCAGTTTCTCTTGAAGAAAAAAAAGTTCCTCAAATTGTTAAATGAGATAATTAGAACTAGCTAGAATTGGGCTGATAATAGGCATGGGAATTTTTCAAGGGCAACCGTGTCAAAAACGTTTTTTAATACAGGTCCAGGGTTTGTGAAAACTTGTACAAAGGGAAATGTTGCCACTTTGGATCCCTGAGGAGTTCAGTCCTTTGCCAACATGAATGAACTGCACTGTGCACAAGCGATTGCTCCATTTCTAAGCAAAACACTGAAGTGGTTAGTGTCAGTC
The DNA here is from genome assembly GCF_964374135.1 of Grampus griseus. Lineage (NCBI taxonomy): Eukaryota > Metazoa > Chordata > Mammalia > Artiodactyla > Delphinidae > Grampus > Grampus griseus. The sequence continues at coordinate 33,456,529 of NC_139013.1, read as the reverse complement.
TGTTTCTTATATCTTCACAGTTAGCAACTTAAAAAAGAGAAAGAAATGAATCGCAAGCCTTTTAATGTTATACACTCAGAGCTCCAGCATGGGAATTTTCTATGTAAAAGAAAAAAAAAAGTATGATAGCTAAACCATTATGTAAATCGGAACTTCTCAAGGCGAACAAGAAAACATTCTACAATTGTAGCATGTCATATCAGATAATTTTTCGTTGTTAGAAGAAAAGCTCTTATTTGAATTGATAATTAATTCATTACTATTATTTTTTAAAAATATTAAATACATGAATCAAAAAAGAATGAAAAGCCCTGAGAAACTTGTTGCTTTTACCACTGCACCCACTGATAATAAGAGAATGATTCTGCATTTGCAAATATCTTTGTTGATATGTATGTTGGTGGGTACATTTAATAACAAAATCAATAACAACAAAATATCCCATAAAAACACACTGTTGGGCAACAGAGTCTAGGAAAACTTCAGTAGCTTTTCTTCACTGGTGATCAGAGAGTTATAGTGTAACTAATTCTTTTAACCATCTCAGAGAGAAGAAAAAAATGTGTGAAATGAGATATATTTAAATTAAATCCTCTGATGACACTGGCATTCTTTAATGACTTCACCTCATGCTATTTCCCATTATTCCTCAGCTCTAAATCTAGCCCAGAAGATTAAGGCTCTGAGAGTGAGTCTTGAAGCTCCAACATTTCATCTCAGATCTGTTTCTCACCTACTAAACAAGTCCTGTGAACCTTGACAAATCATTTAGCAATACAAGGAAGTCTCACCTTGCGAAGTCTAATGATCCTTTGTACTTTCAAGCCATACAAATATTCAAAACCTGCTGTCACTGAAGCTTATAAGAAAATTTATCCATGTTGTCCAAATACTCCAGTTCTTCTGCTTCTACAAAGGGAGACTCCCGAAATGAAGGCTACAACTTTAGGGATGTTGAATTGGTTCAACAAAATATAATGGGAAATAAAATTAAAATGGATTTCGAGTTCTGGTGAAGACAAGAGCTAAGGATAGCCTACATATACTCCAACCACAAACAACTGGATCAATGGATAAAATTTATGAAGTATAAATTATGCTATTTGTAGGCATCAGACAACACAAAGAATGGAAATACATGACGTAGGCTTCGTATCTACCTCGGCTTCTATCTGTATGGAGGCATTTCAAAATTTTGTTACCGGGGAGTAGTGGCCAAATAGAGAGAAATAGTTTCATTGGGCAGAAGAAAGAGAGATCAGAGTTTGTGGTTGTTAAATAAGCAAAGATGTGTGGGGTAGAAGAAGAGACACAGATATCTACAGAGTGATTTCCTTGAGTCTTTGACTGAATATTAACTTCCTATTTGCAGGATGAGACTGTGCAGCCTGGCAGGGAACAGCTTAATTTATGGAAGTCAAACAGTCCTGGGAACAATTAGAGTTCTCATCAATCATATAAAGAGAGATCACTGAAAACCCAGACATTCAATTAAAATCCCAGAAAAGCCTTTCCTTATAAATAAAGCTGATGTAATCTTAGAGTAAGAGTTACGCCAGGACATTCCTAACAAAACCTAAAACTAGCTTCAGTGTAGTTAAGGTAATCATGCAGTAAATTAGGTGACTGACAGAACAAAACTGAAACCTCTTACAAATGAAATCCAGATTCTGATACATCTGGGTCAATTAAAAAATTTGTAACACATACCCAGAGAAAACAGTCAATAGAAACAGATTGAGAGATGACACTCTTGTAGAAACTAGCAGAGTAGTGATTTAAAGCAGCCATGTAAGTATGTTCAAGGACTTAACAGGAAAAATGAATATAACCTGAAAAGATATACATAATCAAAGTCCAAAGTGGAAGTGAAGAAAAATCTGAAAAGAAAAAGTCTTCAAATTTGACAGATATCTTAACGTACAGATTTAGGAAGCAAATCAAAAACTGAACAGCATAAATAAAAAAGATAAATCTAAACACATTATAGCTTAAATTGCTGAAAACCAAAGAGAAAGAAAATTTAAAAAAAACCCAGTTGGAGAAAGATAAAAACATAAACAGGATCATTCATAAGAATGGGTGCTGAGTTTCATCAGAACAATGCAATGGAGAAGCTAACTAGATAACTTTAAATTACTAAAAATAAAAAGTCTCGGGCTTCCCTGGTGGCGCAGTGGTTGAGAGTCCTCCTGCCGATTCAGGGGGCACAGGTTCGTGCCCCAGTCCGGGAGGACCCCACATGCCGCGGAGCGGCTGGGCCCATGAGCCATGGCCGCTGAGCCTGCACGTCCGGAGCCTGTGCTCCGCAACAGGAGAGGCCACAACAGTGAGAGGCCCGCATATCGCAAAAAATAAAAATAAAAAAGAGGTACCAGTGAGGTTTGTGCTTTATACAGTTACCACAATTACTATAAAATTGTAACTGAAGTTTGAACTATGTTGTTGGGGGAATGTTATAAATCAACTAAAACATGGTGTCTTTGTTAATTCAGTTGGCTATAACAAAAATACCATAGAGCGGGAGGCTTAAAAAATATTTGTTTCTCACAGATCTGGAAGTTCAAGGTCAAAGAACGGGTAGATTCAGTGTCTGGTGTGGGCCTGCTTCCTGGTTCATAGACAACCTTTTTCTCTCTGTGTCCTACTAGGGTGGAAAGAAGGCTGGCTAACTCTCTGGCCTCTTCTTAGAAGAGCATTATGGCCACTCACGAGGGCTCTATCTTCATGACCTAATTAGCTCCCAAAGGCTCCACCTCCAAATAGCATCATATTGGGACAAGGCTTCAACAACAGTTTCGGGGGGAGGGGGCAGGTACAGACATCAGTACACTGCACATGGTAACAAAATGCGTGCATATCAGAATCTTATAAGGTGAGGACTGTCTGTGTGTACTTATCAAATGACTGAGATTTTCCACTTCTACATGTTTTCCCAAGAGAAATGAAAATGTAGACCCACTTAGATGTGTGTACATGAATCATCACTGCAGCATTATTCATAACAGATAAAAGCTGCCAGTAAACCAAATGTCCATCAACGCCTGAATAAATAACAAATTGCTGTATATCCATACAATGAAATACTACTCAGCCGTAAAAAGTAACAAACTATTACTGTATGCAACAACATAAATGGATTCTAAAATATTATTATGTATCAAAAAAGTACAACACAAACACTATACATTATATGGTCCCATTGATATGAAATTATAAGAACACATGTAGTAACAAAACTTATCAGTCGTTACTTGGAGTGAGGGAAAGTTATCAAATGCAAAAGAGCACAAAGAGCTATTTAGGATGAAGGAATTGTCCTACATCTTGAATGTGAAAGTGTTTACATATAATTACTAAAATTCATCAAACTGTACACTTTGAATATCTATCTCTCTATCTATCCATCCACACACACACACAACTCTATGTATACAACACAGAGACATGATACCCCTACATATATAAATATTCCATTCCAATATGTATTTCTCCAAATCAAGGACTTATACTACATGATAACAGAAATACCAAAATCAGAATGTTTTAATAATATCTAAAATTTTAATAATATCTAATCCACAAACTTAATTGAGATTTTATCAGTTATTGCAATAATTTTCTTTAGAGCAAAAGGAAATTCAAGGTAATGCTTGCATTCAGTTGCCACTTCTCTTTAATAAGACATATATATTAAAACCTAGCACAGCCTCTACAATCCAGAAAAACATCAGATGCAAAGTAAATAAGATAATAGTGGAGATAAAATGAAAACCTAAAGTTACCTGATTAATCCAAAAGGAGGCAGGGGAAGGGGGCAGGGGAGTGTGAGGGAGGGAAGAGAGAACAAATGGAACAAATAAAAAATAATTAGGTAGATAGTGGATTTAAATCCTGTCACATTGATAATTATATTAAATATAAATAGTCTACACCTGGAAATTAAAAAGCAGAAATTCTCAGAATGGGTAAAAATAAAAAAAAAATGAAAAGACCCAACAATATGCTTAAAAGAAAGCTTCTTCACGTATATAGGGACACACAAAGTAAAAGGAATAGGATGCCAAAAAATATATTATGCAAACACAGAGTATTAAAGGCTGAGGTGTCCATTTTAATATCAGACAATGCAGACTTCAGTATGTATATGAACCTAATAACAGAGCTTTAAAATACATGAAGCAATAATTGTCAGAACTTAAAGAAGAAATCCACAATTATAGAGTTCGATATTCTTTCTCATTAATTAATAGAAGACCAAAAATAACAAATTAAATAGAAGAATTGAACAATACCATTAACCAGCTTTGACAGACACTTATTGAATATTTGACCTAACATCTGCAAAAGATATAGTCTTTTCACATGTACAAGAAATATTCACTAAGGTAGACCGGATGGGTCATAAAACCAGGTCACCATAAATATAAAAGGACTGGAATTAGAGAATATCCTCTGACCTCATCAATGCTAAATTGGAGATCAATAACAGAAAGTTATCTGGAAAATCTCCAAGTATGCATATAATGTTAAATGACTTACAACACTGGTTCCAAAATAATTCAACTGGGAAACGAAATTCAACAAATAATGCTGGAATAACTATATTTCCACGTGTGAAAGAAACGAACCTCAATTCCTATTTCACAGAATACACAGAAGTTACTATAAATGGATCATATACTTAAACATAAAATTTATAGAGCTAGGGGCTTCCCTGGTGGCGCAGTGGTTGGGAGTCCGCCTGCCGATGCAGGGGACACGGGTTCGTGCCCCGGTCCGGGAAGATCCCACATGCCGCGGAGCGGCTGGGCCCGGGAGCCATGGCCGCTGAGCCTGCGCGTCCGGAGCCTGTGCTCCACAATGGGAGAGGCCACAACAGTGAGAGGCCCATGTACCGCAAAAAAAAAAAAAAAAAAATCCTGGGAGTGTTAGAATTTTTCTTTCTAATAATATATTGGAATCAGAGACACCCTAAGTTCACGTCCCACTTCTGACCCTGACTGCGTGCAAGTTCAATACTCAATGCCTCATTTCTTCATCAGTTTCTGTATCACTCAGGGTAGTAGGAAAAAAAAAAAAAAAAAGAACTGACATTCAATTTGCGTAACGTCAGGCCATTTTTATAAAGGGGTTATTTTACAAAGGTATAGGCAGTGTAATAGGAAAACCACAGGCAATCTACCACCTCAAAGCAAGGAACAGTGGGTATTCTTACACCCATGTAACTGAAAGGTAAGGGGAAGTGAAACCAAAACCTTGAGGAAGAATGACCACCTAAAAGCCATCTGACAGGCGCCATCACCATCTGTGGAGGAGTGCAGCCAGCCTGAAACGGCACCTCATGGAGGCTTCCCAACTTCACTCCCTTCCTTGCCTCCAATCTGCAGCAGGTTCCTCTCACTGGCTGAACTCAGCCAGAAACCAAGTGACCTTGTTGACGTACTCCACTGTTTCTCAAACATTAGCATGCAGCACAGTTACTTGGAGAGCTTTGGGATACTGTGATTTATAATAAGAAATATATGTCTGACCCCTCTAGGAGCTTTCCAGAAAGCTCCTAAAACTCTCGGAATTTCCTAAGTGCTCGGAGCTATACAGGTGTCTTTTGTCATGTTACTGAGGTGACTTTTGGAAAGCCCCTAAGGATCAGGGCTAGTTGCCAAGAGAAACAACCAGGTGATTAAAGGGTTGATATTTCCGTCCCAGCCCTCTGACCTCTGGGGAGGGGAGAGGGTCTGGAGGTTGAAACACTTGTCAGTGGCTGATGATTTAATCAATTGTGCCTGTGAAATGAAGCCTCCATAAACCCCCAAAAGGTCAGGGTTCTGAGAGCTTCCAGGTTGGTGAACACGTGGAGATTGGGGGAGAGTTGTGCCCTGAGAGGGGCCATGGAAGCTCCGAGCATTTTCCCCATAACTTGCCCTATGCATCTCTTCCATCTGGCCATTCCTGAGTTACTTCCTTGTATAGTAAATGTGTGATCTAGTAAGTAAAATATTTCTGAGCTCTGTGAGCTGCTTGAGCAAATCAATCAAACCCGAGGAGAGGGTTGTCAGACCCTCTGATTTATAGTCCTTTGGCCAGAAGTACAAGTAACCCTTGGACTTGCGACTGGCATCTGAAACCCAGAGTGGCTCCAATCTACAACAGGTTGGTGAGAAGCACAGATTGCAACCTGGGAACCCGGGCTTGCAACCGGTGTCTGAAGTTGGGGGTGGGGGTAGTCTTACAGGATTGACCCGTTATCTGTGCGATCTAATGTTATGTCTAGCCGATTGCTTGGTAGTGGAGGGGGGTGGGGACCCTGCTCTCCAGTGGAACTGGGTCCAGGAACTCAAAATAGCATTAAACCACATATTGTTCTTCCTCAGTTCAGATTTTCTGTTTCAGTAGATATGAGTGGAGCTCAGTAATTTGAATTTCTATGGAGACCCTGGTGATGTTGATGCTGCTGGTCTGGGGAACACAATGAGAATGAATGACGTAGTTCATATGGGTCAGGTTTCCAGGACAAACAATATGGTGGAAAAAGTGACTGGAGGATCTGGAGTTGGGACAAATAGAAGATATCTAGCAAAGGAGACGATGAACCCTTGTACACGGTTGGTGGGAACGTAAATTGGTGCTGCCACTATGGAGAACACTATGGAGGTTCCTCAAAAAAACTAAAAATAGAGTTACCATATGATCCAGCAATCTCACCCCGGGCATATATCCAGACAAAACTATAATTCAAAAAGATACATGCACTCTTATGTTCACAACACCACTATTTACAACAGCCAAGATGTGAAAACAACCTAAATGTCCATTGACAGATGAGTGGATAAAGAAGAGGTGGTACATATATACAATGGAATACTACTCCGCCATAAAAAAGAATGAAATGATGCCATTTGCAGCAACATGTAGGCAACTAGAGATTATCATAGTAAGTGAAGTAAGTCAGAAAGAGAAAGACAAATCCCATATATCACTTATATGTAAAACTTAGATATGATACAAATGAACTTATCTAGGAAACAGAAACAGACTCATAGACACAGAGAGCAGACTTGTGGTTGCCAAGGCAGAGGGGGGTCGGGAAGGGATGGATTGGGAATTTGGGATTAGCAGATGCAAACTATTATATACAGAATTTATAAACAACAAGTTTCTACTGTATAGCACAGGGAACTATATTCAATATCCTGTGATAAACCATAATGGAAAAGAATATGAAAAAGAATATGTATATATGTATAACTGAATCACTTTGAGTACAGCAGAAATTAACACAACATTGTAAATCAACTATACTTCAATAAAATAAGTGTAAAAAAAGAAGATATCCAGCAAAATTCCACATACAGTTGACCCTTGAACAAGAGGGGTTTCAACTGTGTGGGTCCACTTATACAAGAATATTTTTCAGTAAATGTGTACATGATCCTGGACTGGCTGAATACATGGATACAGAACCATGAATATGAAGGGCCTACTGTAAAGTTATACTCAGATTTCCAGTTTCTCAAGGGTCAGTGCCCCTAACCCCTGCTTGCTCAAGGGTCCACTGTATATGGAACACACACAGACACATGTGAACATTAAAGTATCTATTGATCAATTAACAACTACTTTTGCGCCCATCAATAAATTTATTAGCAAGGCCCCTATCCGCTCTACTTCTACAGTAGAGAAGAGCAGAATAAACTCTTTCAGCCATGAATAAATAGAATCTGCATATATGTTATTGGCTAGAAGGACTGACCTCTTTAATATCTCAGAGTTGTTCAAGGTAAGTTAAGACTATCCTAAGAGATAGGTGTTCTCCGAAAAATCTTGATAACTCAGGATAAAGAAGGAAATCACATTTTCATAATGCAAATTTACAGTTTTTGAATATCTGGTGTGTTTTAAGAAATTTACATAAATGAATTTGTTTAATCTTTCTAACAATCTCAGAGTAGATACACTGGCACTAATTATTTTTTTCACTGTACAATTTGCTAAATAAAAAAAAGGAAAAAAGGTCTCTATAGAAGAGAATAGAGTATTGCATTGTTATAATTTATCTTGTTCAATGTATCCTGTGAAATTAGTTTTCAAAATGTATTTTCGGTTTTAATTTGTCACGTAAAGCTAAACTAATTACTTCCACTTTTCCCTTTAATGCTTGAGTATCTACATTTAAGATGTTTTGAAGTTATTTTTCTGTAAATGGCTCCACCTATAATTTGTCAATTTGTATTATGAACTTTTAAATCTTTTTTTCCTATTTTGTGGAGAGTAGCTAATAACAAAATGTACTTAATGTTGACTCCTTAATGAATAGGTTTCAAGCACTATATAAAATAGTTCCTCAGTTATGCCTTCTAAACATTCCCTTTTCTCCCTTCCTTCCTTTCTTCCCTCTCTTTTCTTCTCTTCTTTCCTTTTTCTCTTCCTCCTCTCCTTCCTTCCTTATGTATGTATTTATCCTTTTTATCGTATGCTTCCCTCCAATATAAGCATCTTGTAGTCAGAGAATTGAGTGGAGATAAATATTTTAATGCACTCTAATTGTCAGGCACTTTTCAAAGCACTGGTGATACGTCCATAAAAAGGGAAAAAAAAACCACTAAAATTATACATATATCTTCTCATTGACCCTATCAACAATCCTATGACATAGGTATTCTAATTTTTCCCACATACAGGTGATAAAATTAAGACTTGGATAAGCCATGCTACCTGCCCAAAGTCACATAGCATAGAAATAGAGAAGCTGGGATTCAAGCACAGTTCTAATATTTCCCAAACACCGCTAGTAGGGCAAAGTGATTCACAGGCTTGTCATAAAATCATTCATGGAATTGTTAGTATTAAGTCAACATTTCTTTTCCATCAAGTCCAAGGAAATTCAGTTATAACAGAGGCATTTACTATAGTTACATTTTCATCACACCCAACACAGCTAATATTCTATATAAAATTACTACCATGAATTAACTATGCCTGCAGAAAATGGGATTGCATGTAACTACTGATTTCCATTCACAATAAAATAAGCAAATTATCTTCACCAACATAAATGCACCATAAATTGTTTTGAGGCATAAGAGATGAATTTCTGAAAGAAATATGGACCAGATTTGCCAAATTATTGAAAACGATTAATAAAACGAGGGCATCGAACTGCAATTGGAAAATGTTATCCTCTTAATGGTTACATTATTATTGGGTAGACGGATAATCCTCTTTGCTGATGTTCCATTTCTGGAGTATTGACAAATTTTACACATTTTAATATCAAAACATCATCAAATTTATACATAGAATGATTTACCGTTTTCAAGACCAGATCTGTCATAATGAACTGCCATCCATGAGTGTAACGTAATAACATTTTAATTGAGAGAAGGTGCTTTGGCAAATAAAGAAGAAAGCTTTTTTTCTTTGGATATTTCTGAGTTTGTTGATGATTTTTAGCTGAGTGTACTTTCAATTCAGAAGACTGTTCTAACATATGGCTACTTGCATTTAATCTTAATGAGTGAAAATAACCTTTACTACATGACATTTTAAATCAAATAGAATAATCAGCCTAATTTGAGCATAGCACTTTATAACTATTATCTATTACATTTTGCATAAGAATACAACATCTGCATCACAAAATGTCACAGATAATAAAGGTGGTGATCATTTTATTGTAAAACTCTTACGTTATCTAACAGAAAGAATCACTTACGTTATACAGCCAATTCTAGTTAACTAGTAGCACTTAAAATGTTTGCAAATGAAACTTTCACTGAACTCAGAGTAGCTATCAGTGATTTGAAAGATTTTCCATTCAATGAATTAAACAGCATGTGACCCCTTTTTCACATTTGTGCTCATTTAACTGAGACATGCATGCTAAACTTGTCACTTGGCTAGTATTTTTCTAGCTTTGGCTGTGTGATTTCCCCCCACAAAAAAAGGATGTGTCTCTATATCTACTTAGCAAGCACTGTGTTAAACACCCATTTAAGACAATTCTTCTAGGGGTAGTATTTTTTAAAAGTACACATATCAAAACATTTTGAAATGTTTTCATAAATTTAAATGCATATCAATATAATACCTATAAACTACTAAAGTATGACTATTTCAATAAAAGTCAAAATATTATTTCAAGTTATTGTCCTTATAAAGTGAACGATGTGGAAACAGTGCAAAAGCATGACTCTTTCAAAATAGTAAATATGCATACTGTTGGGAAAATTTGTTTAATAAAAGCATAATTTCATAACAAGAAAATTAAACAAATATATTTATAGAAATCAATTTCATTTTGTAAAGTCAAAAGAGATACTGTAGAAATTTACATATTTGTTTATTTCTTCTTTTAAAATTTGGATTATCTGGACACTGATACAAAGAAGAGGTTTCTCTTCTGCATTATTATAATAATTACTAAGCATTTCCATTTTATTTTTCATGGTAACCTTTTTCTTTGGAAGAGGGGAGCTGGATTTACTAATAAACAAAATATTTTTTTCCAAATCTCTATTTTACTTGAAATTCTCCCTCTTTATTCTCACTGTATACACATTTCCAAGCTTAGGAAAACTTGCCTAATGAAAAATTTATTTTTAGCCACCTATTTGTTATCTTCAGCCTTCAAAGCCTTCAAAACTACTGCAAGGTCTAGAAGTAAGACAAAATCATGGGATGTAACACAACAATAAGAGACCTTATTGAAACATAGTATTTGAGCTTAATTTTATTTATCTGCATAACTAGGTCAGAAATAATACCTACCTCAGTGGAAAATCTAGAGGATTGATTGACAGAAGGTAGTTAAGCAACTGGTATGCTGGTGGTTACTTCTGCAAGAAAGTCTCTGAGGTCAGAACTCCTAACTCAAGATAGTTTTGTGGAAGCAAAAGACAGATGATTGCAGAGCAAAGTGCTAGGTTCTAGCTCTACTGTGTCCTAAACTAGACTTCATTCATAATATTATTGTTTTTAGGAATATGTGTTATAATTGACCTAATTTCGTATTGTTTGGCCCTGTATATTTGACGAGAGTCTAAATAGCAAACACTTAGTTGAAAATTTAAGGAACAAGTCATTGTGTACTAACTATAACAACTAATTTTGTGGCTTGATAAAAAATAATTTATTGAATTAATATCTTTTAAACAACTATGTATGTGAGATACTATGCTGGACACCAGGGGTAAAATTGACAGATAAACCAGATGTTCTTCTGGACCTCTTTGTTTCTGAATATTGGTTACCAGTTGTCTTTCTCTTTGAAAGAGATTTCAAACAAGTGAGTGACACAGATGTAGTATGCCTTATTTCAACCAGCAAAAATGTACATTACAACTTGGTGGGCAATAAAGAAGCTGGCTTTAAAACAAATTATAAGTGTGGATACCACACCTTATAGCTCATTGACAACCACATTCTACACAGGCTTTGTAATAGATTTCACAATGGGACCTCTCTTCTGGAGGCATCTTTGGCTGCCCTGATCAAAGTCTCGGATAAAATTATGGAAGCCACACGCATGTTGATTTTAAATCAACAATAGGGCCAAGTTCCAAAATAATTTCAACAAGCTATAGTGAAGAATGAAAAGCAGCAGGAATGCATCTAACAGATGAAGGGCAAATCTTGCTTTTATGTTTAGTATCCCTCCTCCTCATTGTACATGAACATCATGGAAAACTTCCTTTACACCACTGCTTTGCGTTAAGTCTGGAACTTTCACTGAACTCACACTTGGTTTGGAGGGACTTCAAATCAAATATAGCATTCAGAGAACACATGTGCCTGTCACCTTCTTAGCTCTGAAATTCGCTCACAGTTCCAAAATATGAAAGAAAGTGATGGACCCGATTCCAAATCCTGGCTCCGCTAGACTACCTCTGTGACCCTGTTTGAATTACTTAAGCTCTCTAATTTCCCAACTAGAAAATCAAGAGTTCGAGCCCTGATCCGGGAAGATCCCACATGCCGCGGAACAACAAAGCCCATGCGCTACAGCTACTGAGCCTGTGCTCTAGAGCCTGTGAGGTACAACTACTGAGCCTGCGCGCCACGACTACTGAAGCCCACGTGCCTAGAGCCTGTGCTCCGCAACGAGAAGCCACCTTAATGAGAAGCCCGCGCACCTCAATGAAGAGTAGCCCCCAAAGCTTTAAGCTTTTGTCAAAATTGGAGAAGATAATGACCTTAGTTCTGTAAGTATACATCTATATGTATATAACTATTTATTGGGCATCTCCTATGGCTTAGATACAACTTGCTTATCTTACTTGGTATAAACAGAAACAAAATCAACAAGAAAGTGAGTTCAGGTTCCTGAAGTCCTACAACTAGTAAAGCCAGAATTGGAACATAAATGTGACATCCAAAGCTACAGCCAATTTAGAAATAAATAAAAATCTTCATTCATTCTGAATAAAGCGAATATGGGGAAACTGTCTTTTTCAGCGCCTCTGCAAAGCGATAGTTCTTCAAATACTTGTCTTATTCTTAGTGCTTCTTTATAAGAGCTAATAATTCTGCTTTCTGAAGCAATAATCATAGCCCACTCTAAAGATTTTTGGTTTTTTAACAACTAGAGCTCTCCAGTATTTCTATGGACATCTTATAATGGGAAAAGTTCCGCATCACTGGCCGTTTTCAAGGAACAGACTTTTATAGCTTATTTTCACAAAGGAAAAGAAAAAGACTATTTCCTTTGAAAGCGTACCTGTGACTTTTTGATGGATGACATTGAGGAGTTGCAAAGAAACCTTTCTGTCATATGTTTTCTTTGCAAACAGAAATTTTACTGCTGTGTTTTCCCCACAGCCCTACTTCAGGAATCTCTGAAAGTAGAACAGCTGAATGGCAGGAAGACATCGTACTGCACACAATGAAAGGAAGTCTGAGACAGGATAAAGGTTTCATGTTAAAAACTAACATAGAGATGCCCAAAGTGGTACCAGCCAGGCGTTACGGTAGACAGAACAGGAAGCAGGAATTCATGTTATTTTCTAAGAGGAGAAGTGGGGAAAGGAACAAGTATTTTAAACTGCACTATGTGCTAGAGACTGTGCTAAGCAGTTTATCCATATTTTCTAGTTTAATTCTTCAAAAGCTGGAAGGTAGGTATTACATTCTTTAACATAAATAAATAAATAGGAAGGAAGGAAGAAAGGGACCTTAGAAAACTTAACTAATATGCTTAAGTCAAAGCTAAGGAGGAATAGAGCTGGAATTCATGCCTAAGTATGTCTGACTTCAAAGCTCATGCTTGTTCTCCAATATCAGGCCTTTTCCATCCCATCAGCTGGTTTCGACACCTCGCCATCAGAGACCTTAGATTTGTCATTTGTTAATATTCTGCTTCTCAGCCGTTTCATTTCAATTCTGCTCTCTGACCTTAAATTTGGAAGAACTTTTTGGATTTGGAAATAAGCTTGTACTTCACCATGCCTATTTTTTCTGAATTCTTATTTAATCGTGTGACTCTGGAAAGTAACCAATACTTGGTTTACATTCCTATTGTAATCTCTGCAAATGACTTAATTCTAGTTAGCCTTAACTAAAGTATCAGGGAAGAACAATCCTTTGCCATTGCTTTGTAAAAGGACAATTCTGCAGACTCTCTGGGGATTCTGATGACTGGAAAATTATTTTATAATGAAAAAAATAGGAATTCACCACGATCAACATGAACTATATGCTGTTTGCCCGCGAGCAAGAGAAAAAGTCATTAGCGCGGTATGTTGAGACAAATAGGGGGATACCCAGGAAAGAGAAATAACACATGCTCATCCAGAAGAGCGGATGCTCAATATTACATCCAAATCTGGAAGGATTAACTGATTGTTTCACTGTTTAAAAAAGTTACAAAGTGAGAATTTTTGGTAAATCTTAATATCTTTTTCTTAATATTCTTGGAGATTAGGAAGGAAACACATTTGACTTTAAGGTCAGGCTTATATTTGTATATTTCCTATCAGCTAAAACTGCACATGTGTTACAATAATAGTTGTAAGTTTAGGAGTAAGTCTTGTCTCTAGAGAAACAAGTATACCTCTGAAATTTACCTTAACACAACTGAACTCTAAAAGCACGGAGAAAATGTCTGCACTTTGTTATTTCTTATTTTTAACATAAATGCAATGCACACAAGAAAAACACAAGCCATAATTATCATAGGTGTAAGCAAGTGCTTATATTTTATATAAAATTAGAGATTTTATATTTTGTGAAAGACAGTTTTAAAGAAATGTGGTAGTCCTTTCCCCGCCCCCCTTTATGTATGCTTTAAGATGTCAGTAAATTTCATTTTGATACACAGCATAATTTCACTAACATGTCTTGCAAGCATTTCTGTTGACATTCTAATATGACGAATATAAGCAGCAATACGAAAATGACGATCACTTAGTCTCTCAAAATTTTAAGATGTTAAAATATTTCTTAGACTTTTAAGAAAGATGTTTTTCTGAAGCAGCTATTAAAGTCTTCTGAAAATGTACCGCTGACCTTTGCAATATTTGCTTAAGGTTTATAAAGCACTTTCATCTTCTGGGATTAGAGACACTAAAGTATTTGGTGGTTTTATCACCGTATTAGCATTAATGACTATTATCCAATCCTTCATCAAAATAAGGATGGTGCCCAGCGTTCTCTGTTGATTTTGTTTCCTTAACAACATATTTTATAGTGGAAAATAAGGAACCTTTTTTTCCTACTTAAAAAGAACAGATCTAGTACTTCCCTGGTGGCGCGGTAGTTAAGAATCCGCCTGCCAATGCAGGGGACACAGGTTCGAGCCCTGGTCTGGGAAGATCCCACATGACGTGGAGCAACTAAGCCGGTGTGCCACAGCTACTGAGCCTGCACTCTAGAGACCGCAGGCCACAACTACGGAAGCCTGCGCACCCAGAGCCCGTGTTCCGCAACAAGAGAAAAGCCCTCACACGGCAACCAGGACCCAATACAGCCAAAAATAAATAAATAAAGTTATTAAAAAAAAAAAGACACAGATCTAAAAAAGAGGCAGTTTGTGAGTGACAGTTTGTAGGATAAAACACCATCATCAGTGAAACTGTATTATTTAGGGAAACTAGATTCCTTTAGTTTCTGGTGGCTGCTCTAATCATCTGAAAAAAGTAACAGTATGCAAATGCTTGCTCCAGAGTTTGACAAGGCTGTCACTTTCCCTTATCGGACATAGTACTTTATCACAACGCAGTGGAAAGAAAGGGGGAAATGAGGTGGAAAATATTATTCTAGGATTTTTAGGGTACTTTCATAGAACCTAGAGACAGCTGTTAAAACTATTGTATTTAACAGCAAACGTGGGTAATGAACCATAAAGTGAAATATGTAAGGCAGGGAAATATTTCTGGTGATGCATATGCTCTAACATAAATTTTACTTCTGCATTCAGTGTTAAAGAGTAGGCTGAGGCTATGTGGAGACGTGGATCAGGCAGTCAGCACTGCCACCTTGTTTACACAACAGAGCTTGCATAGTACTTTCTGAAGAGTTGCGGGGCTGTCTTGCGTCATGTAATACTGACCGTGTAATTCATCTCCTCCCTCCTTCCCACCTTCTCTCAGTTCCTCCTTCCCTCACTCTCACTCTTTCCCTCTTTGCACTGGCTGCCAGGAAGCACAGGGTGTAATATACCGAGTGTATGACTCAGCTCTGCCTCTCAATACAATTATCCCTTTTCACAATATCCGTCTTTCTATTTTTCTCTGAATATCTGCATACCATGTACAGTGGCATGAAAGTGATTTTATTATAATCCATTTCAAATACCTTGTAGAGAAGCAGATTGTTAATTCTAAACAAACATGAAACAGGTACGAGAGTTAAATAATTAATTTCAAAGAAAATTCAACCAACACAGCAGGGTGGTGATGTGATTCTTCTTATCTTACTCTCTTGGGTAACTAATATAGAAGGAGGGTGGTGCCAACAATGGAAACATGCTAAGTTGTGCTGGAAATCATTGCTAACAGTGTTTCTGGGCAAATACAAGAGTAGCAACATGAGTTGTATTGATTAAATAATAATTTAATAGCACAGTTTGCTCTGTTAAAGCTTTGTTAGTATTTTTCCTGGCACTGTCGAGGGAAAACAGAATTTTTTTTATTACAAAATTGTGCCTACCGTTTGGCTACGTGTTTAGCTCTCTAGA
Source organism: Grampus griseus (assembly GCF_964374135.1). Lineage (NCBI taxonomy): Eukaryota > Metazoa > Chordata > Mammalia > Artiodactyla > Delphinidae > Grampus > Grampus griseus. The sequence goes on along the minus strand of NC_139013.1, from coordinate 33,440,355 downwards.
CAATATTTTGAAGTCTGTGTGAAATAAGCATTTAATACCACAAAGACCACTGAATCGGAAATGTTTATTGTGGTATATAAAATATCTTCTTTTGTTGTGAGTTTTACTATAGATGGCTGATTCTGGAGTTTTCTTCTCTTGTCATTTTTGTTTGGAGTAGTTTTTTTTTTTTTTTTTTTGAAATATTTGTTGTGAGGGGTTAGGGGACAATAATGATTTTTCTAAAGGGTTTGCTAAACCTAAAAACAATGAGATGGTAGGATAAAAGAGGTGACAATGTTCATTCTTAAGCAAGTAGAGCTTTTTTCAAACAGGTTAGATCACCTATGAAAAATAAAAGTGTATCATAGGAGTCACTGCAAAGATTCTACCATGTGGAGGAAAGACGGTGAGAAATAAAACATCCCCCATATTACCAAAGACTGAGCTTCTTGGCCAAACAGTTGGCCAATCTTTCTTCTCTCAGAGAATGTGGAAGGCGGGGGGGCACATATAACACCTTCAACTTGAACTCAGAATAAAACTTGATTCAACAGTCTTTAAATGCTTTGTGGTCTAAATGAGAGGAATCTGGAAGGAAATGACACTTCAAAATCAGAAGCATGTATCTGTCTTGAAAAAGTCAGAAGCTTGAATTCTCCTCTGGGGTGGGCTGTCATTTGTTCCTGGAAATCTGTTTGAATTGCCCTTTTAGGGGCACAAATGTGAAGGCAGTCAGCTCCTCTGAGGGAAGATCTTATATTCTATCAAGCTCATTTGTCTTCTGTTGCTACCAAAAAAATGTGTGTGTGTGCCTGCATGGTGTACATAGATATCCTGAGTCTTTTTTTTGTTTGTTTTTCTTTGTGATAAATACAAATGCATTTATTTATTTATTATTATTATTATTTTTTGCGGTACGCGGGCCTCTCACTGTTGTGGCCTCTCCCGTTGCGGAGCACAGGCTCCGGACGCGCAGGCTCAGCGGCCATGGCTCCCGGGCCCAGCCGCTCCGCGGCATGTGGGATCTTCCCGGACCGGGGCACGAACCCGTGTCCCCTGCGTCAGCAGGCGGACTCTCAACCACTGCGCCACCAGGGAAGCCCTACACGTGCATTTATTAACTAACCATTTATTAGCAAGCAAACATAAGAGTAAAAATGTATACGGTGCATTCTTAGTGTGACCACATATCGATACTTTATCTGTCAAACCCAGATATGTTTGAGGGTAAAATAGGACATTATTAACCATTATGCTGGGGCAGCAGTCATAAACTAGGGCTGCCTTGGCTGTTTAGTTACTCTAACTTTGAATTGTCTCTAAGCTTTCATTTGTGATGCAGTCATCATCATCACCACTTGAAGTAGAAGGTTTGAATGAAGCAAATGCCAAGACTCCAGCGGCAAACTTTTGTCACCCTTTCAGCTGACAGAATCCAAAAAGTATGACTGGACACGGCTGGTTCAGGATGTAGCCCGCCATCACGCCTAAGGCCTTACTAGAACCTCACAACTTGTTCAAACAAGGATCAAGGATTTCCCTAAACTGGTGCTCTTCAAATTAATATGCATATGAATCGCCTAGGAATCTTGTTAAATGTTTAAGTACAGATTTTGATTCTTGTGGTAGGGCCTGATATTCTGCATTTTTGACAAGCTCCCAGGTTATGTTGACTCTGCACACTTCACCTTGAGTAGCAAATCCCTAAATTATTATAGCTAATTCACAAATTTTATTTCCGATTTTGTCACTGAGCTCTCATGTCATCACACTACTTAACAAGATGTTACTAGATTCACCAATAAAACTCCATGTCAGATACACAGAAACTAATTAAAGCATGGCTTTCATTGATGACAGACAAGCATTTCAGGAAGGCTTCTGTCATCTACCTATGGAATAAAAAAACCTCAAAGGAATGACATTTTAAATGTTATATCTTGTCTATGGGCTGTTTTAAATCTTCCTTCTTCCTGGAAATAATCTGATTTTGTTCTTGTTTCTCTGATCCCTTCTCAACAAATAATGTGCTCAGAATTCTTCTTCCTTTGTTTGAAGAAGGTAACTTTCATCCATCATCTTCAATCTCGGTTCTGAGGTTTCAGGACCAGCTATATCCTTCTCACTAGAAAAATTTATGACAAGGATTCAGACACCTCAATGTTTTGATCAGTCCCCTCAGATGATTAGTTTTGTCTTGCGGGGAAAGAGGTTAAGAACAGAGGGAAACTGGAGGGGTGAGGGCGATAGGAGACAAGACTGTTTATCGATGTGGGTGAAGGCACTGCCAACTATCTCCTTGTTAAGGCATACTATCTGCAGACAACCTCTGCATCTATTATAAAACCTTATGTTTGTGACTCTGCCCTGTAGTGGTAATGTATGGTATGTAGGTCTTCCTAGGCATGCTGCAACTAGTCCTGCATGCCTAGGAAGACCTGCGTACCATTCGATATATCCATTTGCTTCTCAAGAAGGGGAAACACACATGTGCAAGCTCACATAAACTGCGAGATATGGTACACAGAGTCAGTGCCAGGAAAGTTATTAATTTTCTTATTTAGCAAATATTTATTCATTATAAAAAGAAATAACTCAAATATTTTCATTCCTGATAATTCACAATAGTATCACAATAAAATGAAAGATGAAATGAGGGATTTTAAAGGTTTGGCAGATGGACCTCCCTCATTCCAGTTCTAGTTTACCGTCAGAATCGCAACAGAGTATGAGTCTAGCCTGCCCATTAAATCTTCATCTAACTATCGTCAGAATGTTTGACTCCCCCAAATGTACCTTGTCTGCTCACTTTTAACAGTGTACCTAGTATTTCCTGTTTTTTAGCTGAGGTACATTTATGAAGTCTTGTGAGGACTGAATTGTCTATTTCCATTCACTGTGTTTTCCTTGCCCACCTGGTCATCCTTGCTCACCTGTAAGAGCCGTAAGTAGTCGCTTGAATATATTCCCATTATGTGTATATTTCTGTCTTTGTTTAAACGTTTTTTAATATATCTTTGTGTAACGCATCATAATAAAAATGAAAGAGTTCACATCAATCAATTCTCCCTACTAATCAAATCTGCTACTGCAAAACATTATCATTTCTGAAGCAGAAACAGACTATTTTAAAAAACAGATGAAATGAATAAAAGAGTCATTTATTATGTAAAATTAAGCAAATTCTTAATAATTAACCTCATTTCCTTATGAAACAGTTTTTTCTGCATTTCTTACTTGAATTAATAAGTAAAAAGGAGGCAGAAAGACTAATATTCATTGCATGCCTAACTGCTAGGGATGGTGAAATATCCCCTGCTGAATATTTTTATTATGGTAATTGATTATTATGATTAGAGATTAGAAGACATTTTCCAATAATATCTTCCACTTATTGAAGACTTCCCATATGCCCACAAGCTAGGGACTTCACATGAATCATTTAAAATACTCTCATCTGGCTTTTATTATGCCCACTTAATGGATGATGGACCTTAAGCTCAGAGAGGTTAAGTAGCTTCTCTATATCTAACAGCTTGTTAGTGCCAGGTTTTGAGTCAAATAGTTCATTTGAATTATAATTTCATGTTCTGTCCATTACATTTATATTTTCTTGAGAAATATATGCCCTGAATGCACCCAGCTCTTTTATGTTATTCATATATATGTGTACATGGAAGATTTCTGAAATCAGACAATTCAGGGAAAAATAATCTTCACCCCCATAAACATTTTTTCTATGCCTTAGGCTTAGATGTATTTGTATTTTGCTCAAATTGCTCTTTCTCCTTCACAATTATTCCTTCTGTTGAGCATTTGTTCCATAAGCACAGGTGATATTATTCGCACCATTTTGAATAATTATATTTATTACCATCATCTTTACCTTTCTTTTTGTAATAATTTAATGCCATTTATTAGTACTTTCAACATTCCCATTACCATTGTACTTCCGAGACATAATATCTACTATTGTAATTAATAACTACAAAAATTAACCTAAGTACAACACACAGTAAGCATTGGGTGTCACAAAACAGTTTGACACCCAATGCTTAGATGACTTTTCTCAAGTGCCTATGTCACCTCTAAGGGTAAAATCAAGCTGAGTTAGTCTTACTTTAGAGAGTAACTTGGTTCAAGTCTATAAAATTCATGTGCTGAAAATCCATATATAGACATGTTTCCAGATACATGATCAACATTGTTATTAGACTATGTGCATGTATTTATATGTGATATGTATGTGTTTTATTTCTTCCTTCTCATATTGTCTTTCCTTCTTTTGTCTTGTCTCTTTTCTTCTTTATTTCCTAAAACCAGTATCTCAGGTTTAGCCTACTTGACTGACTCAACATTGCCCAGATCAGTGATTTCTAAACTTCTTTCATCAGGTACTCATCAGTAAAATATGGAAACATTTATCACCAATTTAAATATATTTATTTGTAAATAATATAGACTTCTATATTAAAATATTCTATTATAAAACATGAAGAAAATAAAATATTTTAAAAGATGATAAATATATCAATTCTAACATTTTCTTTCCACAACCCAATAAATTACATTTTTCGCTTCACTTTGGCTCAGAAGTTCATATTTATTTAATTTCTGAACTTTAGCTTTTAAGATCTAAATTGAAATACATGATACCAAGATACTGCCCTAGTCCTACCTCCTACCCATCTTTCATCATCCCAGATAAACATGTTTGCCTTTCCATGGGCTTTGACATGGGTCAGGGGCTAAGGGGAACCTTCCCTGTATGACCCTAAGCTCCAATAACCCTTGAATAAAAGGGTACTTGGCGGAGATCTCTTAGAATATTTTCTGCTGTAAAAATGTTTTCCATGGCTTGATCAAACAGCCAGGACCTAAAAAGATATGTGTTGTAAATAAAGGGGATATTTGTGTTTTCTCTCTTCTGCAAACAACCCAGAGTAATTCTTACGTCCAGTGACAGCTATAGAATTTTGTAAAAGACTTCTGAGAAGGTAGGAAATGACCTCATTGAGCAACCTTTGGAAAAGTGGTTTCCTTATACTTTTCTACCAGATGAAAAATATGATTAATGGAATATCTCAAAAGAATATCTTATTTCATATTCTTTAAAATAAATAATTCATATGCATTAGCTTTCTATAAATGTCATAAAATAGGTAAACTTTTAAACATAGATGCCTTAAGTGCTTTTATTTTCTACATAAAATGACATTAGTCTGAAAATAGAACAGACTTTAAGAACAAGGTACTTCAAAAAAAGATCTTCCTTTGTGGTAAGTGCCAACAAAGGACACATTTTACATTAATTGGTTGTCTCCATCCAGACCATCTGTCTTTCCAAATGTAATGAATCCTGGCATTCTTATTGGTATGTACTGAATAGCTCAAATTGGGTCTGAAATAAACCCTGTTTGAAGTCTCGTTATAGGATCACCTTGTGAGTTGTGGAACAAATGTTAAGAGCCTTCTAATCAGACTCCCTCCCAGTGAAAAACTGAAGTTCAGTTGCATATAGCTGGAGCATGGGCTTCACGTGGATCCATTTTGCATTTGCATAGTAGTATCACACATTCTTCTCTCGTTATACGACTTGTGCATGTGTATGTGCCATTATATAACGTGAGTGCCTAGAATTTTAAATATGACATTAAAATTCACATATGCCTTTATACTGAGTGTTTCACTGGTTTCTGACAACCTTCTACCAGATGCAGGCAATCACCATTAGCTCCATTTCGTAGATGAGAAAATCGAGGCTTAAAGGCAGTGCATGATTTAACCTGTGACTATTTCTCCTATGATACTCTTCCCTTTCATTCTGTTGGCATTAGCTATCTTGGTCATCTCCTACAGGCCAAACTCCCCCCGACACTGGATCTCTGTAATTTATGAAAGAGGAAGAGAGAGAGAGGAAGTTACCACTAGGCACTTGAACCTCATCTTAAATGTCTCATCACCAAGAAAATCTTTCATTCTATCTCAGACCAGCTTAAGTACCTCTATGGACTCCTACACTTTTTTTAAAAAAATAATTGTAATTAAAACGATACACATATAAGTACGATCCCCCAATAGAAAGTGAACTCCAGGAAAACAGAAACTTTGCATATTTTGCTGGTCAAATTCAGCAATGATATTCAATTTCTAATACTGATTGAGCAGGTAATGAGCAGGTGCTGTGCTAGCAGCAAAATCCTATAATCATGGACTGGGAAATACGAAGCTTCCTCTCACTTCGTAGCCCTTTCCATGCTGCAAGCAAAATGGAAAATGTAACAGTAACTAAACTCAACCAGCATTGTTGCATATTGTGGAACTAGTGAGGCACTTTTGGAATTAGTTAGGGCTGGGATTGATTGATTCATAGCTCATCCACACTCTAGGGGGTAACATGAGACCAGTAACTCTGTAGTAATTCTGTAGCTATTCATATAGTCATATATTAGAAACCGTCTATTCAGATGCTTTAAGAATTTTTCAGCACTTTGAAAACAGGAATACATGCATTGATTGTATAGTCATTTGATAGATGATAATTTTCTCCCTTCTGAATATATATACATATATATGTATCTCCAACAAAATAGCTGATCATGAGGTGGAAGGTAAAAAATCTAGTTTGTGAATGGCAGTCATGGATAAGGCTGGAGACCTCCTCAATGAGGTCTTAAAGAAACCTCAAAAAACTTATGGCTGTTTTAATCACAGTAATAAATCACTGCAGTGAGAAAAACTGTGGATTACTTCACCACAGTCCCCAAAACAACAGGAAAAACTCCACTGAACATTCCAAAGCCTAAAGGAGAGGATCAAAGAGGCTAAGTTTGTAGATTTACCCATGGTTTGGCCAGACTACTTCCACTCAACAGTTACTCAGTTGTTCTAAATTCTTTGCTACCAATATCACTGCTACCATCCTATTCAGAAAAAGTAGGGCTAGTCGAGGGGATGTTGGCCTTTGGGAGAGGGCAGTGATTGTAAACAGAAAGGCTCTCCCTCTACCATATGCCAAATGCTGAATTCTATTCTGTGACTTAATGAGAAACAAAACAGACCTGGGCACTATCAACACAGAGTTTATAGTCTCAAGGATTAAATGCAGTAAATCACATATTATGACCTAATCAGTGCCTATGAGAAACATACTATCAAGAAGGTTCTGATTGCGCATGATATGACAACCAGACTTAATCTGGAAGCTCAGGGTATTTAAGAAGCAACTAGAATAAATAGGAGTTATCTAGGTGAAAAATGGAGAGGGATAGAGAACATTCTAGATTGTGGAAACTGTATAGGCAAAGGTTTTGAAGCTCGAGGGAACACAGCACAAGAGCATGTAAAGCCTCAGACATTTTCCAGTCACTTTACATATACTATCTCATTTAATCCTCACATCTTCCCTAAAGTAGGCACTGTTCTTTCCCCTGATGTGAAATAAGGAGACAGATGCTTAGTGAGAATGAGTAACCTGCCCAAGGTCACACAGCTACTGAACCCATATTTGAATGCAGATCTCATATTTCTGACGGAGACTGCAGTGAAACTCAATTGAAATACCAAGTTTATTAACAGACAATCAGGAAGCTTCCTGGGGAAGTTAGGCCTGAAAATTGGTCTGATGAAAGATAAAATTTAAGCATCTAGATAAATCAAGTTATTCTACATCTAGAAAGTCCAAAATAAATCCCAAGGAGCTTTTGTTCATTATTCATTTGTGGTATGAAAATCAGGTAATGGTATTAGAAATCAGCCAGCAGCCTACATTTTCCTTACAAGTAAAGACTAGCTTTGAAATTATTTAAGAAGGCTGACAGATGCGTCAAAATTATTCAACCCGTTTTAAGTAGAGAAAAACAGACACCGCATTCTATTTATTTCACTTCTACATGTAAAGCTCATTCTAAATTTGACTACAAGAAAACTGCCTTTGAATATAGAGCTATTTGTTCCAAAATGCCATGCTGGCACATACAGTTTCTCTCAAGTTTTTCCTCTACACAAAAAGAGCAACGATGAAGTGGACTAGATTCATAGTGACAATTTTTATATGTTTTCTGGTGGTTGACAACTGCTCAGAAGATCGGATACCATAGGAAAAATTTCAGCCATCATGGCTATATGAATTGTCTAAAGGCTTAAAAACATAAAGGCAGAAAAAAATTATAGGAACATTTACCTTTCAAAGTAATAGAATACTGCAGTGACTTTCCCAGGTATCCCAGAGACAAGTGGTTTTGAGTCTCACTGGCTAGATAACTCCTTTTGTAACAATCTAGGATGAGATATTGTGTGTCTCTTTAAAGCCTCAAGAATGCTTCCAAGTCTCCAGGAACCAGAAATCGAGTATGACAGGCTGTATTCTGTGCTGCTTGGTGCTTCCTTAAAGTCATGCCCAATCATGTTTCAGACAGACTTGTAACTTCTTAAAGTCCCACTAAGGCTTGCCTCCATTATCAGATACTGTAGTCCCTGAGAAGAGGATAGTTGCGGGACCTACACACTGAATTGGTAATGTCAGGCTCCCACCTTCCTGATGCTCCTGGAAATGTGGTTACAAATAGGTTATAAGACATCTGGGTAAACATTTCCAAGTCATGGTCATTCCTTTCCAAAGCTTACGGAGATAAGATGTCAGCCATGGTGACTAAACTCCATTTAAAGCATAAATCCTCATTGGACTTAAAAAATAACTTAATTCATAGTGTTGCACACACTGAGGGGATTTTTCAAACTCTTCCTACATAAAGTAACAGTTTTACATTTTCTGCCTTTTTATTTTTTCAAATTAGCTGTCTCTTTCTTTCCATGTGAAATATTCGAACTCCCCTCTCTCTGTTAAGATTCTTTGGACACAAGCAACAGAAACATAATTGGGCTGGCCTAATCTTTTCAAGGAATTGATTGAAAGGACACTTGGGAGGTCACGGAATCAAATGTAAAGCTGAACACCTGGATTTTTAGAAGAATAATGGTGTATTGAGAGATATTACTAGCAGGTACTCATGCACAATCTCTTTGTAGCATTAACAAATGCCTTGTAGCATCTGCTGTTTATCACGATACTGAGAATTTATTCCAGAGATTGTTTAATGTGGGTCATGAACTCATCTTGGTTGGGAGGTGGAGGGAAAGCATTATTATGAAGATCTCCACCGGCACAGTATAGAATGTGGGATGGAAGATTCCCAAACGATAAATGAAGTGCTATTGCCAAAGAAGGGGACAAAGGAAGCAAATGCTCACAACCATTGTTTTGATTTTGTTGGTTTGGTTTCAGGTTGTTTTGTTTGTTTGCTGTCATGCTGTTAAACTCATATTTCTTTTTTCTTTTTTAAGGTGCTACGAAACACTGTTCAAATGCCCATCCGTAATAATGTGAGTACAGTGTGTTATAGTCACAAAAATAAGTGAAGCTAACTCATAGTGTTAAAAGGCAGGATTTTGATAACCCTTGAGGAAAAGAGAATAGTGACTGGAAGAAAAGACGAAGAGGTTCTGGAGACATTAGTCATGTTCTGTTTCTTGAACTGAGTGCTGGTTTCAGAGACTGTGGTTAGTTTGTGAAAATCCATTGATCTGTGAAAAAAAAGAATCATTGAGCTGTAAACTGTAAACTTATGTACACTATTTGGTAGGTACATTACCTGAGCCAAAAGGAAAATTAAATAATATAGATCCTGTCTTTAAAAATATGATATTGTGTTAACCATAGACTTTTTTACATTAATGAACGTAATGAATCAAATGGAGAGAATGTGGAGAATGAAAGCCAAGGGACACGAAATGGATGAGCCAAAGTCACAGAGGTAGATCTTTCAGTGCCCACTCCTCTCCTTTCTCTATGGTTATACACCATGGAATGAATCTCACAAACTTCTATACTTCCCATTGCCCAATCATGCATTTCCAAAGGAAACAAAATTAAAAACTCAAATGCTACAAGGTAACAATTTTATTCACTTTCTTGTCCTCAGTGCCTAAAACAGTGCCTGGCATTCAGTCTGTGCTCATATGCTATGTGTTAATTGTATTTTTAAGTTAGAGAAACATTTGTCAAAGTCTGGTCTCTGCTATGGGAGATTCAACCAAATGAAAATTTTTTTTTCTTTAAATGTCAGCAACTCAAGGAAATTCAGTTTGAATAAGGTCCAAGGTCAGAATAGCTTCTTAAAAAAGATGAAATCTATTATTTGGTTTTCTCAAAGAAATTTTAATTTTAAAGCCATCAACAATTTCCCAAGGTTAATCATCTTCCTCAAGAGAGATAATGATAAAAGTCAATGATCAAAAAAGGTTACAAAGCAAAGAGTGTGTGATTTTCCAATTATTACCTTATGTGATTTTTTTTGCCTTTTCTTTAATGATAAATTGTATTTAATGTAATTTGGTTCTTTCTCCTGACACTTCAAAAGTTTATCAAGTGCTTTTGTCACGCCTTTTGACTTTTCTTTTGCTTTTGGATTGCTTATTTCTGATTAACAGAAGCTTGAAAATCTCTTGTTCGGAAGTCAATCAGAATGCAGCTGTTTCATAATGGTACAGTGAACAGTTGACACTTTGCTGGGCTAACATCTTCTCGACAAATTGATTACCTCTACTGCACATCAATCACTTGACATAACCAAAATAAAGCCAGCTTAATAGAACAATATCTCATGATAAATACTTTCCCTTGAAACTTCCCATCTTTGCCTCCACACATATATTGATAAATGATGTTTCTTCACCTTGATGCTCTTTTTCTCGAGCAGGAGGCCCATTGTCCTATGACAGCATCCTACTGCATTCACTACATTACCTAGATGTTTAGGGCAGTTTTCAAAAAGAGACTTCTCTGTCTCAGTATATTGCCAGTTAAATCAATAAACACTGAGAGAGAGCCCAAAGTTTAGCAAGGCAGCTGCTTGCCCTCATCCAATGGAACTAGGTAACAAGACACCTGTTTCTTACTTTCTGTCCCCTTTATAGCCAAGAGCAAAATCACAGGTTAACCAGGATGCTTGCCTTTCTTGGCCTGTTTCACAGGTCTCAGATGAACAAGAACTCAGTCTGAGCTTCCATTCAGTGACTTCTTCCCTTCATGGAGTAATAAGAACGATGTTAATCTCTTCAACAATTTTAGAAAGACAGTTAAAAGCAACCACTGGAAATGGCACAGGCTCCATATGGAGGTTTATACTTTTTCAGTTACCATACTACTGCTTTGTAAGTCTGTTTTTGTTATCTTCTAAATGAGTTAAAAGTCTTTTCTCATATAAACTCTGTATTAGTGTGCTCTTGCTTTAAAGAAAAGGCTACCTCCAAAATCTGTAGATTTAGAGAATAAGTATTTATTATTGCTCAAGAGTCCATGGGTCATCAGGGTTGATTTGGGCCAGGCTCAGTCATGTGTCAGCACTCAATGGCAGATCAGCTGGGAACTGGCTCATCTAGAATGGCTTCACTCACAGGCCTGTTGATTGGATGGCAGTCAGCCAGGGCAAGGGGGTGACAGGGCTGCTTATCTTTCATCATCCTACACGCTAGCTTCAGCTTATTTACATGTCAGTGGCCAGGTTCCCAGGGAGTAAAAGGAAGCACATACCAAAACATCGCATCTGACACATTCTGTTGGCCAGGACAAATCACAAAGCTAGTACAGAATCAAAGGATGGGAAATACATGCCACCTGTTCATGGGAAGAGATTCAAAGTCACATTCCATGAGCCGCAGATATAAGGAAAGGACAAAAAAATTATAACCAATTTTGTAATCAATGTATGCTAAATTCAAGAGCACCCAGTCAAATATATTTGCATGAATTTTAAAAATTATGACCCACTTTAAAATTTCAACTAAATTTTTGAGAAATCAGTCCAATCAAATTATTTCATTTATACAAACATGTTTTTGAATTTCACTGACGGATTTGTTTTAATTATTGGGTATCTGTTAGGTGGAAAACAACATGTATGAATTTGAACACATCACCATAAATTTACATTTTGGTGGCATCATTTCAAATTCACATAAAGCAACTTTTAACTGCACTGCCATTAGCATTAGATGTTTAGGATCTTAATGAGCTGTATCTGAGAATAGAAATGATAATAATATACATGCTATATCAAATAAATCTTCCTTGGTGTAAAGTCTGAAATGTTCATACATCATATAAGGCAAAGTGAATGTCATATCTGTTCAACTCGATCAACATCCAGGTGCTTTTGATTTGCCTTTAATAAGGCAAAGAAGTATGTTATAGTCAAATCTTTATAGCAAGATATATCATAAAGGAACACTTTAAAAGATTAATATTAATATCAAGGAATTTAGAAAAATGAATGTAAGCAAAAAACATGCTTAAAACTTTGTTTTATAAAAGCACTAAAGAGCTATATGTATGTAAATATTTGTAATATGTAAATGTATGTAGAGAAATATTAAAATATCTGATATCCATCACTCAATACATAGTAGTATTTTTTTCCTACAGTTTAGCATAATATTCATTTCTTTTTGGAGGCTAGCATGTATTTTTGAATGAATTCTGTGAACAACATACAAATATCACTGGGGCACAATTCTGGTATTTATTTTTAACCAGTAAATATCCTCACTGGCTATAACAGCCTGACATTTTATAATTTAGCAGCTTTTACTCTTACTTGTGCAGGCTGCCTTATTTTCTGTCAATTTGCCCTTTAGAGGGAGGTTGTTTTCAAATAGAAAATGTACTATTACATTAATAGATGAAAAATGGTTGTATACTATTATTTCAAATGTTTATGGAGTACTAAACAAACTTTTAAAAAATGAGAAATGATGTTAACCCCAAGGTTCCAACAATCTACAAGTGAAGATACAAGAAGCCAACGTATATAAGGAATGCAGCATGAAATAATTGTTTAAATAAATGCTTAAAACTTAATTACTGCTTTCCGTATTTCAGTCACTTTTTACTTTAAGCTGGTTTGTAAAAACTTCAAGCATTAATATTGAATTTTCATGGTTCAATACCATGAGTAGTAATTCTATAAAATGTGTGATAAATATCTGTTTCTTACTTCATTCTATCCTCTGAGATCAAGTCATCAGCAAACAACAAAACCAACTTTCAACAGGGAGACAGAAATTTTCTGTAGGCCAGAAAGACAAATTCAGGACATCACCACATCTGTCACCATCCCAAACCTTCTTTGCCTACCTAACTGAGGGTACACAGAAAGGAAAATATATAGAGAGAAAATCACTAGAGGGGATTTTATAGTCAGGCTGGCTTGAAGACATTTAACTATGTTGTGGAATTGTTGTGAAGATTACATTTATGTAATAGTTACAAAGCGTTTCAGATAGTATGTAGCAAGCGTGTGCTCAAAACACGAAATCATATTATCACTATCATTAGCAACATCATTATAATCTCCATTACTATCTTTAAAATATTTGCACTGACTTTTATGATGTCAAATTTCTAACAAAAATACTATGAAAAGCATTTTAATTGATCTGTTCTATCCACAGCTAAGTTTTACTCCTCACTACACAAACGTATTAACTGAAGCTGACATAAGGAAAGAGTTTTTTGAGTACATTACAATCATAAACTAGCCCATGAAGATTCAAAATGATAATCACATCTTCAGCTAACGCTTTCTGTGAGCTCAGCTATTTCCAAAGCGTTAACACAAATTTCCAAGCTTGACACAGAGGTGAAGTTTTTTTTTTCAAAGCAAACAACAATACTATATTCTCTGGCTCTTTCGCAGAGACATTTCCTTTAGCAGTCAGAGTTCTATATAAAGACCCAAAGTGTGGGAAGCCCCTATTCTATCTTCTGACGTCTTCCCTCTTGAGCACCACAAATATCCTTTCTCGGGGATAAAAAATGGGACACCAAGAGGTGATGAAGACACCTCTATTAAGAGGTGACCACTGGTGTGTTCTTAGGTGTAAGGCGCTTTAAGAGATGAAGCTATACTGATTGAACTTGCTTTGCACAGTGTATACAAGGAAATAGAGCTAAGAAAAGAGACTTAATCAATACTGACTAAGGATGATAATTTGAGAGGTGAAGGAAAATCTATGAGGATTTCTTTGGAAAAGCCTGAACCATCAGAAACAAGATATCAACTTAGAGCTTAATCTGTTGTAACACATTTATAACAAAATAACTTTTCAAAGTACTCCACTATCATGTCAGCATATATTTTTTTTAATACCACAGCAAACTGGGCACTATGCTTGTGGCTTGAAATATAAATGTTATTAAGATACTCATTCTGCTCTGGAGAAACACCCTTACAGGGGAATCGTCTATGTTAGTGTTTTCTGGGATGCTTATGTTTTTCTTTTTTGTTGTTGTTTTTTTTTGTGGTACGCGGGCCTCTCACTGTTGGGGCCCCTCCCGCTGCGGAGCACAGGCTCCGGACGCGCAGGCTCAGCGGCCATGGCTCACGGGCCCAGCCGCTCCGTGGCACGTGGGATCTTCCCAGACTGGGGCACGAACCCGTGTCCCCTGCATCGGCAGGCGGACTCTCAACCACTGCGCCACCAGAGAAGCCCGATGCTTATGTTTTAACATATTCAAGAAGAATAAGAGGAAGTGATTTAAGTTTAAATATATGAATGAAAATGTAAGCCCAAGCTTCATGTAAATCAGATCAAGGCAATTACTTATGGTCTACTCATCTGACATAAAAATGCATGAATCCATTAAAAAATATATATATATACTTACATTTTTAAAGTTGTGTTAAGAACACTTAACATGAGATCTACCCTCAAATGTTTAAGTATACAATACAGTAATGTTCAGTATAGGAACAATATTGTACAGTGGATTTCTAGAACTTATTCATCTTGCATAACTAAAACATTTTTTTCAACTTATAATGAAAAAGAGTGCCTTTGGAATCAAGGACAAAATCTTCACACAAATAACCAAATATTTATCAATAAGTGTTTTCAAGGAATTGATCAAAACTATGAATTGTGCATACTCAAAACAATAATGTATTAACTAGAGTGCATGGGACTTCAGTGATTTAAGCACAAGCCCTTTATCTTTTTTCAGTGCTTCTCTAATGTGTTCAAAGACTATCACACCTAAAGCAGCCTGCACTGCCAAGGGACATATTCATGATATAATTCTACAACGATCACACTGATATGTTCTCTTTTTAGAGAGAATTTATTTTTAATTTATTTTAGCAACATCTTGGTAAAGTTGGGAGTGTGGAGTAATTTAAATCTTTTCAGAGATGAGAACCATTACTACACACTTTACTATGTACAACTTACTCTCCTCTGTACATAGTTATATACATACAACTAGTTCACTAGCTAAAAACCTCATATGCTTTTCCACATTCTCGTTTCCAAGTAAGATGATCATATTTTCTGAATCCAAATTTATAAAGCATCATGAAAAACAGTTAAAATGTTGTCTGTCTTGTAAAATCAGGCTCACTTTTCTCTGTTTACTGAAGAGCTTTCCTTCACATGACATGTGTACTGTTTGAAATTATACATAGGATTTATTGCCACTCGTAAATTTGATTTAGATAGTTTCTAAAATAATTTCCATATCTTTAATGAGTTTTGTAAATCACCTCTGAGAACACACAGACTAATATTCTTTGTGATGCTACTAGAAGAATGATGCTCATAAAAGGAAGCTATTCTAATGAGTGAATTGTACTGGAATATTCTTTTCACTGTATGTGTTCCCATTATTTTACTCAAGTAAGCAACAAAGAGAATCTCTATACTTATTGTGCAACACAACAGCAACACCTGGAGAAAAATGAAGACTGACAGTTAACAAATTGTAAAGTATCGGGTATGGTAACATGAGCAATATTTTATCAGGACTGAAAATAATTCCTCAACACTATAATAGAAAGGGTTTATATAGTCATTCATAGCAGTTAAGCATATAATTGTAACAAACACTGAAATCCAGTCAACATAATCACTGTCTCTTAGTTGTCTAGGGTTAAAAAAATAAGAGAAAAAAAAACTATGATGCTATTAGAAAATATTTTTGTTCAGGGAGAATTATTAATCAGAAAAAAAACGTCCTCCACTGAAAGAAAGAAAAAAATGTTCTTACTAAAGTGAATAATTTTTCTATTAATTATCCCCATTGAGATTTCCTCAGTGACACATACGTAAATTAAGTTTGGAATCTGAAAAGTTCTTAGATTTATTCAGTACCAAAGTACTATCAGAAATCTTTAGCATTAATGTGAACTGGAAAATTAGACACCCATAACTTGTAAACCCCAAGTTGAAATTCTGATACAAAGAAAATTGGTGAGGGAGTTATATTAAAACATTAAACCTGTGAATATGTGAACTCTTAAATATTTGCTTTCTGTCTTCTTGGCAAACCCACCTCAGGTACAAGAATAGGAGAGTCAATATTCTAGGTGTGCACAAACAGAAAAAGTTTGATGAAGCAGGTATCAAAGAAGTTCTTTAGGACCCTTTTGAAACAAAGACACCTCAATAAATGGCTTTTGTTATATCCAGGTCCCTATATGTTTCTGACTGAATATGAAACTCTATCCTGGGAATGTGTTTGAGTCTGTCTTCTATTATCGTAGAAGTTGACAACTAATGGTTTTAATAACCCTTGAATTACAAGTCAAGATTTTATGACAGGTGGACACTGCATCTTATGTCCTGAAACTAAATGTGAGTTATCCTTTTAAAGGTAACTAATATCTGACATCTGATGTTTATTTAGAACATATGTGAGCATTCATATTAAATGATAAAAGTGCCATTTATCTTGGGCTTTCTCTACACAGCTGAGGAAATGAGGCAACTAAAGGGCTCACACAGTTCTTTCATTTAGTGTTTTTCTTATATAAGTTTATTTATTTTATTTATTTACTTTTGGCTGTGTTGGGTCTTTGCTGCTGTGCGCGGGCTTTCTCTAGTTGCCGTGAGCGGGGGCTACTCTTTGTTGCGGTGCGCGGGCTTCTCATTGCGGTGGCTTCTTTTGTTGCGGAGCACGGGCTCTAGGCACACAGGCTCAGTAGTTGTGGTTCGCGGGCTCTAGAGCGCAGGCTCAGTAGTTGTGGTGCACGGGCTTAGTTGCTCCGCGGCAGGTGGGATCTTCCCGGACCAGAGATCAAACCCGTGTCCCCTGCATTGGCAGGCGGATTCTTAACCACTGCACCACCAGGGAAGTCCTCTATCGTTTAGTTTTTAAAGTAAACTTTTATTGCTTATAAATCCCTTAAACCATAAAGTATACTCTGTGCTGTTCTTTCCAAATGCTGAAATAATTATTTTTAAAAGGATAAACGTTCATTCTAAAGGGCAAAGTAATTAGGGAAAGAAAGTGATATACAAGCCGGCCTTGGGGTTGGGTGGCAAAATGAAGTGTGTTGGGGAATGGAGAGCCAGGAATATAAGCACCCCGGCAGGGCTGGTTGAGGCTGTGACTGTAAATGGGGGAGTAAAACACAGCGTGCGTCTCAATGTATACTAATAATGTTGGTTCAGATGGAGTGGAGCCTGGGGTATTATTAGTATCTTGCCCATCATACTACTCTAAGGAAGGCTTGTGCTAGCAGTCACTACTGGGGGGGTGGTTCAACATTAAAAGACTGAGGAAGATATCACATTGATCTTAACACTTAAGTAGAGCCACCATTCTTAACTTTTTCTAGGGTACACAAAGATGGTTGATATTTGTATCTATGAAAAACAAATTTCATTAATGTATCCACTAATGTGCATATTAGCTATGTCTCCATCATTTTTCTCTCCTATTCAGGAAAGTATTATAGCAATATAAATGTGTGAGAGTGACTTCGAGGTCCTACCTAAATGTCCATCGACAGATGAATGGATAAAGAAGATGTGGTGTATGTGTATACACACACACAGACACACACAATGGAATACTACTCAGCCATAAAAAAGAATGAAATAATGCCACGTGCAGCAACATGGATGGACCTAGAGACTATCGTACTAAGTGAAGTAAGCCAGACAGAAAAAGACAAATATCATATGATATTGCTTATATGTGGAATCTAAAAAAAGAAAAAAATACAAATGAATTTATTTACAAAACAAAAATAGAGACACAGAAAATAGACATAGAAAACAAATTTATGGTTACCAAAGGAGAAGTGGGGAGGAAGGATAAATTAGAAGGTTGGGATTAACATATACATACTGTTATATATAAAATATATAACCAACAAGGACCTGCTGTACAGCACAGGGAACTATACTCAATACTCTGTAATAACCTATATGGGAAAAGAATCTGAAAAAGAATATATCTATATCTATCTCTGAATCACTCTGCTCTACACCTGAAACTAACACAACATTGTAAATTATACTTCAATAATAAACAAAATAAAATAAAAACAAAAAATAACATACAGTGTGGATTAAAACTTCAAGATAAATAAAGCTGTTAAAAAAATAAATGAGTGAGAGTGACTTACAGGTTTTACTTGCTTTTGTATTAGTTTATTAAAAAAGAAATAATCTTCTAACATTGGGACTGCTACCACTAATCGTCACACTTCTCAAGGTCCACCTTACTAATAAATAATACAAAGGCTGTAAATCTTTTACAAGAAAGACGGTCCTGTTTGGAGAGCTACCAACGAGGTGGCTGGTTACTAAGGAGCAAAAGAGGAATCCAAATAACTGACTGTTGTGATGGCAAAATCAGAGGGACTTCAACAGGCAAATTAACATCTTGCAAAGTTAAGCTATAAAAAGAATTGTTTATGTCTCAAGTTATATACGTTTCATCTTGAGCACTGTGGTTGGATCAGTGCAGTGCGTAGAAATGTTACCAAATATCTTTGGTAGAAAGGAACTGTCTACATAGCTAGAAACTAAAGGGTTCAAGAGGGAGAGCACTGAGCAGGTATCTAAAGGATGAACTTAATAAGGACACTGGGATGAAATTGATCATGATGCCCAGTGCTTGGGAGAAGGTCTGGCACATAGCAGGAATAAATACATAGGAAATCTCAGAATTTTAAAACTGGACAGGACCTATTAGAATTCCTACATCAGCCAAGTCATTTAAAACCTGGAGAAACTAAGCTTTTTAATTTTTTTTCTGAGACTCAGAAAGGTAATTATAACATAGTTCAAAACTTAGAATGTGGAATGCATTGGTCACTTATTTATTCAATGCACCTGAGCAAATTATTTAAATTCCATGAGCCTCACTTCTTCAATGGTAACAAACAGCTGCTTTAAGTTCTAACATGTAAATAAAGAGCTTAACAAAATGTCCGACACATAGGGAGTATTCAATAAATGACAGTTGTAGTGTACACACACAAAGTCGCTAACAGACAGAGGATAGAATTTATGTCTCCCGCATCCATCAGTGCTAGTCAATCTGTTTCCAAATTCTAACTGAACTATTATTTATTGAGCTTTCATGCATGGTGAATGTCAATTTCATATATGTTATTCTTGATAGTACATCATGCTTCTATCAGAATTGGTGTATAACATTAAACGGTACTACAACCAGCTCATTTTTTCCAGTAATAGTCCTTCTATTATAATTTCTGAACATTCCAATTTATCAGTGTTAAAGATAATTTCCTCCCCTCATAAAATATTAACATCCTTTTCTGTGTGACTAAGAATTGTCTCCAAGCAACTTCTTCCTGTCATTAATTAAAAGAACGAGCATTGTAATATGAATGTGTAATTCTCTGACAAGCACTCAAGTGTTTGCTGAGAAGTCCCTTTCTACCAAAAACATCTGGAAAATAATATGGTAAATTAAAAATCTGATACTTTAATATACTACACGGTAATCCCCAAGGCTAGGCAGGCAAAGTGCCAAACTGGCAAAGCTCTTACTCCTGGCGTGGTGCCACGGCTTCCTCATTTTTCTTTTCTCGATGCGTTATACGAGGAGTTTGCACTGCTTTACTTATCAGACGAGTAAATGATAACAAACACATCCCAACCCAGGTTAGCTTTTCTGCTTGCAGTGGACAGTGTCTCCCTCAGACACAGCTATCATCAATATTTTAGGTACTCCGACAGACTTGGGAACAGCTGTAGTTAGTAAAAGCAGTTGCATGACTCCTGCCCCAGCAGTAAAAGTAAATTGCTCCTTCTCATTGGTTTTATGTCGTCTGCTGGAAGCATTTTAATGGGCATTCAAGTCCCATTCCAAGAGGCTGTAGCCCTTTCCTTATTTTTTCCCCTGTCTCAACTTTATGTTTTCAGGGTGTTGAATAGTATGTTAAGAGCCTGAAGCTTTAAAACTCAGCCACCCAATGCTTTGTGAAACGAGGGCCAGGACTTCACTCTTCTGATTCCCAACCGTATGATGTTTCACACTTTGTAAAGGACTGTCGTATTCCTAACACCTTCGATTCTCAGATGTACACCATGAAGGATTACTTTCCCCACTTTTCTTTTATGAAAACTGAAGCTCAGAAAGCTAAGGGATTCTTCACAAAACCAAGAGACAGATTATACAAGTGTACTTATGAAAATGTAAAACTTGCAGGAAGATAATCATTCTACATATTAGACACACATAAGTGGAAAAACAAAGAACTGAATACAGATCTCGTGACCCCACATCTAGAGATCTTTCTGTGGCAGCACCTGGGATCACAAAAGCCAGGTAGGAGGAAGGGAAATAGTACATGAAAACAGCATATGGAAAGACTTTCATATCATAGTCAACTATTTCTCCTCATCAAGTCTCAGGTAAATATCACTGAAGAAGAGAAAATGATTTTTCTTTGATAGAAACAAAGCAGTCTTCAATGATATCTTACCTTTATTGTACTGCAGGAAGCTTACGAGGGAGTGCTCTCTGGAACAAAAGGAAGGGTGTAAAAGAAGTAGAACTGGGTAGTGGAAGAAGCTGAACTCAAAGGCTGTAGTCTTCGAAAGAGAAGCCTTAGCTAATCTCAGTCAACACTCTCCTAACTTAAGGGAAAGGGCCTAGGACTTTGTACCTCAAACTGACCTGTCATTGGATGTAGTGTGATTCTGCGAAGGGGCATAACCATGAGCAAGGCCTTTCTGTGGCTAAAAGTGAGCCAAAGAAAGAGACTCAGCTGTGAACTATCAACAGCCAACATTCTAAGCAGATGGAAGAATGAATGTCTTGGTTCTAAAGGGGAGTCTGGGTGGCGCACAATAGTGTTTATATTAGCCTATAAAGCCATTCTATACTCTTGTCTACCTGAGACAAATCCTAGTTATCTTTCAAAATGCAGGCCAAGAGTTACTCCCACCATCACTGTTCCATTATATCATTTTATGTCTCTAGAATAGTATCTATCACAAGCCTCACCAATCTGTGAGTTGCATGAAGACAGGCCCTGTATCTTATCTTCTACTCTCTCTCCAGTGCCCGGCACAGCACCAGGCTATAACAATTAATAAATGCTGAATTAAAAATCCACATCAAGCCAGCAGCATGCAGGGTCCTCTCCTGAATGCTTTCTTCCTTTCAATCTTGATGATGTAGTGGAAATTAAGTCATATACATGTATAACTAGAGAAGATCTGTTGATGTTCTGTCCTGAAGTTCTTGCATGAAACATTTTTTTGAAGAAGGATTTGTATCATTTATAGTCCAAGGAGGAAGTGAAGTAAAAGCAAGAGAGACAGCTGCAATAAAAATTGCACACCACTCAAAATTAGGAGAGCTAAATTCCAGCCCAGACATTGCCATGTACTAGTCGGGAGAACTCAGACTGTACTAGATCTCTGTTTATTATGATTTCCTAGAAAATAATTGTGTGTGACTGCATCAGAGAATATCTGAACTAAAAGGAAATTTGTAGAACTTTTCATCCTTATCCTATAACACCACAATGAAGTGAAAAATGTTAAGGGTGCTCTACAAAGAAATGCCTTTTTAGAAAACAAAATTTTAGTTATTTACAGATGAGACGGAGGTGTGCATCTATTTTAGGCAAAAGGAAATGAGCAAAAGTGAACCTCAAAATTTTTAGGTATATTCCCTAAGTAAGTTCATATGTGCAGAGGCATAATTTAAAATTAAAGACTAAATATTTTAATATTTTTAAACTTTTTTTTTTTCTAATACTATCTCCTAGAAACCTCATCATTTTCTTATTATTTCATTTGCCTCTGCCAGGTACTATGGCCAAATCTACAGAAATGTACCAGCCCACACAGTTACTAGATTGGGTCTCAACAATAGTTTTTGCTGTCAACCAAAGATATTTTAGAGACTGATTAGAATGTTATATTTTAAACACCAGCTATAATTCTTGAATTTTGTTTTTTTCTTGAAGAGATACATGTCCATGACTCTAGAATTTTACCAGAGGAATCTGTGAAATGTTTTTCTTTGATTTCTTTTGTGACTTTGTTTTTCTCCTAAACCACATGCCACTGCATTTTGTTTTTAAAGAATCAAAGGGGATTTTCCTGTGTTGAAGATTGCTGACTCAAGTTTAAAAGATAAAAGAGTTTATTCTAGGTTACTGTTGGGAAAGTCAAGCTTGAAATTGAGGTATGGGGGCGCAGTAATCCTGGAAATGAGGAAGCTACAAGACGGGGAACCACAAACATATGAAAATAAATTGCATCAAGATTACTGACTGATTCTTCAACTGTGCCTACCAAGGAAAAGATTTCAAGCAAAAGCATAAATTAAAAAGCTGAAAAATAACTTAATAGTTTTACCTATTTCCACCATACAATTTGGGGTTTGATTCCAGACAATTTAACTGGTTAATAAACCAATTAATTCTCTTCCGAGGAAGATAACACAATCCAATATGTCTAAAATGTTTTATTCACAGTGTTCAGTATGCAATAAAAACATACTAGATATACAGAGAATAAGAACTATGTGGCCTTTAATCAAGAGAGAAAACAGTAAGTAGAAGCTAACTCCAAAATGGCACAGATATTGCAAACTGCACACAAGGACTTTAAAGCAGCTATTATAAATACGTTAATAGACTTTTAGCAAAGATGGTCATGAATGAACACATGAACAATTTTAGCAGTAAAATGGAAACAATAAAAAGATAAAATTTGAAATGAATAGTTCATTTGCACAGCTTAATAGCAAAGTTGAGGTAATAGAGGAAAAGGTCAATGAATTTGAAGAGAAATCAAGAGATATTTATCAATTTAATAAAGACAAAGAGAAAGATGAAGATAAATGAACAATTCCTCAGTGATATGTGGGATAATATCAAACCATCCAGCTGCAAAGAAGATACAGAATGTGATAGAAAGAGGGAGAATGTGATAGAAAAATATATAAAGAAACAGTGGGAAATACATAGATATAGGAATATCCAAACACACACCCACACACACCACTCCCACACACGTTTTCCCTTTTTTTTTTTTTCCCCACTGAAAGGGATTAAAAATAAGGACATATCCTTAGCAATGAGCACACATAGCTTTCAGATCCTGTTTTTAAAATGCACCTCTTCTCTCAAATGAATTAGAATCCAGGTTGAATCCAGGGTTGGGTCAAGAAAGTTAACAATAAACTTGGTACTCTTGATGTGCCATAAAATAATGAATTATATAAAGAAAGATAAACACACGTCCAAATGACACAGTAGACAGCTGAAGAGACCTCCACTGGCCAAAACTGAGACAACTTATGCATCAGAAAAAAAGAGGAATGGATTATTACTCACTGAGTAATAAAT
The DNA here is from genome assembly GCF_964374135.1 of Grampus griseus. Taxonomy (NCBI): domain Eukaryota; kingdom Metazoa; phylum Chordata; class Mammalia; order Artiodactyla; family Delphinidae; genus Grampus; species Grampus griseus. The sequence continues at coordinate 33,416,683 of NC_139013.1, read as the reverse complement.
AAAATCCATGATTTCATAATAATAAATAAATAAATGAATAAATAAACAGATGAAGAAGAAAAGAAAACTTTTCCTGACAGATGAATGCCAAATAATAAACATAGAGGGAATGGTATATTTGGAAGATCATCAATGGATGCTAAAACTACTGAGTGAGAGTTTGATAAGAGAGGAAATAGTTTAAAAATATCTCCCCACAAATGACTTATTAATTACAAGGGGAAAGTGTAACTTTATAGTAGAGAAAACTCACTGACACACCAAGCAAAGTTAACATCACCAATACTGTGACTAGTTGGCATCATGTGCTTTATGATATGATGCACTGAAAGGATACAACACTATTTCTGTGTTATTCCATCAAGTAAGGCAAATGGGGGAATCTAATAATTAAGAGAAATCAGACAAATCCAAATTTAGGACATGGTTTAAAATAATTATCCACTTCTCTTCAAAATTCTCAAGGTCAATAAATGCAAAGAAGAACTGAAATGCTTTTCCAGATTAAAGAAACTAAAGATGTGTGAAGACTAAATATGATGTGTAATCCCAGACTGGACCCTGAACTAGGAATGAAATGCCTATACAAATCATTACTGGGAAAACTCACAAAATGTACATATGGACTATGTAATGGTATTGTGTCGTGAATTTTCCAAATTTTGACCACTGGACTGTACATTTATAAGGGAATGTCTTTTTCTTAAAAATTACACAATGAAGTACTTAGACAAAAAGGTGCATGATATCTATAACTTCCTCCCAAATATCTTTTAGGAGTTCTGTGTGTGTGTTTGGGTGTGGAAAACTAGATAATGTAGCTTAGTTTTATTTGCATAACATATATTTTACATGTACAGTCACACACAGAGAGCAAAAAAAGGAACTGGTGAATCTGTGTACAGGGTTTACAACTTTCCTATAGGCTTGAAGTTATATCAAAATGAAAAATTATAAACAAAACGTGATAACATGTAAAATATATCTATGCATTAGTATGTATTCCATAATGTTGACCATAGCTCTATTCTGCACACAAACATGGATGAGTTAGCAAGCTTTTATTTCTAGATAAATACATCACTTAGTTTCAAAATTAAAGACAATGGAACAATAATGGGTACAATGTTTTATTTCCGTGTTCTGTTATTCAAAAGTAAAGTAATTGATTTAAAAATACTTTCTACTGGCAATCCGTATGTAAATCCATATTAGTAAAGATTTAACTCAACAAGAATGACTACAGTGATATAGCACATGGCTTTTAGCTTATCCTTGTTCACTTCAGTATTAAAGGACTTTTATTCATTTGTAAGGGCATCTATGGTACATTGATTGCATTTATAAATAACATAAAACTGTTCAATCCACTAATCTATTTAACTGGCAGGCATCATGGGTCAGATTTAACTAAATTAACTGTAAGAAGGTCAGATTAAATAAAAATAGATGTACACATACAAGGTTAAAATTACTGACGGAATTATACCATGGGAATTTTGACTGAATTCATTTCAAAGTGGCTTAAAAGAGTTGCCCTCTATTTGATTTTATTCCTCCAGGCCTTAGATCATGCAGCTTAGGTTTATAGAATATCCTGGACATCACACACATCAAGCTTCCCCTTCTATTTGTCCCGATAGTACCTATTTTCTTTCAAGGCTGGGCTCAAACTTTTCTTTTTTCAAAGGTATTTCATTAGATTCTATAAGTTAGCATTAACCATTCTCACTCCTAGTACCCACAACATCCCCATCATATATGTGAACCTCTATAGAATCTAACGAGAAATCCACATGCCAAACTTCAGTGACTGTATTTGTGTATAACTCCTTTACTGGATTGTAAACCTAGGGACAGAGAAAAGGAGTATTTTTCATTATTTGTCTATCATGGTCTTTGTCATACATGCCAAATAAGCTAATGCCATCTTATGCATAATGTCCATAAGCATCTTAGCATGATGTCTGTATGCTAGCAGGCCCATGGAGAATAAGCTAGACAAAAGACACCAAGAATGTCTGGTTCAGCCTGTAGTCCAGCATGGCAGTTAAGAGCGTGGGGTTGGCAGTCTAAAGTACCTGAAATCGAATTCTAGCTCTACTGCCTAATAGCTAGAGGGTATAGTGCTAGTAATCGAATCTTTTTGTGGGTCTGTTTCCTCATTTAAAAATTTGGAATAAAGAAAAATATGTTATTCTTAGAGTTGTGTGGGAACTAAATATATTAGCAGACACAGCGGGTTTAGAAAAATACCTGGCACATAAGTACTTCATAAGTGCTTGCTATTACTGCTATACCGTGCATGGATAAAAAACTGATGGTATGTAGGTGTTCTCTAGAGAAGGCATGGTTATCTTGAACCATGCCATATGAAGAACTGTTGAAAACGGTATAATGCTTATTCTAAACTCAGCCGACAGACCAGAGCAGGAATCTTGCTTCTACTATTTGCTAGCCAGGTGATATTGTGCAAATCTCTTAACTTCTCTGAGTTTCATATCTACTTTGTAGACTAGAACTAATAGCGAGAAGAGAGAGACGATGGAGAGGACAGAGAAAGGAGGAGAAGGCGCAGGAGGGGGAAAGAGAAAATCTGCCCGCAATCGCAGTAAGGAAGGAAAAGAGAGAATAGAGTGGAGTGAGAAAATGAAACACTGAGGAGAAAAAGAGGCTGAAAAGCCATGGAATAAAGTGAGTGAAAAATATCTTGGGGTAGTGAAAAGACAATATGAGGAAAGTTAAGTGTTCAAGTTGAAGTAGATGCATTTTAGGGAAGTAAACCTCTCTTGTAGGCCACTATAGTCACAGAATACCCAATCTTGAGCAAAGCATTTAGGTTCAATGGAATCAAGGAATTGAGGAAAGTGCTTAATTCTCTGTCTTGATTAATGAGGTTTGGATCAGAATGACTGTATACAGAAGAACAAACGCAAAAAAAGCACAGGTATCCCCTGAGAATGCCCATGACCCATAAAATCCCAGAAATACTGGTGGCTGATGTAAACTTCTATAAAACGAGGGATAGTGGTTGACATAGCATATGAAAATCTCAAGGGATCAGGAAACCTCACCTGTCATCTGGACACACTGTATTTGAAGGAACACATGATGCTGTAAGAATTGCCTTTAAATACTGGAATTCAATAATACCGGCAAGAGTCATTTTAGTTAATTTTTCTCTTAATGTCTCCAGAAAGCATAATGGAGAACAATATTTACAAAAGTCAAATATTGGCCAACTTCAGTTCATTAAAATGAAGACTATTTTGACAATTACTCTGTACAAAATTATTAGGAGATTGGAAACCATCTGTTCCATAACGTGTTTAAACTGAACAAAATGACCACTAGTTGGCATTACTACAGAGGGGATTTAAGCCGGAGAGAGGAAGATGAGGTAGCTGATCTTTGGGGCTCTTTCTAAAAATAAAAACAAGAACATAGAAAAGAGAACAAAACAAAGGAGAAATCATTAGAAAAAGGGGCAGGGACATAACATTTAGTAATAACTGATTTTGACTTGAATGTGATTTTTTTTTAATTTATTTATTTTTGGCTGCATTGGGCCTTCGTTGCTGCGCACGGGTTTTCTCTAGTTGAGGCGAGCGGGGGCTACCCTTCGTTGCGGTGCGCAGGTTTCTCATTGCAGTGACTTCTCTTGCTGCAAATCACAGGCTCTAGGCACACAGGCTTCAGTAGTTGTGGCACGCGGGCTCAGTAGTTGTGGCTCGCGGGCTCTAGAGCGCAGGCTGAGTAGTTGTGGCACATGGGCTTAGTCGCTCCACGGCATGTGGGATCCTCCCGGACCAGGGCTCGAACCCGTGTCCCCTGCATTGGCAGGTGGGTTCTTAACCACTGAGCCACCAGGGAACCCCTTCAACGTGATTTTTAAGAGAATAAATTAACTCTAAATGACATGGGAGGAAGTCAAGAATCCTAATTTCAGAAAACTTTGAAAATAAATAGATGCAGGAAGTAATAGTATAGTAGTGGGATAATAACATTTGAAGCAGAGAGATGTTTGTAGCCAAACAATGCCCTTAGGGCTGATTTTGTAGTCTGAATATGAGGCTTGAAGCTAATAAAGCAGAAACGAACGACAGAAAGATGTGAAATGTAAAAGTGGGAGCTGTCATATGGGTCTATGACATGTGGTCAATTTCTACATATTTCGGAACACACGCAAAATTTTACGTATTCACTATTACTCAACAAGTATTTTTTGGACACCAACTAAGTGTTGTAGTTGAAACGAAGAATTAAATGTGAATAGATTTTCAGAGTTTACTGAAGATAAATAATTAAGCACACAGTCATACTGTTGTTTGGTAATAACAAACATATTTGGCTTTTTACCTTAGAGGTTTTAGAAAGAAGCACTTCCTATTCTCTCTGTTTTCTTACCACTTGACTATTATTTATCATCCTTTCTAAATCCTCTTGCGGATTAGTCACAATACAATAAAATATTTTTAAAATCCTACTATTTATTTCCATGTTTTTTTGGACTCTGAATTTAAATAGCTTTTCTACCTCCTTAAGAGAGAGTATTCCATAAAACTTCTATTCTCATCTATTTCTGTCTTTCTCTTTAATTTTCTTCTCCCACTTACCCTATCAGAAAATAACCATAAACACCTTTCCACCTTCTCAGATTTCCACATTCTTTTTATTCTTCAGAGTGAAAGCTTATTTCAATACTCTTGTTCTGCTTCCTGCCACTTCTTAGACTGATGAATATTATCTAATCTTTCAAACTTTAAAATACAGATCACTTTTTCAGGGAGGACTTTTATGACCTCTAGGCTATGTCATTCTCATTTTCCTCATGTTCCAGCTATGCCCAACACTCACTGCTCATTTCATTGCAACTGCTTTGTTAAAGTTTGTTGTCTGCAGTAGGCTGTCAGTGACATCAAGGCAGGCACTACCACCTTAGTTATGTTCATCCTCTGTGTCCTCATTATCACTGGATATCGCATACAACAGCCTAGTGTTTATTTGACAGATGATGAATAAATGATTTAATAAATGGATAGATGTATAAAAAGATGACTTAATAAATGTAAATCTACCAGGTACCAGTAGAATTCTACATTATGTAGAGGTAGAATACAGAAATGAATGGGATATTGTCCCTTACCTTAAGATGCTAAAAATTTAGATTGAGAGATGCACATGTGAATGACTAATACTAAGTTAGGGGAATAAAACACACGCTATTTCAAAAAGCATAAGTGAAGTGCTGCTGCTGGAGGTTATAAAGGAAGGAGTGAGCCTAACTGGGAGCATCAGGCAAGGCATCACAAATAGGATGGGATCTGACTTAAGTCCTGTAGAAAGAGTAGGAAATCGATAGATATGGAGGCAGGGAAAATACTGTCCCCAGTGGTAGAGGCTTAGTCAAAGATGCCATCATCAGGTCTTGTAGTCTAGTCTTGTTGGAGTAGATGCCTATGAAAGTATTTAATCAGGAAAAACATGGACATGGGACAGAATATGAATAGTTCTACCAACTGGGCTAAAGAGTTTTGAGTTTAGTCTGTAGGAAATAGGGACCCATAAAACGTTTTTTGAGAAAATTAATAATCATTTTTTTTAAGAACAATAACTGGAAATAATACGGAGAGTTCCCTATAGAGATTTGAAAGCATCCGAGTGAAACGCGAGGCTATTTAAATAACAATGGCAAGGGATGACAATAAATGTAATGCCATGGCAAATGAATCTATCAATATGAGGTTTATACGCCCTTTTATACTTGAATGACCATCCTCAATGTATCTGTAACAGGCACATCTACTTAGATGTAAGATCGATACGTTTATAGAGAAAGCACCAAAGGGAACTTACTAAAATTTATATCTGAAAATCAAATTTGAAAGGAGACATGTACTCAAACACAGATTGAGGCTACTGAGCTATTAAGGTATTTATCTGTTAATTAAACCAATATTATGTTTATACATATATCTATAATTTATATAAAAGGAGGTTCTAATGTATCAAAATTTGCCTTTAATACTATCATAACTTGTCTTGAGAACAACAGCCCATAAACTGTAATGACATGTTACATTTGTAGCTTGAAAATTTTAGTGGCATATATATTGATTTGGGAACTTATTTATTTAACTTTTGATTGTGCATGTTTTCAAGGTTTACTGGGGAGAAAAAACTAAGGAGAATGTGACTGAAATGGCTGTATTTATTTTGAGGTCCTGAATGTGTTTATCTGTTTGTTTCATCCTGATTAAGCTGCAGCTTGTGTTAACCTTGGTGGATGCATATCTTTTTCCTGATTTAATTGCAATTGCCTGGAGCTTCAGTCTGCATTAAGTGCCGTGACAGCTTATAAAACAACAACAAAACAAACCAAAGTCAGCTAGGGAGGAGGAGACAAGAAGGAAAATGAGAAGTAGGAGATTTTCATCTCACTGAATTTCACTACGTAAGTATTTATGTCCCCCTCAAGTTCATATGTTGAAGTTGTAACTCCCAGTGTGGTGGTATTTGGAAATGAACCCTTTGGGGAGATAATTAGGTTTAGATGGGGTCAGGAGGGTAGGATTCACAAGATGGGATAAGTGCCTTTCCAAGGCGGGAGAGGGGAAGAGACGGAGAAGGAGAGAGATCTCCCTTGAGTGCAAGTCCTAAGAAAAGGCCATGTTAGGCCATAACAAGAAGGCAGCCACCTGCAAGCCAGAAAGGGGGCCCTCCCCAGATATCAAATCTGTTTGCACTTTGATCTTGGACTTCCCAGCCTCCAGGACTGTGAGAAATAAACGTCTGTTGTTTAAACCACCCAGTCTACGGTATTTTTTTTTTTTTTTGTGGTAAGCGGGCCTCTCACTGCCGCGGCCTCTCCCATTGCGGAGCACAGGCTCCAGACGCGCAGGCTCAGCGGCCATGGCTCACGGGCCCAGCCGCTCCGCGACATGTGGGATCTTCCCGGACCGGGGCACGAGCCCGTGTCCCCTGCATCGGCAGGCGGACTCTAAACCACTGCGCCACCAGGGAAACCCCATTCTATGGTATTTTGATTGAGCAGCCTGAGCAAAGACAGCGGGCATACTGTATAATTTGTTAACACATATTTCCCTTTCCAGAAGTTGTCTTTGTCTTTTTTCCCTAAGCATTTTGGTTTTTATCTACAGAACAAGGTAAGAATGCGATGGTCAATGATGACAGGTTTTCTAAACCTTACTAGCTGTAAAAGGGGAGAATAGTTTAATTTACATATAAAAACTTAAAACAGCAAAAATATTTCCTGTTGGCTTAGACAATTAAAAGTTAGATTAACAAAACGAATAATTATTTGGGGGTTTCCAGTTGCTTGTATGTACTCTTTTGTGTCCTGTGCCCTGTGGAAACTTGTCCCTGAGGATAGCACAGGTCAGGCAGGTGAAGGGTTCATTTTTAACTGGGAAACATTCTCATATGAGGCTGGAGAAACAGCCTGGTCAAGGTGAGAACTAACCAGAAAAACTGTGGGAGAGAAGTTAAAGGGGAAATTGAGACAGATGCCACTAATGGTAATTAAAAGGGTGGGAAAAAAGTGTTAAAAGGGGAGAAGATAAGCACCCAGGTTAGAAACCGGAAGGTTTCGGCACAGCACAGATTAGGTTCAATGCACTGTTCTCAAAGAGTGGTCAAGAAGGACTAACTCAAAGGGAGACCAGAATTTCCCACAAACCTGGTGACCCAGTACAGTGGGGCTCCACCCACATTTTCACATAAAAGAATCACTGATATTACGTCACGTGTTTTTTGAAAGCATAATTTGGCAGTCCTGACCCCACCCTCACCACCCCGCCAATCCTTTTTGAAATCCTTTCCTCCTTGGTTTCTGTGATACTGCATTAGCCGGGGTTGTCTTCTCCCTTGTAGTGGCTACTCTCCTCCTCAGACTGCTCATATGAAAGTATCTTTCGAGTTATCAGGTCCAACTGTGTTTTTTCCTTGGATCTTAAGAACAGGATAACCAACTGTCTATTGAGTGGTGCCTTCTGGATGCACTGAGGGCACCTCAAAATTAACGTGCCAATAACGAACTTCTCTGTCGCCAAACCAACTCCCTTTCTTGATCCCTGAAGCTTTTTTTCTTTTTTTTTTTTTTTGCGGTACGCGGGCCTCTCGCTGTTGCGGCCTCTCCCATTGCAGAGCACAGGCTCTGGACGCGCAGGCTCAGCAGCCATGGCTCACAAGCCCAGCCGCTCCACAGCATGTGGGATCTTCCCGGACCAGGGCATGAACCCGCGTCCCCTGCATCGGCAGGCGGACTCCCAACCACTGCACCACCAGGGAAGCCCCCTGAAGCTTTTTAATAGCATCTTCAGCACTTATGACAATATTCTCATCATGACTTTTTGGCCCTTTCATCTTTCTAGCTTATCACATCCTGGCCCTCCTCTACCACTTAAGTTGAATTTCAGTAGCAGTTAGCATAAACAGAACTGAGCTATAGACAAGGATTCTGTTCCCTCCCAAATCCAAAATTCACAATGATTTACATTGTTTGAGATGCAGATTTCATACGTCTACTGTGAGTGTGGGATTTGAGTTTCTTTACTTAGAAATATTTGGTTTAGTTTATTTATCTGTATGAAAGATATGCTCAGGATTTCCCTCCGAACAATATTTCATTGTGTTTGTTTTCCTTTCTCTTTTCTGTGTGAATACCACATTATTATCTCTTCTGAAATGTTTGGATTCTAGAACTGTGTTAATTTGTGTTCTTTCCTCATTTTCTGGGAATTTCATGATCTCTCAAGAAGCAAAAAAGAATCTACCATCTTATTCTGAGGATTTCAGCACATTTAATCCCATTTCTCTGGAGGGCACATCCCCAATATCATCAATCCCACAGTCACTCTGAGAGCCATGAGGTGAAGTCTCCAGCGTACTTTGCTCCAAAGTGTTGGTCCTCAGGACCTGCTCCTCTGAGAGTAGTCAGATAGCAGCTTGTGTTTACTAACAATTTCCACTCCAAGTAATCGCAAACAAATCAGCTCTCTAACCTTAAATAATTCCTCACCTGAGTTAATAAGAGCTACCTCATAAGCAACCGCGAAGGAAAATGAAGCACTAGATATAGAGTTTCCCATGGAGTTCCTGGATACATTAGGTACTAGACAGTTTCTGTGGGTGGAGATTATCAACACTGCTGTTGCTAGTATAGTAGGTATGCTATAAGAGAACTTTGGGGAATTATACCAGATGCAGAAACATTGATATCAGCAAGCAAAACTGCTGAACAGCAATTTGACCTATAATGTAGTAGAAGTTTTATTATTATTATTGTCATTAAACAAAGTCAAGAGTTCATAAGACATAGACATATGCTACCACTTAGCACAAGCCAGACCTACTTTTGCATTATTAATACCCACCAATTAAGACTCATTTCATCATGGCCTACTTGTTGATAAATTAAGATCTGGGTCATTTAGAAAATAAATGTACATTTATCTTCACTTGGTTTAAGAAGACAATGAAGCATGCATGCTATTTGGAAAGGTTTTTATTTAAAATTGTTAATATTAAAGATTTAAAAGAATGTAATGAAGTATAACAATTTAGAAAACTAAGGGGAAAAATCCATAGATAAACATCCTTGCTCGGAAAAGAGGGGAAAATAATCTTTAGTTGGCAGCCTGTATTTCTACCTGCTTGGTATGCAGGTACCAGGTCACAGGTGGAAGACATTGAGGACCATCATGCAACGTAAATGTTTATAAGACATCATAATTACTGGCACATCTGTGGTAAATAATTTTGTGAGGCTGTGCATCAAAGATGCTGAAAATGCTCAACAGAGAAAGCAAGAAATAAAACTTTTCTCTCTTGTTTTTTAACCTGCCATTGGATGGTACCCAATTTACATGTTTCATTGGCTGGAACAGCCGTTTTAAGTCTGTGAAGCAGAAGTTTGTCTCTAATGTGTTCTGCTTCTCCCCAGCCACCTCCCCAGCTCCCAATATCAGACACTCAGGATCCTCAGGGACCATATTTTCTTTTATCATGTTGTCTCCTATTCTGAGAAATACCTTGTGCTTAGGTTTTATTTTCACAAAAATAAATCAATTAAGTATTTTCTTAAGTCAAAAAAACATAATTAACAAGTTAAAAATTTCACAGTTCATTACTGTAATATCTAAAAGTTTTTGCAAAATCTCCCAGCATTAAACCGACATCCAATTCGCCCTCCATGTTTGCGGATTCTGCATCCAAATTCAACACACCTCGAATCTTTTTTGCAGAACACACGGATACAGGAAGGCCAACTGTACCACACCATTTTATATAAGGGACTTGAGCGTCTATGGATTTTGATATCTGCAGGGGTTCCTGGAACTAATCCCCCACAGATACCGAGGGACTACTGTATTTATTATTACCATATCACAAATTAGTTCATTAGCTTCCTTAGCTGTATGTTTTGCACCAGTTTACCTTAATGGTACCCCAGAAAGAAACCCGGTCCAAGATTAACTGTTCTAACAGATCTGGGATTGGCCCCAACCACGTGAGGGGAAAGATTCTCTAGAGACCAACATCTGAGTTAAAGAGTACCTGCTTTAAAACATATTCTTATGTAAGACAATTAGAAAACTATGCATTTCGACAGGCTTATTGTATTCTTCTTTCTGCCACCCAACCTCACAGCATGTATGTTATTGAAATGTTTGTCTTACACTAATAGGTAGAATTGAGAAAGATTCTCCGAAGTGGCAGCTGTACTACAAACGTAATTTTAAAGGACTGTTTTCATTATAATCCTTAATATTCCCCTGGGTACTACCGGGTATTGGAGAAATTGGAACACAGATAGCATGCTTCTGAATACATGCTTTTGTTCTTTGTTTTTCCCCTTCTTCCCTCAATGGGCACTGAAAAGGCTCATGATCTCTGCGGTGGTTAAGGAAGGGTTGGAATCCAATTTATGGCTCACCACTTCCAAGTGTTGAGGTTTTTAAGACAAACATTGTGAGTACTAGTGTCACTCTCATTTTTATCATCTCATTCGAAGTCTCATTTTCCATTTGTTCTAACTTCTTCATCTACTAACTTCAGGTTTTTGTATTTTTTTAATGTGTTTATGTATAAGCAAGTGGCATAAACAATACATTTTCAACTTATTACAAAATAACCAAAGACTGCCTTGGCCTCTTCCATTTCTTCTTATCAAACAAACATCCTGAATGATAAAAGTTACTGCAACCACAGAACCAGCCCAAATTGGCCCAGTACTCTATTTGTAAGAAAATGCTGGGTTGTTTTTCAGAGATAACTGGACAAAAAAGCAAGTCACGCAGCTGAAGCCAGAACTGAGGAGAAAATGTTGACCTCAAGTAACAGTCAGAACCAAAGTTTCTCCCTGCAGTGGAACCAAAGGACCGGACATGACCAGAACCTGAAGGCAGGAACGTTTTCCGAAGTGAAGGGTCTGCTGTCCAGGAAGATCTGGTACTGAAGCCCCCTTCACCACACCTCACCATAAACGGGCAAGTTCCAAAGCCCTCCAATCGAAACCAACCCTGCCAGCACTTCCACAAGCCAACCCGCCCACCTCTAACTCATAAAAGTTTGATGGAACCCCAGATCAGGGAGACAGATTTGAGCTCTGCCTCCTGTCTATTCGCTGGTCAAACCTGCAATAAAATTCTTTGTTATCTCAAAAACTATTGTCAACATATTGGCTTCTATGTGCTTCAGGCAGCAAACCCTTTGCTCGGTAACATTACCCCCAAAATCACCCTCTGGAGAAATAAGATCAACGACATAACAAAGAAACTGTGTCTTGGACATGGAAAGTCTCGAAAATAGATGTCGTGCATGTCTCAGCCAGATCTGATCACATTTAATTATTATTTATTTTTCCCCCAGCTCTTAAGTTAAAGTTTGAAACTGAACTCACTTATGGGTCAGAGGTACTTACAAAGGAATTGGCAAATACTTTACAGACCAGAGAGGTTGCGTACTGATATAGTTTTAAGAGAGAGAGGAAAAGCTTTTCCCCATGAACTCAGTGAGGAGAAAACACAGCCTGAAGCTCTATCAACAGGGAATTAATGAGCCACAAGACATAAAGTCTAACAGAGAACAAAGCATATTAATGAGCTCAAGGCTCATGTTCACCCTCAATCAATTAGTCTGAGAAGACCTACCTCATGTCCCTCTGATTCGCCTTCAATGAATCATTCACGCTGCTGCTTGCGGGTCACAGCCTTCCCCATTCCGGTGCCTCATCACCTAGAGAATAAAGTCCAGATTGTTTGTCTGTCACTCAAGACCACCCACAAGAAGTCCAAAGCAACTTTCTAGTCATCATACACCTTCTTACATTCTCCAGTCATACATTTTGCCGTGTTGTTGTCTGAATAAATCATTCGGTTACAAGTTCCTTTGGATTTTTTGGTACAGATTGGTCTATTATCCCAAAATATCCTTCCCATCGTGCTCTGCCTCTGTTCAAATCCTACTCATTCTTTAAGACGCAGCTCAGATATAAAATCCTCTCTGAAGCCTATCTACGTATTTCAGTCTGCATCTTCATCTATGCAATTTACACTTTGTGGAAAATAATGACTAGGTTTTGGGGTGCCCAGCACTTCTATAGACAAAGAAACTAAGCTGAAAGATTAAATGGGGACAATATTAGTGTTTACTTCAAAGGACTGTTTGGAGAATATGACAATATATAAGTCATTAGTACTAGATAAATATTAATTGCTTGGAAAATATTTATGTTAGCTAGGAAGTGACAATTTATGAACTCTAAACGTGGGCTCTCTGACTTCGAGAGTAATCTTGTATAGGTGAGCATACCTGTGGTGAGGTACTATGGTACTCCACTACTATAAGCTCCGTGTTTTCAGCTTGGTTTATTGACTGTCTTGGTCTCTTAGAGACTCACTCTTAACCAATGAACATTCTGGAGCTCTTTTATTCTGTGTTTCAGAGACAACTGTGAGACCCATCTGAGTCTGAAGATGGAGATATAGACGGTCATGGAAGAAAAAACTAAGTAGTGAGGAGCCTGCAGTGCTTTACCAAGCCACAGTGACTGGTTAGCACAAGACAGAATTTATCAGATTTGTTTGGAGTTTTGACTTTGCCATATGGGTTCAGACAAAACTGAAATGCAAAACAGAATTCTAAATCATTCAAAGCTGTGAACGGAAATTGCCAAGTTTTACAGTCTCAACTGTGAGGTGGTGGGACCACAGGAAGAAGAGAGGTACTCTAAGGAAACAAGATGATCTTTCTCTTTAACTCACAGAAGCGCCTACTATGCAGAAGACATGCGCTAAAGACGATGGGGAAAATAAAGATGATTTGGTAGATTTCGTGATCTGAAAACTAAGTATCATAATGACAGCTGAGTTTTTATAGGTCTCTGGGGGCCTTATCATGAGCCTTACATGCAATCTACTAAAAGCACAGCCATCCATCCACACATGTTCATATATACTTCCCTTGTGAAAATTATCAGGTGATACCAGGCTTCACACAATGACAAACAAAATGATTTTTTTCATTATCAAAACCATAAACTTTAAAAAATTTCAGTAAATATATCTCAATCTTCTAAATATATATACATAACACATAATTTCTAATGTACAGATAAACATGATTTATTTCAGTTTTAAAAAATTTTACTATAATAAACTAGAGAAAATAACATTCTTTTTTAAACATTCATTAAGTGGCACAACTGAATATACCCAGCTTCTCCATTTATTAATTGAGCACTTAATAAAGTCTTTGCTTTAAAAGAGTTTTAGAAAATTTGCCAGAATATCAGAGAGCATTCCCATACACCCTACACACAGTCTCGCCTATTGTAAACACCTCATATTAATGTGCACATGTAGCACAACAAACCAATATTGATAAGTAATGATTCACAAAAGCCATATTCTCTTCAAAGCTCCTCAGGGTTTTTTTTTAAAGTATATTTTGAGATAACTGTAGTTCTACATTTGCATGTAGTTCTATAAAATAACAGAAAGACCTTGTGTATCATTTACCCAGTTTCACTCAACAGTCATACAGCCATACCTTGGAGATATTGTGGGTTTGGTTCCAGACTACCACAATAAAGCAAATATTGCAATAAAGCAAGTCACACCAATTTTTTCGTTTCCCAGTGTATGTAAAAGTTCTGTTTAAACTACACTGTAGTCAATTAAGTGTGCAATAGCATTATGTCTAAAAAAAGTATATACTTTAATTAAAAAATACTTTATCGATAAAAAAATGCCAAAACAATTAAATAGTAACATCAGTGATCACTGGAAGTGATCACCATAACAAATATAACAATAATGAAAAAGTCTGAAATATTGTGAGAATTACCAAAATGTGACACAGAAACACAAAGTGAGCAAACGCTGTTGGAAAAATGGCGCCCATAGACTTGCTCGATGCAGGGTTGCCAAAAACCTTTAATTTGTAACAAACATAATGTCTGCGAAGCACAATAAAACAAAAAGCAATAACACAGGTGTGCCTGTATCTTGAAAATCTGTAGAACAACATCACAACCAGGATATTGACATTGATATTCGAGATACAGAACATTTCCATCACCACAAGGATCCCTCCTGTTGTTCTTTTATAGAGAGAACTTAGAGGGAAAGGTCTGCTTAATTGTTTTTGTCTTAATTGTTTCTGATCTTAGAGAGAAAGACCTACTTAGTGACCACCTAAGATCAGAAACAATTGTCTTCACCATTAAGTATACTGTTAGCTGTAGAATTTTTGTATATGCTCTTTATCAGTATGAGGAAGGTTTTGTATGAGGAATATGAGTATGTAGAATAAAAATGTATGAGGAATAAAAATATTCCTATTTTTAATAGTTTATATCATAAATGGATGTTGGTTGAGTTTTTTCAAATACTTTAACTGCATTAATTGATTTCATCAGGTGATATTTCTTCTTTAGCCTGTAGTATGGTGGACTACATTGTTTGATTTTCTAATATCAAACTAGTCTTTTATCACTGATGATGGTATATAATTCTTTTATATATTGTTACGTCTTATTTGTTAATATTTTGTTAAAGATTTTTGCATCTGCGTTCATGAGGGATACTGGTTTACAATGAGTTTTATTTTTTTTTGTACTGTACTTCACTGATTTTTTTACCCATGTAATACTAACTTTATAAAATAAAGTAGAAAGTGTTTCTTCTTTCTTATTTCCAAGATAACACTGTGTAGAATGGGTGTTATTTCACTCTTTATTTTCTAAGTTCTTGAGGTTGGAGCTTAGATTATTCATTTAGGACTTTTCCCCTTTTACTACACATGTATTTAGTACTATATATATTCCTCACAACACTGTTTTCATCCCATCACCATTCCCCTTCAGTGATAAGATTGTTTTAAATATTTTCTCTATAAACATTAGAACCACATCAGACAGTGTTTAATTTTTGCTCCAAAAGTCAAACATAATATAGGAAATTCAAGAGGAGAAGGAAAATATTTACTGATTTTTCACTCTTTCCATTGTTCTTTCTTCCTTTCTGATGTTCCAAAACTCTTTCTTTCACCATCTCCTTTCCATTTAGAGAAATTCCTTTAGCCATTCTTCTAGGGTAGATTTACTGGAGACAAATTCTTTTGATTTTCCTTCATTATGAGAATGTTTTCTTTTCCCCTTCATTTCTAAATGATATTTTGCCTGAAAATAGGATTCTAGGTTGACAGTTCTTTTCTTACAGTACTTGAAAAATGTTGTGTCACGTCCTTTCGGCAAGTGACACTACATTATTAATCTCTTATGAGAAAATCACTGCAATTTGAATTATTTGTCCCCCATAGATAAGGTGTAATTTCTTTCTGTTTTCGAGATTTGCTTGTCTTTATTTTTCAGAAGTTTGACCATAATGTGTCTTGGGATGGATTTATTTGGAATTATCCTTTTTGGATTTCTCTCAGATTCTTGAATCTATAAATTTGTCTTCTGCGAAATTTGAGAATTTTTCTGTCATTTCTTTTTCAAGTACTTTTTCAGCCCCACACTCTTTTTCTTCCTTAGCTTGGACTCCAATGCCATGGATATTAGATCTTGTTTTATTCCCACAGGGAATATATCTCTGAGGCTCTTCTTATTTTTAAGTGTAGTTTCTTCATGCTGTTCAGATTGTGTAACTTCTTTTGTTCTAATCATCAAGTTCATTGATTCTTTGGTCTCCTCCATTTGGCTGTTAAATCAATTTATTGAGTATTTTATTTCACTTACTGAATTTTTCAGTTATAAATTTCCATTTGGTTCTTTATATCATCTACTTCTTGCTGAGAACACCTAGTTCTTGCTGTGACTATTTTTTAATTTGTTTCAAGTGCATTCATTATTACTCATTGAAACATTCTTATACGACTGCTTTAAAATATTTGTCACGTAATTTTAATATCTATGACAGATGTTAAAGATGACAACTGTCATCTCAGCATTGGTGCCTATTAACTGCCTTTTTTCATTCAGGTTGGGATCTTTCTGATTCTTGGTAATACAAGTTATTTCTCTACTGAAACCTAGAAATTGTGAATATGATGTTATAAAACTGTGGATCTTAATTAAATTTCTGTTTAGCTGGCTTCTTCTGACATTACCATGGAATGGGAAGAAGTGGTAGTACCTCATTACCGCCAGGCAGATACAGACATCCAGGTTTCCCACTTGGCCCCCAGTGATACCCAAGGGAGGGAACTCCTCTTTACTTCTGGACAGGAATGGGCTTTCCAGTTCCTCACTAGGCCTCCACTGATAACTCTTAGCATGGGTGATGTAGATGTGCCTTGTTACTTCTCCCCATGTGGCTTCCATTCACACCAAGGTTGGGGGAATGGCCTTGTTGTTGCTGAGCAATGGTGAAATTCCTAATTATCTCATAGGTCTTCTTGATACCACCCTCGTATGGAGAGTAGGAGGAAGAGCACCCCATTAATGATGAGTGGGAATGTAAGTTCAGGCTTCCCATGTGGTTTCTCTACGAAGGAGAAAAGGGTCGTCTCATTATTCATTGTAGGAATGAAAGTTACAGCTCCCAAATCAGTCTTCTCTAACACCATCTCATCAGTGGGGTTAAGGTGCCTTACTACAGCCAGGTAACAGTTCCTAGGCTCCCCACTAGGTCTTTACTAGTGGGGGTAGGAATGGGGCCATGGCTTTTTCAAAGACATTTGGCTGAAATAAAAGTATTGTAGTTTAACTTTTTTTCCTCTGTTTTGTTGGGCTGCCCCTTCATTTTGGTTTTTTAGCTAGAGATAAAAGGCTTTTGTTTGAACCCTTTTTTTTTTTTCTTATGCCCATTGGCATTTCCAGATCGCTGGCTTTTTCAGCTCCAAGTCTGGGAAATATGAGACAAAAAGAAAACCCAAGGAATTCACTACCATGTCATTCCTTGTGTCCCAAAATTCCTAGCCAGTCTTCCTTTTTTCTAACTTCCAGAGTCTTCCTATGTTTCTTTTATATATAATAGCCAGGGGTTTTAGTTGTGTGTAGCAAATGAAATAGAGTAAAGTACATCTATTGCATCTTCCCAGAAGTGGAAGTCCCCTCGTTTTAAGTATTTCTACTCAAATTACACTACTAATTTTTCCAATTATACTACTAATTTTTCCAATTATACTAGGCTCTGGAAAATTTCAGAAATAACCATATACATTTGCACCAGGCATTCCTGGGTGTAGATGATGGTTTTAAGCTTTGTCAGTTTCCTAACCTATAACATGAGGATAAAAGCATCCTCCTGGCAGGAGTCTAGTGAAGAATAAATGCAATTATGTATGCGGTATTTGGCAGAGTGCCTCACACATATTCACTCAAAAATGGCAGCTGTTCTTATTTTTATTGCTAATAGGCTCAAAATCAGATTTTTTCAATTAAAAA
This sequence comes from Grampus griseus, assembly GCF_964374135.1. Classification (NCBI taxonomy): domain Eukaryota; kingdom Metazoa; phylum Chordata; class Mammalia; order Artiodactyla; family Delphinidae; genus Grampus; species Grampus griseus. The sequence goes on along the minus strand of NC_139013.1, from coordinate 33,398,766 downwards.
CCATGTGATCTTAAACTTCATATAATTTTTTTTTAATACAGCAAAATGATGCCATCTATACCATGAGACTGCTGTTGGTTAGGGTAGAAATTCATGGAATTGATATAGGTAACCTGGAGTCAGAAATGGAGAGAAGGTTTACCATCAGGATGTTAGAAACATACCTTAATTATAACTATACATTTCAGAGTCCACCAAAAGTTCCAGTCTGAGAATCAGAATGAAGAAAGACAGCTTATGCACGTAGCCTTATGATAAATGAGGAGGATTCCACTACAGTACTGGAAGTGCATTCTATTATGGCAAAAAGGAAAATGTCAAAACCTTTCCCGGATTTGAGGAGAAAATGTGCCTCATCATACGTCTTGATCAGTCCTTTTATTGAATCTCTGAATATTGACCAGCCTTGTGCTACTGTATATGTATTTCTTTCCAAGGCTTAGGTAATGTTCTAAGGACCTAATCTTGACTATCTCTGAAATCTCAGGTTTTACCCTTTTAAGTTGAAAAGTCTTATACCCTGATCCAGTTCAATCTACCAGGCTGAGAAGCCAATATTCAAAAGCACAGATCTTAGGAAGGACCTTGGAACAGGTTATAGGCTGCCAAGCACTCTATGCTTTCTGCCCAATGCCAGCTCAGGAGTAATATTAAAGGATGTGCCTATTCCCCACCTACCCACCCACCCCCCAACTTAGGGCTACAATTGTGAATCACAGTTTTGAATGGATCCTACTATAAAAATCAATTAATTCAAATGGTTGTGAACATGGTTGATATTTTGGTTACCTGGAAGTGAACAGAAAACCCCTTTATTTACTACAACAATCTTTTGAGAATTCTAGGTCACAGAATTCAACGTTTCTCTGAGAAATTAGGATGAGGAAAAGCTTATCCAACTGGACTCTGCAGAGTGAGGATCTTTCCAAAGTAATGTGCTACCAGGACACACATTTATTGGGCATTTCTTTTTTATATTTCTTACCCGCCACCTCTTTCCATCCTCATAACTTACTTTGAAGTGAGGTCTGTGACCTCTATTTTACAGATGAGGCTTGTTGAGGTTTTAAGACTTGCTAGAACCAGGATTTTCATTCCAGTCTCTCTGCCTTTAAGTCCTAGGTGTTTTCAATTAAATCCACTCTCTCTCTGGGCTATTCTTCCTCAGTTTAAGTTCTGGTCCAAATGTCCCATCAGCCAAATTGATGTTTTCAAAGACACTGTGAAAGAAGCACAGTGCATCCCTGTGGCCAGCATAGTGAACAGCAGGGATTGAGCTTTCGGATTTCAAGAAAAGGGAAAATTTAGCAGCATGTAATAGTGGCAGCCTTGAGAACACTTGAAATATGTTGTTCCTAAACTAAGATTTTGGAAACTAATAAAAAAAGGCAACTTCTCTTTTAGGAGGTTCGGTTTTGTATTAACTTTTTGGTTTTCTGTTTGAGTTTGTATATGTGTGCATTTTGCAGTATAAGATTTTATTTTTTTATCATTTCCCATATGACAAAACATAGTATGAAAACTTTTATATGCATAATCTCATTTAATCGTCACAGTGGCCCTGTGATATCAGTGCTATTAATTACCACAACTCCTTACTCTATAATGGAGGAAATCAAACTTCAGAGATGCCATGTGACATGACTGGTAGTGTACAAAGCTAAGATTCCAGCTCAGGACTGTCAGCCCCAAGCCTGGAAATTTAATTACTCTCTACATTCCTATCACCAATTTTTTCTCTTTATTCTTAATGGGAAAGATGAAGACAACACGGGTATTTGAAATTCTAATAAAATTAATCAAGAGTTTGCTCATGTATTTGATATAATTGATTACTGATGACATCTCTTGAGCCTCAATTCTTATGTAGATGTCGGATAGCTTAACCCAAGACAAATATACACCTCCTGAAGCCCTTCAAAGCACCTACAAAGATTTTTAAAATTCTTGCCTTGTTTTCTTTTACCCATCTGCAGCAGTTCCAGGCCAGACTCTCAGAAGATTCTTCCACCCTTAAGTGGAATACACCATTGGAATCTATGGAATTCAGTAACTTTCTACTAATAGACTTTTGAAAACATTTTGTGTCATTGTTCCACTGGATGTTTTAACTGTTTGTCAAAACAGGTAAAATTCTGTTCTCTTTCAGAGAAGGAGACTGAAAGACAAACTCTCCTGTGGGCACACCTCGAAAACAACCATCTCGAGCAGCTGCATTTACTTCACCTTAACCGTGCATTTATGGGGATTTCAGGCGGGGCTAGGACTACTCAGTCTAGACCTTCATCACTCTGAACCTGATCCTCAGACCGGGTGCATCAGCATTGCCTGGGAGCTTGTTTAGAAATTCAGGATCTCGGTTTCTACCCCAGACCTACTGGATCAGAATCTGCATGATTTTAACAGTCCCTTAGGTAATCTGTCTGCAAATCAAAGTTTGAGGATAGGTTTAGACAGCCCTATCTACCTTGTGAGTTTCACTATTTGGCCTACCTAAGAAACATAAATAAATCCACAAAATGTAATTTGATTGCTATTTTTCTTTTCATATAGGAACTCTGGGATTCACACGCACAAGACTCTTAATCTGTTTTCTGCAAAACAGTGGGGAGGGGTAGGGAGAGATGGTTAAGATGCCACACAGATGATTCTTTCATGGACCTTCAGCATTAGTTATGACATTCATTTTCTATGTGATTATGAAGTATGGTCAATCACAACACAGTTTATCCAAGTTGGTAAGGTTGATACAGAAGAATTTCATGACTAAACACTATTTTATTTTGAAGATACTCTCTAAGTATGCACTTGTCTCTTCCTCAGAAACCAACCAAGTGTATTTTCTGTAATAACAGGGTAAAAGCAGGTATGGGACAAATGTTACAGAACTGAGGAGAAAAGAATGGTTTAAGAGTAAAAATTTTGGTTATTTGACCGACTCAGGTAAAATTAAAGGTCAGCAGATTAAAATGGGGACACAGAATTCAAAGAATCATAGACTGTAGAAATGTTTAAGCTGAAAAGAAGCTAAGCATGCATTTCCTTCAAGACCCTCGAATGAACTAAGTAACCCAGATTAATCAAGTGCCTTGCCTGAAGACACATAGCCCATAAATAGTAAGACTGTCTCGATTTTCTAGGCTATCAGTTCTGTTGTTATGGAAACTATCCACTTTCCTCAACCGCCCATTTTATTGCCATATACATACTGAAAAATCAAGTAACAAATGAATAGCTGACCAATTCAACAAGACACAAAATATCACTTGGTAATTTTTTTTTTCCTTCCATCATTGCCTTATTTGGCCTGGCTTTGTTATTCTCTTTGTCAAGTTTTCGTTTTATGTTTTGATTTCCCTTGTTTCTCCCTCTGGTGATCTTCCTGGACATCTCTTCTATTTCATGAAAAGCTTCTAAAGAAATGTGTGTAAGAGTTTTTGCTGAAACAACTATTTCAGTCAAGAAGATAGCCATAGCAACTCCTTTTGGGAATCACGAGTATTAATAAATTCAGTTGATTCTGCCACATTTTAGTGCAGGGTATGGATCAAATACTGTGCAGTGTGCTTTACATGCATTTCTCCATTCAATCCTCAATCCCATTCCTATAGCTAAGGAAAATGAAGGTCAGAGAAGTTAATCATCATACGTCCTTGGGCTATTCACTTAAGTGGTGCATTCAGAATTCAGACTCAGATCTTAATCCACCCATAAGCGCATCCTGTTTTGTTGCAAAGAGTACCTTATGATTTTCCATTTTAAAAAGTAGGCTTCAGCAAACTACTGCAGGTTATGAATTTATAAACAGGTAAGAGAAACGGTGGCAGTAGATGAGGCTATCTCCATTTTCTTTGACCATTTCCATCGTATTAACATTTTAAACATTAATTACTAATTAGACAAATCTAGATGGTAATCACAGAGATTTAATTTACCCAATATCATTTATTGGAGGGTGAGATTTGTCACTTGGAAATGATAATTAACTCATCAAAAATGTTTTGGGATTGGAAGGAAAAAATTAAAAGGAAGTACTCAGGAGTTATGCTAAAAAAGGCATCTGAGACTCTCACTGTTACTGAATATATTGGTGTAAGGCAAAACAGCTTTCCAACAGGTATCATGTTTGTGGTTTAGAATTTTCAGTAAAGAGGACACAGTACGAGAAAGATCTTTGGATATTTTAACACCTTAATGTAACTTTAATGCTCTGTGAATGTTAGTTTCCTAATGCATAATTGGAATAACAAATTGATTTTCAAAGGGTTTTTTTTCTTGTTTTTGCTGTCTTCTATGGAAGAAGTATATTACTTCTATAATAAGTGTTTTTTTCTTGTCTCTCTGCCTCTACAACATGAAAATACCATAGATAGACACAGAGTAATAAATTTTATTAGCGATGTTACAGAGCAAAGAAATGGTAGCTTTTTTTTTTCCAATGTTTATTGAGAACTTCAGTGTCAAGAGTTCAGATATTAATATTAACAAGAGTACTGAGTCTATCAGGAAAGATATCTTTTCAGTTTCCATCAGGCTTTATAAAATCACCTACATAGTACTAAGCAAACCATCAGTTTGCAAGGGATCTAGGTCTGACTAGATGATGTGACAAAGGCTCAAATATTTCATGGGCTTGGCTTTAGTTCCTTACAAAATATTCTACAGGAACCAGAAATTTTTAATTGAAAAAAAGATAACAAAAGTCATCTTTAAACATGAAAATTTTTAAAAATATGGAAAATGAATAAGAAATGTGTTCTTTAAAATCCCTAGGTACACGAGGGCTTCTCTGGTGGCACAGTGGTTAAGAATCCGCTTGCCAATGCAGGGGACACAGGTTTGAGCCCTGGTCCGGGAAGATCCCACATGCCGTGGAGCAATTAAGCCCATGTGCCACAACTACTGAGCCTGTGCTCTAGAGCCCGCAAGCCACAAATACTGAAGCCTGTGTGCCACAACTACTGAAGCCCGCGCACCTAGAGCCCGTGCTCTGCAACAAGAAAAGCCACCGCAGTGAGAAGCCCACGCACTGCAACAAAGAGTAGCACCCGCTTGCTCCAACTAGAGAAAGCCCGCGTGCAGCAACAAAGACCCAACACAGCCAAAAATAAATAAAAATAAAATAAATTTATTAAAAAAAATCCCTAAGTACACGAATTATAAAAAATGACCTCAAATTGTTATTCAAAATGTTTCTGCTCCCAGTTGTGGCGGTAGGATAGTCAATGTCTTTTTTTTTTAAAATACATCTTTATTGGAGTATAATTACTTCACAAAAGTGTGTTAGTTTCTGTTGTACAACCAAGTGAATCAGCCATATGTATACATATATGCCCATATCCCCTCCCTCTTGAGCCCCCTCCCACTGTCCCTATCCCACCCCTCTAGGTGGTCACAAAGCACCGAGCTGATCTCCCTCTGCTATGCTGCTGCTTCCCACTAGCTGTCTATTTTACATTTGGTAGTGTAGATATGTTGATGCTAGTCTCACCTCGCCCCAGCTTCCCCCTCTCCCTACCGCCACCCCATGTCCTCAAGTCCATTCTCTATGTCTACGTCTTTATTCCTGCCCTGCCACACTGCAGTTTCCCAACAATGAAGTTCAAAGAGCTCTTTAAATAGTGGTTTTTTCATTATAAATTTTGCATGTAAACACTTTGCATGCTCTGATTTAATGAGGCCATTCAATGCTTTCTTAATACTACTGAAACTTTCTCCCCCAGGACTCATTTAATTGCTCAGAAATATCTTTGATTCATTTGCATTTACTAATTCAGGGAACCATGAGGATATCTTCTGAGCCCCTACTAAATTTCTACCAGTGAGCCCTGGGGATACAGCAATAAACAAGATAAATGTGGTCCTTGCCTTCACTGAGCTTGTAATCCACTGGATAAAACAGATTTTTGAGGAAGTAATTACAAGAACAGTGAATTTAACAAAGAAGTTCAAGGCACAATGCAAGTATAAATATTTTATACATTATAAAATGAACGTATGTCAAAGTTTTTATATAATGTGTTAACTAATGAGAGAACTAGAAATTAGTTCAACTGTGAATTTACAGAGATTTATACTCTATATCAGATGAAATTTATTTCATTATTATGAACAGGAATAATTTGCATTGCTCTGGACAGAAAGCACTAATATTACTATCAGTTTTCTTCTAACTCTACATAGTTGTGAAATAGACTAGTCTACGGAACCAAGTAACCCCTAGAGGGTTCACCAGGTAATGTCCAGCACTCCTCCTAAAGGATACTCCATAATCCTTTTTGCCTATTTCCAAGTCTTTGACAGTTTGCCCTGGTAGCTTAAAAAGGATAACCTAGATAAAAGGTTAGTAATAATTGGGACAAGGATAGTTACCACATCCCTGTAAACCTTAACTGAAAGGCATAATATGAACACTGGAAGGAGTAGTAGAATCTCAAAGCAAAAGAGAAACAAATTGAAACACAGTTTTAGAACATATGTCACCTTGCTTTGTTTCCACGAAAGGTACTGACAAAAATGCATGCTTTCTTATGATTCAGCATACCGGCCCATACCTTTATGTTAACGATCTTTATCTATTAATGTGGAGCTACTCACTTTTCAAATACAGTCTATGATGGTTAATTTTATGTGTCAACTTGACTGGATTGAGTCACAGAATGCCAAATATCTGATCAAATATTATTCTGTGTGTTTCTGTGAGGGTGCTTTTAGATAACTAACATTTAAATCAATAGACAAAGTAAAGCAGATTGCTCTCTCTAATGGAGGTGGGCCTCATCCAATCAACTGAAGGTATGAATGAAACAAAAGACTGACCCTTCCCTGAATAAGAGGTAATTTCCTCTTGCCTGATTACCTGAAGCTGCGACATTTTTCTGCCTTAGAACTTTAACAGAGACATAAGCTTGTTGGGTCTTGAGCCTGCCAGCTTTCAGACTGGAATTACACCATCAGCTCCCCTGGAGCTCAGCTTGTTGACTGCAATCCTTGGGTCTTATCATCCTCCATAACCCTGTGAGCCAATTTCACATATATATATATATATATGTATATAGACCATAACGGAGAACTGCTTAATATCCTCTTGAGTATCAGGTAAAAGGTTGAAACTTCAGTTCCACCTCTAGAAGATGGCATTCAAATTTTTCTGTGTTTATCTATATATGTCTTTTTTTATATTTTTGTTTATATTGAATGGAAAAAGTATACATCATGAATTTAAATTCATTTAAATTTAGATTTTTAAATCTATATTTTTGTTTATTTATACTGAATGGAAAAAAGTATTCAACATCATGAATTTAAAATTTCTTGAATGTTGAATGTGTAGCCATTAAAATAATGTATGTAACATAGTTAAATTCAATCATTCTTCTTTAGCTGAATTTTTAGGTTTACTAAAATTACTCGTATTAAAATAATACTGCAACAATATCCTTATACGGACATATTTGCTCCTATATCTAATAATATATCTGTAAACCTATTTTATTGACAATAACTAGAACAAAAAGATTGTAGACTTTTAAAGGACTGTATGCATAATTTTTCCAATTAACCTTTTGCAGCTTTCTTTTCTTTTCTTCTTTCATCTTTCTTTCTCACTTTTTCCAACACTAACTAGAGTAGATTTTTTTTAAAAAATAAAAAGCACACAAAATCTCTCTTCTTTCTACTAAAAACAAGTGAAGCTAAAAACTCTGTACAGAGTATATATCAAATTACTAAGTTGTACACCTGAAACTAATATAATATTGTAAGTCACCTAGACTCCAATTAAAAAAAAGTGAAAATGTCTCAACTTAATGATTACCCCACCTCCTGTCATGATTAGGGTCTAGTGGGGAAAATGCCCTTTAAGAGAACATTTCTTCTCCTTATCTCTGTTGGTGGGCTGAAAGAAAATCATGGAGGATATGAATGCTAATAATTTAGAAGAATCCAGAAGGGAGAAATATATGCTACTTAATTTAAAATGCAAGAAGTGGGGGCAAAGCCACCAGATACCCTTCGCTAGCAACAGTCACGTCATTTAAATCATTCATGCCATAGAAGAAAGAATACAGACCATTTTATTATACTCTCTTGAATGGGATCTTACAACCTCAATCACTTGAGAACTAACTCTGGGAGGCATGCAGCAAAGAAGCAAGATAGCACGCTGTCTATCTTTAGAACACAATTTTTAAACGAATTTTGAGACAGCAAAACAAATTAATACTTGGTATATGCAATGCTTGTCTGTGCTTCCTTTTATGAAGGCATTGACATGGCAACTTTTTTTTAAATCATTTAATATGTGACACCCCTGTGATTAAAGGCAGCCAGTAATGCACATGTTCTATTTGGTTATAAATTAAAACAATGGGATCCACAAATGTACATTTTCTAGATGTTAAAGTTGATACTGATTTCTTTCTTTATCTTAGGCCAGCCATCCTATCTTCATTCTTTTATCCTTTCTTAGTGTATGGACTCAATGAGTTGCACTGGAACAGCACAATTAATTTTGTTGGGCCCCATTAATACCTCATGCTCTCTTTTTACCAAAAAATGATTAAACTTGACTTATAATATTAAAAAAGGGAATTGAGCCAAATAAGAGAAGGGTAATTGTCTAGCAACCAGGCATATAGTATTTATTAATTACTCAGTATTATTAAATATAGTTCTATACTTCCTAGAAACCAACATTAAGAGGAAAATTTGTTGAATTATATGAGTCTCATCTTCTAACAGGAGGCAGTATTATCTGGTAATGTGTGTACGTTTGCTAACAGTGAAGCCTAGAAAAACTTACTAAGCAACACTTACTTAAGAAACATTAGATAGTGTGATGGTCTAAAGGTTTGGTCCCCCCAAAATTAATATGTTAAAATTCTAACCCCCAAAGCTGATGGTATTAGGAGGTGGGGACTTGGGGAGGTGATTAGGTCATGAGGGTGGAGCCCTCATGATTGGGATTAGTGCTCTTATAAAAGAGATCCTGCAGAGGGCTTCCCTGGTGGCACAGTGGTTAAGAATCCACCTGCCAATGCAGGGGACATGGGTTCGAGCCCTGATCTAGGAAGATCCCACATGCCATGGGGCAACTAAGCCCGTGCACCACAACTACCGAGCCTGTTCTCTAGAACCCGTGAGCCACAACTACTGAAGCCTGTGCACCTACAGCCTGTGCTCCGCAGCAAGAGAAGCCACCGCAGTGAGAAGCCCACGCACTGAATAACCCAAATACTTCAGGGTGCATTTCCTAACACTAGAGATAACCTCTTATGTAATAACCACAGTACAGTAATCAACTTCAGTAAATGTAGAGTTGATACAATACTTTTACCTAACCTGGTGTTTGTTTTCCAGTTTTGTCAATTAGCCTATCAATATTAAACTCTCAGTATAGCAACCTGGTATATCTCTCCATTTGTTTCTTTAATTAATCTCAGCACGGTATACATGTCTTGATCATACTTTTAGAAATCTATGCCTATGTATCATATTTGGTTTACTTATGTGTTAACTACTAGCATATGCATATACTATTGGTTATACTATGCTGACTTTGTACTCTGTGACCTTGCAAAATTAATTATTTTTAGTAGCTTGTTGGTAAGTTTATTAGAATTTTCCAAGTATATAATCAAGTTGTCTGACAACAAAGACAATTTTGTTTCTTTTCTTCCCATCTATATACCTTTTATTTCTTTATCCTGTGCTTCTGCACTGGCTAGATCTTCCAGTATAATGCTGAATGAAATGGTAAGGGAGGATATTTTTACCTTGTTCTTGATCTTAGGTCAAAAGCAATCAGTTTAACACTGTTAAGTATGATGTTAGGCATTAGGATTTTTTTTTAATGTTCTTTATCAAGTGGAAAACATTCCTTCTATTTGTAGTTTGCTGAGAATTTTATCATGAATGTGTGTTGAATTTTATTAAATGCTTTTTCTGCCTCTACTGAGATAATCATATGGTTCTTTTCTTAATTTTGTTAGCATGATTATATACCTTAATCAATTTCTAAATGTTGAATCAAACTTGCATTCCTTGAATAAACTTTACTTGGTAACGATGAATTATCCATTTTATATAATGCTGAATTTCAAATTTTTACTACTATATTAGTTTTTTGCATCTGTGTTCATAATAGATATTCGTCTATAGTTTTTTCTTTGTTGTAACAGTTTCGCTTTTGGTATCACAGTTATGGTGATCTCATAAATAAGTTAGGAAGCATTCCCTTTTCATCTATTTTTTGATGAAAAGAAAGGTAATATTCTTTTTCAAATGTTAGGCAGAACTCATTAGTGGAGATATCTGAGCCTGACACTTTCTCTATGAAAAGGTTTTTATTTATGAATTAAATATTTGTCTTAGATATAACACAATTCAAGTTTTATATTCCTGAATTAGTTTTGGAAAAATCATGTCTTTTAAGGAATTTGTTATTTCATCTGGGTTGTCAAATATATTGACATAAAGTTGTTGATAATATCCCTGAATTATTCCTTTTATATCTCAGGATGTTGAGTGATAGCTCTTCTTCTACTTCTAGTACTGATAGTTTGTGTCCTCTCATTTTCTTGATCAGTCTAACTAAAGGCTTATCAATTTTATGGATTTATTTAAAAAACAAATGTCTGTTTTTACTGATTATTCTTATTGTCTGTTCACTTTCTTTAAATCAATCTTATCTTTCATATTTGCTTTCATTTACTTACTTTCACTTTCACTTGCTCTTCTTTTTCTAGCTTCTTAACAACAAAGATTATATCAGTGATTTTGGCTACTTTTTCTGTTTATATTTAATCATTTAAATCTCTAAGTTTCCTGTAAGTACTGTTTAGCTGCATCTCACAAAATTTTGATGTTTTGCATTTTCATTTTCACTCAGTTTCAAAATATTTTCTAATTTCTCTCTTGATTTCTTCTTTGATCCATGGGTTATTTAGAAGACTGTTGTTTAATTTCCAAATATATAAAGATTTTCCAAATATATAAAGGTTTTCCAAGTATCTTCCTGTTATTGATTTCTATTTTCATTATGTTGTGGTAAACGAAGATATTCTGCATTATTTCAATCATTTTAATTTTGTTGGGACTAATTTTGTGACCAAAAATGTACGTTATCTTGGTAAATTTATGTAAGCTTTTGAAAAGGATGTGCATTTTTATTGTTTTGTGGTATTTCTATAGATCACACTTCAAGTTAGTCAAGTTAATTAATGACATTCATAGGTCTTCAACAGCCTATAAATGTAAATTATTTAACATGAGTTAACAGTAGTCATATCTTCTACATCTTTATTCTTTTTCTGTCTACTTTTATATCAATTTCCAAGAGAAATATATGAAATATCCACTATAACTGTAGAGCTGCCTATGTCTCCTTCCTCTTCTATCAGCATGCACACCACGGATTTTGAAGCTCTATTACTGTGTGCATACACAGTTAGGTGAATTAACCCCTTTATCATTATAAAATGCAACATTTTATTCCTGTTTCACTCTGGCTGAAGCAAATATGAATGTTTGACCCCCCCACAGGAGACCCTGGAAGCCAGATTATAGATCCCTGGTTGCTCTTTGTCTATCTTTGAGGAAATTTCTTCAACACATGCTCAGCTTATTATTCAGCAAGAGAGTGAAGGAGTCCCCAAGACATACTTCTAAACCTCATTCTCGGCCTAGCTCCATTCTGTCCAATACTCTACAAATTTCAGCTGCCTCAGCCTCAGAAAGCCCACTGTACTCTTTTTGGGTTTCCCTTCCCAGAAGCAAGGTCTACAAAGTGCTTCTAGTATCACAGTCCTACTTCCTACTGCCTTCCACTTTCTGACAGTAGTTGTTTCACATATTTTGTCCTGTTTTCTGTGTGTTACATTAAGAGGGAAGTTTGGTCTCAGCTACTCCATTACATCTACAAGAGGAAGTCTCACTAGCTTTTTTATGTTTCCCCAAAGCTAAACTTAGCTCCAATTTCACAACAGAAACTTTCCTAGGTGCTGTGTTACAACCAGGATACTTAGAACATAATGAGTATAACTGATCTACAGGTAGATTCAAGGTCTCATCTGCCTATGGAACACACATAAGAAAACTGTAACTGATCAGCAAATTATTTATTTCCATCAAAGAAACGAGTAATGTGACATTTTTATCCCATTAATAATACTTTTCAAAACAGTTCATGTTTCAGATAGTTAATAATAATAGTTATGTTTAAAATAGTTAAAATACTTAAGTCTGTGGCTTGAGGTTTTCAATAAAGTAAAATAAAAATTAGCTGTGTTCTCTAAGATCGAATAAATTACCTTTTACAGACACACATCTTAGAAGTGTCTGAGCAAGAAGAATATAAAGTATATTCTGAAATACTCATTGCTATAAACTGCAAGATATATAGAGTAGGTAGATTCCTCTACTTAGCAATCACGGTATAATGATTAAGTGTTGTTTTTATTACAATGAATAATAATGAAACTGAGACTCACCCAGTGAGATTCTATGATTTTGCACACAGACACTTTGTGGCAAAACCAAAGGTCATCAAGTGCTGAGCAGTCATCAGACCGAGCAGTCATCAGACTAAGCAGTCTGGGTCTTCCTCCTATGCTGTTCCTACTACAATGCACAAGTAACATTGTGCCTCATGTATATCAAAGTCTGCTCAGAGTATATCTACCTGAGAGTAATAGTTTTCATTCAGTTAATTGACCCATACACTTATGTTTGAATCAATTCCACATTTGAAACAGTACTACATTTGATAAATAACACAGTAATTAAGAATTCAGTCTTTGGCATCAGATAAATTGGTGTCAAATCTTACCTCTACTACTAACTTGCCCAATGTCACACAAGTAGAAATTTTCTAAGCTTCAGTTTTCCTTTATTAGGTAGAAATAATAATACTGCATGACTCATGTAGTTTTGCAGAGAATAAATGAGTTAAACTTAGTAGATGCTCAATAAATTTGTTCAATAAAGGCTCATGTGTAAAAAGCGTACTGATAGTGAATATTCATTGAATGGTTAATACAGGTCAGTAATACACAATATTTTGGAATTCAAAATACTTTAAGTGTAATCTTATGCAGTTGATTTTTCAAAAGGTAACATTTAAAACACAAAATAGGAGGCAACTGTAAGGAAAGGCCACTGTTTGACCAGATGGCCCATGCGTTAGCATCAACTTGGTGTAACTCAGCATTCTAGAGCCAAAGACACAATCTTTGTGCATGTCCTGAAGTTGATATGCTTTATAGAGACATTGAATAAATATATTAACTGTTATTGTTATTTTTGATGATTAAAACCTCGCCAGAGAGCGTTCTACAACTATGTCTTATAAGCTTCCAGGGATGGCTCACCTTCTCCTCTGTGCCCTCTCACCACCTTTCTATTTTAGGCTAAGATCTAGCAGTACTTTCTTGCTGTTGCTAGAAACGGGGTGTGTTATCATTCTTTGTTGATTTCCTTAAAACCTGCTTATACTGTATATATTATCTCCAGCATCTCTCTTGAATCATCCCTCTTGAGCATGCCATCATTCTTCTTTTGCAACCTGTACTAATACATACACACTCTCAGTTCTAATTCTGTCTACAAATTCACAAAGTTCACACAGTTCTTTCTGTCCTGTGGCCCTAAGAACATTCTATCTATATATCTTCTTCCTTTCCTCATCCCTGGATCTCCAAGTATCTTGCTGACCAAGACCGTTCTTCTTGCCAACTAAGACAAACTCATCCGCTTTATGGATTTTAAGTTGTTTATATTTCCACCAGGAAGATAGAACATACATTTCCAAACACACATTACCACATGCAAACTTCCCTACAGAATATACTTCCTATATGTACTTATTAGTTTAAAAATCTATTTTAAAATAATACATTTTTATTTTGATCAAAATCTTAAGGCATGGGCTTCCCTGGTGGCACAGTGGTTAAGAATTCGCCTCCAATACAGGGGACATAGGTTTGAGCCCTGGTCCAGGCATCTCACATGCCACAGAGCAACTAAGCCCATGCACCACAACTACTGAACCTGCGCTCTAGAGCTAGTGAGCCACAACTACTGAAGCTCGAGCACCTAGAGCCCACGCTCTGCAACAAGAGAAGCCACCAAAATGAGAAGCCCGCACACCGCAACTAGAGAAAGCCCACACACAGCTAGGAAGACCCAACACAGCCAAAAATAAATAAATAAAATAAATTGATAAAAAAAAAAAACTTAAGGCAAATTTAAGTTTGTTTAGCTTTTTTTTTTTTTCTGGTACTCTTGATATCTGCAAATTAATTTTTTCTCTCTGCATGCCCATATAAGTATGTAGGTAAAGTTTACTGTTTCATAGTTTCAGTATCCAAGTGTTTTACAGTATGATCAAAGAGCACAAGAGTAGCTGTTGTATTACATCATACAACAGAGCCATTCATGTGCAACTAGAGATGATTCACTGGATTCAAAAGTATGAAGTGATTATAACTCTTGATTGCAATTGAGAATGATGTGACAAACACCAAAAGTGATTTATTCTAAGGAGAAAAATAATATTGCATTGGTTGTTACAAGTTCAGAGGTCAAAGGATGGCATTTTATGCATGGCAATATATTTACAGTTTAGAGAGATTGAATGCGATACTGACAGTCAATACCTAAGCTGTCATCCACTCATCACTGAATTGCAACATGTGGGAGACTGGGAACCAAGGAAAAACTTCAAGTTCAAACAGAGTAGGCAATGCTCGATGGCCACAGAGATTCTCTTTCTCTTCAGCACACTTAAATGCTGTTTGTGAGGTGAAAAGAACTGTAAAAGTTATCTGCTGTTCTGGAGTTCAATCTCAAGTTGTTTGTGGTTGAAGTGACATTATGTATGCCTTTTATCAGAGTTATTATCAAACAATATAAAAAGTTTCTTTTCATAGGTTAAATTAGTTGACTTGAATAAATTCTTTAAAATATTTCAAAAACTCTTAATTTATAAGATAATGACACTTTACAATTAACTTATGCCATTAACAATGAAAATTATTTTGCTATCAAAAGATTACTAAAGCACTTAATAGATATCACATATGGCTTTGCACTCCATCATCCTTGTACAGAAATTTAACCATTTTTGTAAGATCTATAATAATTTATCTGGTTTTGCTCACCATTACAACCTTAATCCTAGGGCAGTGACTGGTACATAGAAACCATTCATTAGACAGTTGCTGAGTAACATTCTCTGACATATATCGTAGCAATGTTTTCTTAAATCATCCTCCAAGGCAATAGAAATAAAAGCAAAAGTAAACAAATGGGACCTAGTCAAGCTTATAAGCTTTTGCACAGCAAAGGAAACCATAAACAAAAAGACAATCTAAGAACGGAAGAAAATATTTGCAAACAATGCAACTGATAAGGGATTAATTTCTAAAATATAAATACAGTTCATACAACTCAATATCAAAAACAAACAACCCATTAGAAAAATGATTAGAAGACCTAAATAAACATTTCTACAAAGAAGACATACAGATGGCCAATAGGCACATGAAAAGATGCTCAACATCACTAATTATTAGAGAAATGCAAATCAAAACTATGAGGTATCACCTCCCACCAGTCATAATGGCCATCATCAAAGTCTACAAATAATAAATGCTGGGTAGGGTGTGGAGAAAAGAGAAGCCTCCTACAATGTTGGGGGGAATGTAAATTGGGGCAGCCATTATGGGAAACAGTATAGAGGTTCCTTAAAAAAACTAAACATACAGTTGCCATATGATCCAGCAATCCCACTCCTGGGCACATATCCAGAGAAAACTCTAATTTGAAAAGATACATGCAACCCAATGTTCACAGCAGCACTATTTACAATAGCCAAGATATGGGAGCAACCTAAACGTCCACTGACAGATGAATAGATAAAGAAGACGTGGTATATAGATATATACAATGGAATATTACTCAGCCATTAAAAAGGATGAAATAATGTCATTTGCAGAAACATGGATGGACCTAGAGATTATCATACTAAGTGATGTAAGTCAGACAGAGAAAGATAAATATCACATGATACCACTTACATATGGAATCTAAAAAAATGCTACAGGGAGGAGCTTCAAGATGGCAGAAGAGTAAGACATAGAGATCACCTTCCTCCCCACAAATACATCAGAAATACATCTACATGTGGAAAAACTCCTATAGAACACGTACCAAAGGCTGGCAGAAGACCTCAGACCTCCCAAAAGGCAAGAAACTCCCCTCGTACCTGGGTAGGGCAAAAGAAAAAGAAAAAACAGAGACAAAAGAACAGGGACGGGACCCGCACCAGTGGGAGGGAGCTGTGAAGGAGGAAAGTTTTCCACACACTAGGAAGCCCCTTCGTGGGCGGAGACTGCGGGTGGCGGAGCGGGGAAAGCTTCGGAGCCGCGGAGGAGAGCGCAGCCACAGGGGTGCGGAGGGCAAAGCACAAAGATTCCCGTACAGAGGATCAGTGCCAACCAGCACCCACCAGCCCGAGAGGCTTGTCTGCTCACCCACCAGGGTGGGCGGGGGCTGGGAGCTGAGGCTCAGACTTCGGTCGGATGCCGGGAGAGGACTGGGGTTGGCGGCATGAACACAGCCTATAGGGAGCTAGTGCACCACAGCTAGCCGGGAGCGAGTCCAGGAAAAGGTCTGGAGCTGCCGAAAAGGCAAGAGACTTTTTCTTGTCTCTTTGTTTCCTGGTGCGCGAGGAGAGGGGATTAAGAGCGCTGCTTAAAGGAGCTCCAGAGACGGGCGCGAGCCGCAGCTATCAGAGCGGACCCCAGAGATGGGCATGAGATGCTAAGGCTGTTGCTGCCACCACCAAGAAGCCTGTGTGCAAGCACAGGTAACTATCCACACCTCCCCTCCCGGGATCCTGTGCAGTCCCCCACTGCCAGGGTCCCGTGATCCAGGGACAACTCCCACGGGAGAACACACAGCGCGTCTCAGGCTGCTGCAATATCATGCCGGCCTCTGCCGCCGCAGGCTCACCCCACACTCTGTACCCCTCCCTCCCCCCGACCTGAGTGAGCCAGAGCCCCCAAATCAGCTACTGCTTTAACCTGTCTGAAGGAAGAAAAGACGTCCTCAGGGGACCTGCACGCAGAGGCGGGTCCAAATCCAAAGCTGAACCCCAGGAGATGTGCAACAAAGAAAAGAAGGGGAAACTTCTCCCAGCAGCCTCAGGAGCAGCGGATTAAATCTCCACAATCAACTTGATGTACCTGCATCTGTGGAATACCTGAATAGATAATGAATCATCCCAAATTGAGGAGGTGGACTTTGGGAGCAATGATATACATATATTTTTCCCTCTTTCTCTTTTTGTGAGTGTGTATAGGTATGATTTTGTGTGTGATTTTGTCTGTATAGCTTTGCTTTTACCATTTGTCCTAGGGTTCTGTCTGTCCGTTCTTTTTTGGGTTTTTTTGGTATAACTTTTAGCACTTGTTATCATTGGTGGATTTGTTTTTTCGTTTGGTTGCTCTCTTCTTTCTTTCTTTTTTTTCCCTATTACTTAAAACTTTTTAATACTTATTTTTTATTTTAATAACTTTATTTTATATTATATTATTCTTTCTCTCTTTCTTTCTTTTTTTCCTCCCTTTTATTCTGAGCCGTGTGGATGACAGGCTCTTGGTGCTCCAGCCAGGCATCAGGGCTATGCCTCTAAGGTGGGAGAGCTGAGCAGGACATTGGTCCTCAAGAGACTTTCCAACTCCACGTAACATCAAACGGTGAAAATTTCCCAGAGAACTCCATCTCAACACCAAGATCCAGCTCCACTCAACGACCAGCAAGCTACAGTGCTGGACACCCTATGCCAAACAACTAGCAAGACAGGAACACAACACCACCCATTAGCAGAGAGGCTGCCTAAAATCATAAAAAGGCCACAGACACCCCAAAACACACCACCAGTTGTGGACCTGCCCACCAGAAAGACAAGATCCAGCCTCATCCACCAGAAAACAGGCACTAGTCCCCTCCACCAGCAAGCCTGCACAACCCACTGAACCAACCTTAGCTACTGGGGGCAGACACCAAAAACAACGGGAACTACGAACCTGCAGGCTGCGAAAAGGAGACCCCAAACACGGTAAGTTAAGCAAAATAAGAAGACAGAGAAACACACAGCAGATGAAGGAGCAAGGTGAAAACCCACCAGACTTTACAAATGAAGAGGAAATAGGCAGTCTATCTGAAAAAGAATTCAGAATAATCATAGTAAAGATGATCCAAAATCTTGGAAATAGAACAGTGAAAATGCAAGAAACGTTTAACAAGGACCTAGAGAACTAAAGAGTAAACCAACAGTGATGAACAACACAATAAATGAAATTAAAAATTCTTTAGAAGGGATCAATAGCAGAATAACTGAGGCAGAAGAACGGATAAGTGACGTGGAAGATAAAATAGTAGAAATAACTACTGCAGAGCAGAATAAAGAAAAAAGAATGAAAAGAATTGAGGACAGTTTCAGAGACCTCTGAGACAACATTAAACGCACCAACATTCAAATTATACGGGTCCCAGAAGAAGAAGAGAAAAAGACAGGGACTGAGAAAATATTTTAAGAGATTATAGTTTAAAACTTCCCTAATATGGGAAAGGAAACAGTTAATCAAGTCCAGGAAACACAGAGAGTCCCATACAGGATAAATCCAAGGAGAAACACGCCAAGACACATATTAATCAAACTATAAAAATTAAATACAAAGAAAAAATATTAAAAGCAGCAAGGAAAAAACAACAAATAACATACAAGGGAATCCCCATAAGGTTAACAGCTGATTTTTCAGCAGAAACTCTGCAAGCCAGAAGGGAGTGGCAGGACATATCTAAAGTGATGAAGGGGAAAAACCTACAACCAAGATTACTCTACCCAGAAAGGATCTCATACAGATTTGACGGAGAAATTAAAACCTTTACAGACAAGCAAAAGCTAAAAGAATTCAGCACCACCAAACCAGCTTTACAACAAATGCTAAAGGAACTTTTCTAGGCAGGATACACAAGAGAAGGAAAAGAACTACAATAACAAACCCCAAACAATTAAGAAAATGGGAATAGGAACATACATATTGATAATTACCTTAAATGTAAATGGATTAAATGCTCCCACCAAAAGACACAGACTGGCTGAATGGATACAAAAACAAGACCTGTACTTATGCTGTCTACAAGACACCCACTTCAGACCTAGGGACACATACTGACTGAAAGTGAAGGGATGGAAAAAGATATTCCATGCAAATGGAAATCAAAAGAAAGCTGGAGTAGCAATTCTCATATCAGACAAAATAGACTTTAAAATAAAGACTATTACAGGAGACACAGAAGGACACTACATAATGATCAAGGGATCAATACAAGAAGAAGATATAACAACTGTAAATATTTATGCACCCAACATAGGAGCACCTCAATACATAAGGCAAATATTAACAGCCATAAAAGGGGAAATCGACAGTAATACAATCATAGTAGGGGACTTTAACACCCCACTTTCACCAATGGACAGATCATCCAAAATGAAAATAAATAAGAAAACACAAGCTTTAAGTGATACAATAAACAAGATAGACTTAATTGACATTTATAGGACATTCCATCCAAAAACAACAGAATACACTTTCTTCTCAAGTGCTCATGGAACATTCTCCAGCATAGATCACATCTTGGGTCACAAATCAAGGCTTGGTAAATTTAAGAAGATTGAAATCGTATCAAGTATCTTTTCTGACCACAATGCTATGAGACTAGATATCAATTACAAGAAAAAATCTGTAAAAAATACAAACACATGGAGGCTAAGCAATACACTACTTAATAGCCAAGAGGTCACTGAAGAAATCAAAGAAGAAATCAAAAAATTCCTAGAAACAAATGACAATGAAAACACGATGACCCAAAACCTATGGGATACAGCAAAAGTAGTTCTAAGAGGGAAGTTTATAGCAATACAATCCTATCTGAAGAAACAAGAAACATCTCAAATAAACAACCTAACCTTACACATAAAGCAATTAGAGAAAGAAGAACAAAAAACCCCAAAGTTAGCAAAAGAAAAGAAATCATAAAGATCAGATCAGAAATAAATGAAAAAGAAATGAAGGAAATGATAGCAAAGATCAATAAAACTAAAAGCTGCTTTTTGAGAAGATAAAATGGATAAACCATTAGTCAGACAAATCAAGAAAAAAAGGGAGAAGACTCAAATCAACAGAATTAGAATTGAAAAAGGAGAAGTAACAACTGGCAGAAATACAAAGGATCATGAGAGATTACTACAAGCAACTATATGCCAATAAAATGGACAATCTGGAAGAAATGGACAAATTCTTAGAAATGCACAACCTTCCGAGACTGGACCAGGAAGAAATAGAAAATATGAACAGACCAATCACAAGCACAGAAATTGAAACTGTGATTAAAAATCTTCCAACAAACAAAAGTCCAGGACCAGATAGCTTCACAGGCGAATTCCATCAAACGTTTAGAGAAGAGCTAACACCTATCCTTCTCAAACTCTTCCAAAATATAGCAGAGGGATGAACACTCCCCAACTCATTCTACGAGGCCACCATCACCCTGATACCAAAACCAGACAAAGATGTCACAAAGAAAGAAAACTGCAGGCCAATATCACTGATGAACACAGATGGAAAAATTCTCAACAAAATACTAGCAAACAGAATCCAACAGCACATTAAAAGGATCATACACCATGATCAAGTGGGGTTTATTCCAGGAATGAAAGTATTCTTCATATTGATGCAAATCAATCAATGTGATACACCATTTTAACACACTGAAGGAGAAAAACCATAGGATCATCTCAATAGATGCAGAGAAAGCTTTCGACAAAATTCAACACCTGTTTATGATAAAAACCCTCCAGAAAGTAGGCATAGAGGGAACTTACCTCAAGATAATAAAGGCCATGTATGACCAACCCACAGCCAACATCATCCTCAATGGTGGAAAACTGAAACCATTTCCACGAAGATTAGAAAAAAGACAAGCTTGTCCACTCTCACCACTATTATTCAACAGAGTTTTGGAAGTTTTAGCCACAGCAATCAGAGAAGAAAAAGAAATAAAAGGAATCCAAATCAGAAAGGAAGAAGTAAAGCTGTCACTGTTTGCAGATGACACGATACTATATAAAGAGAATCCTAAAGTTGCTACCAGAAACTACTAGAGCTAATCAATGAATTTGTTAAAGTAGCAGGATACAAAATTAATGCACAGAAATCTCTGGCATTTCTATACACTAATGATGAAAAATCTGAAAGTGAAATTAAGAAAACACTACCGCTTACCATTGCAACAAAAACAATAAAATATCTAGGAATAAACCTACCTAAGGAGACAAAAGACCTGTATGCAGAAAATTATAAGACACTGATGAAAGAAATTAAAGATGATACAAACAGATGGAGAGATATACCATGTTCTTGGATTGGAAGAATCAACATTGTGAAAATGACTCTACTACCCAAAGCAATCTACAGATTCAATGCAATCCCTATCAAACAAATTCAATGCAATCCCTATCAAACTACCAATGGCATTTTTCACAGAACTAGAACAAAAAATTTCACAATTTGTATGGAAACACAAAAGACCCCGATAGCCAAAGCAATCTTGAGAAAGAAAAACGGAGTTGGAGGAATCAGGCCCCCTGACTGCAGACTATACTACAAAGCTACAGTAATCAATACAGTATGGTACTGGCACAAAAACAGAAGTATAGATCAATGGAACAGGATAGAAAGCCCAGAGATAAACCCACACACATACAGTCAACTTTTCTTTGATAAAGGAGGCAAGAATATACAATGGCGAAAAGACAGCCTCTTCAATAAGTGGTGCTGGGAAAACTGGACAGCTACATGTAAAAGAATGAAATTAGAACACTTCCTAACATCATACACAAAAATAAACTCAAAATGGATTAAAGGTCTAAATATAAGGCCAGACACTATCAAGCTCTTAGAGGAAAAAATAGGCAGATCACTCAACGACATAAATCACAGCAAGATCCTTTTTGACCCACCTCCTAGAGAAATGGAAATAAAAACAAAAATAAACATATGGGACCTAATGAAACTTAAGAGCTTCTGCACAGCAAAGGAAACCATAAACAAGACCAACAGATAACCATCAGAATTGGAGAAAATGTTTGCAAATGAAGCAACTGACAAAGGATTAATCTCCCAAGTTTACAAGCAGCTCATGCAGCTCAATATCAAAAAAACAAACAACCCAATCCAAAAATGGGTAGAAGACCTAAATAGACATTTCTCCAAAGAAGATATACAGATTGTCAACAAACAAATGAAAGAATGCTCAACATCATTAATCATTAGAGAAATGCAAATCAAAACTACAATGATGTATCATCTCACAGCGGTCAGAATGGCCATCATCAAAAAACTACAAATAAATGCTGGAGAGGGTGTGGAGAAAAGGGAACCCTCTTGCACTGTTGGTGGGAATGTAAATTGATACAGACACTATGGAGAACAGTATGGAGGTTCCTTAAAAAACTAAAAATAGAACTACCATATGACCCAGCAGTCCCACTACTGGGCATATACCCTGAGAAAACCATAATTCAAAAGGAGTCATGTACTACAATGTTCACTGCAGCTCTATTTACAATAGCCATGACATGGAAGCAAACTTAGTGTCATTCAGCAGATGAATGGATAAAGAAGATGTGGCACATATATACAATGGAATATTACTCTGCCATAAAAAGAAACGAAATTGAGTTATTTGTAGTGAGGTGGATGGACCTAGAGTCTGTCATACAGAGTGAAGTAAGTCAGAAAGAGAAAAACAAATACTGTATGCTAACACATATATATGGAATCTAAAAACACACACACAAAAAATGGTCATGAGGAACCTAGGGCCAAGACAGGAATTAAGACGCAGACCTACTAGAGAATGGACGTGAAGATGCGGGGAGGGGGAAGGGTAAGCTGGGACAAAGTGAGAGATTGGCATGGACATATATACACTACCAAATGTAAAACAGATAGCTAGTGAGAAGCAGCCACATAGCACAGGGAGATGAGCTCGGTGGTTTGTGACCACCTAGAGGGGTGGGATAGGGAGGGTGGGAGGGAGGGAGATGCAAGAGGGAAGAGAGATGGGGATATATGTATATGTATAACTGATTTAGTTTGTTGTGAAGCAGAAACTAGCACACCACTGTAGAGCAATTATACTCCAATAAAGATGTTAAAAAATGAAAAAAAATAAAATGCTTTTAGTGAAAAATAAGTAAAGAAATAAAAATTAAAAAATGATACAAATGAACTTATTTACCAAACAGAAACAGACTCACAGACATAGAAAACAAACTTACAGTTACCAATAGGGAAAGGTGGGGTACAAATTAGGAGTTGGGGATTAACAGATACAAACTACTATATATAAAATAGACAAAAAACAAGGTCCTACTGTATAGCACAGGGAACTATATTCAATGTATTGCAATAAACTATAATGGAAAAGAATCTGAAAAAGTATATATATATGTATATGTATTTTTTATATATATACATACACATATATATATATAAAACAATCATTTTGCTGTACACCAGAAACTAACACAACACTGTAAATCAACTATACTTCAATAAAAAACAATTTAAAAAATAATGAAGAGGGACCTCCCTGGTGGCACAGTTGTTTAAGAATCTGCCTGCCAATGCAAGGGACATGGGTTTGAGCCCTGGTCCGGGAAGATCCCACATGCCACAGAGCAACTAAGCCTGTGTGCCACAACTGCTGAGCCTGTGCTCTAAAGCCTCTAAGCCACAGCTACTGAGCCCATATGCCACAACTTCTGAAGCCCATGCGCCTGAACCTCGTTCTCCGCAACAAGAGAAGCCACCGCAATGAGAGGGCCATGCACCGCAGTGAAGAGTAGCCCCCACTCGCTGCGACTAGAGAAAGTCAGTGTGCAACAGTGAAGACCCAATGCAGTCATAAATAAATAAATAAATAAATAAATAAATAAATAGTGAATGAACTGATCAATTCTGAAAAATTATAAAGTTTCTTCTCTCTACCATCTCCCCTTTTCCCCCTGAACTTCTCCTTTCCTTTCTCTAGTACTATTAATGGGTTAGGGAGAAGTGAGGGGAGTTGGAACAGAAAAGGGAAAAAAAAGAAACTAATCATTTTTAATGATGGTTATTTAGAAAATTTTATTTTTATATTTTAATATGGGGGCTATTACATGAATTAACTCTGGCATCAGTAAGTGAACTATATCCCCCAAATGGAATAAATGTAAGTAAATAAATCCGTATATTTGATGAAGCAGATACTAGTGAAGACCTGAATCAAAGGAGGCAGAATCGGCATGTCAAACCAGAGTAACGAATAAGGAGGAAAAACAATTCCTTTAAATAAAGGGAATAAAACATGAAGAAAATACACACACACACACATTCATACACATTAATTCAAGGTTATTTGATGAATTTGAATATATTTCTCTGATGAGATATTCAGATAAGGATGGATTTACTCTTTTTTAATGGAACCCATATAAGAATCTCGTTAATTCAGAAATAAAAATAGAGACTGTAAAAACATTTTTCATTCAGGGAGAAAAGGAGGTATGGTGTAATGCAAATACTTTTGGATCTAGAGTCAGACAATCTGAGTTCAAATCCTGACTTTATCATTTACAAACCATATGACAGCGCTCAGCCTACCTTCAAGGACTGTTCTGAAAATTGATACTAATACATGACAACACTAAACTTGTTTTTTTCCATATTGAAGTTTTCCCTGTGGGAAACTTTTCTTCTAGGAAATTCAATTCTATTTTGAATCTGTGTGTGTGTGTGTGTGTGTGTGTGTGTGTGTGTGTGTGCGCGCGCGTGTGACAGAGACAGAGAGGGAGATATCTGGGGATGGATTTCTTGCTGGCTAAGATGGGAAGTAAAGAGGAGAAAACAAAGATAAAGAAAACTTCCAACACCCACAAGATGCCTTGCTAGTAAGTGCAAGTTTTAAGTGTACAGATGGAGCGCCTACTGACAAATGTGATCTTTCCAATATTTATTTTGAAACTAAACATCGCAGTACATAAAAATCCTGAAAAATTTATTTTTTGAAAACATAAGCATTTAAAAATATGTCTCTTGCTTCAGTGACGACTCAATAGCCTAAATGTTATAGTTGCTTTTAAGTGCCAAGAAAGTTGGAGAAATAAAAGATAAAATTATAGTGACTGCTTCCCTCATGAAAAGTCATTCTTTTAGTAATTCAGTAAACAAAGACACTTATATAATCCCGTTCATGTGCAAAAAATACTTTATGACAAAAATGTCTTTGTGATAAGAATTAATTAAGATCAGCCATCTGGTTTGAGGAGTATTTCTCTAAAATTAAAAAGGAAATAAGTATTCTTTAATTGTTTTTAAAAAGCAACATTCATTAAAGATAGAAAATTAAATAATATTATTTTGATTAATTTAGGCAGAAATGTGTATATTTAGGAAAGACAGGAGTAACCTGGCTGGAACGAAAACTAAATCTCTATATCTAACTAGCTATATGTCACATGTGGCTTATATTATCATTGTTGTAACTTTTAACTTAGCCTATCAAATGGAATATTTGTGGCTTTGAAAACTTTTGTGTTTAGAATTAATCTTGTATCCCTCTCCTCTCCAAACCCCCCACGAAAGTAAACTTACAGAGCCTTCTGTGTTTTCTATCATTTTGATCATATATTTCTTGAATTCTATTGATAGTTTCAGAGAAGAATCATTGAACAACCTCCATTGTAATGAAGTTCTTCTGTGGCTTAATTTTAAGCCTTCATAACACTGCTACATTATTCTAATTCTATTACTAAAGATAAGTATGTCTTTCAGAATGATGGTGATGTTGCTCTGGTGTTGCATACATACTACACTTGAATCTATTTTTGGAGTATGTTTATTGCTACAAACAGGTAAGAGTATAGTATCAATAGCTGGTTCCAAAAACCTATATTCTTTCCAATCCATCAAATAGACCTGGGCCTTTGTCAGGTCTCTATATGTCATTTACTAGCCATGTGGCCTTGGACTGTTTCATAGGACAGTTAAAAATGAATTCCTGGGGCTTCCCTGGTGGCGCAGTGGTTGAGAGTCCTCCTGCCGATGCAGGGGACACAGGTTCGTGCCCCGGTCCGGGAAGATCCCACATGCCGCGGAGTGGCTGGGCCCGTGAGCCATGGCCGCTGAGCCTGCACATCCAGAGCCTGTGCTCCGCATCGGGAGAGGCCACAATAGTGAGAGCGTACCGCAAAAAAAAGAAAAAAAAATGAATTCCTGTATTATTTCTTATGGTAATCTTGCTAGATGTTTATAAAATGTTTACCACAGGGAATAGAAAGGAGCTACTCAATCAACAGTAGTCCTACAATAGGTTCTTAAATAGACCTTTGAAGGAAATTCACAGTCATATTTCAGGTCTAAGTTGGTTAATCGTTCATAAAACATGATTGTGATGAGGAGCACATGCACATTTATGCAGGCTCTCTAATTCAGAGGAAGATAGCCATAACTTCATTCACACTATTTTAATTATACGTAAGGTTTTAATGCTTATGATACTATTAAGAAAATCCAAATTCAATACCTACTTCTACAAAGTCTAACCAAGATTTGGAGGTAAATGAGTTGGCTATTCTGGAGGCGTGATTTTTTTTTTTTTTTTTTTTTTTTTTGGTTTTTAAAGAGAATTACTCTTCCTCCATTTTATTAAGAAATAGGAAGATGTGATTTTTATTTATAAGTTTGTATTCCAGATAATGATTACCTGGCAAATTTAACAGTTCTCAGCGCCATTAATAGAATATATGATTTACTGAATAGATGTGTTCTGTGACTTTAGAGGTTTTTTTCTAATACACAGAATTTTCTTTTTAAGAATATTGAGCTGGTGAATGTTTGTTCAATGGAAGCAGATTATGAGATTTCTGGCATTGTGCCAGATACATGGATCTTCCAGGTACAATTGACAAGTTATTCACTGGAAGTGTTTGATGTGTGAGTAACTGAAGTGGTATGATGGGA
This sequence comes from Grampus griseus, assembly GCF_964374135.1. Classification (NCBI taxonomy): domain Eukaryota; kingdom Metazoa; phylum Chordata; class Mammalia; order Artiodactyla; family Delphinidae; genus Grampus; species Grampus griseus. The sequence goes on along the minus strand of NC_139013.1, from coordinate 33,371,629 downwards.
ACTGAAAGCTCTGGAATACATTATTTTCATTGCATCAGGTAGGAACCAGTCAGGAAACAGAGATTATATCATTTATTTTAACAAAGATTTATTTTTTACTATAAACTATTGTTAACCATCTGTTGACAAACTGAAAAGGAAGAAAAGAACACTAAGGTTTCACTTTAGGAAGCAGCTACCTTCCCTAGGGATGAGGGATCCAATGGAGGAAGCTGGAATTATTAAAACTTAGAAGCTTAAGACTGGGGTCCTGAGGAACTGAGACTCAGGCCTCTGAGCGAGGACACTGGCCAGATGGTACTATGTCTGTGAGCTCAGAGGAAGGAGCATATGGTTTGGATCCAGGTAGGTATCAATTTGTTGGTCTCTTGCCTCTGAAGAGGGGGTGAAGAGGTTGATTCTGCAAGTGTTAGAAAATGTTGCAGAACTCGCTTGCCGCAAAAAAAAAAAAACGAAACAAAAACAAAACAAAAACAAAAAAAAAGTACTTACCTTCTCTCTTAATTTATGTCGCAACCTATAAAGTACCTCAGAATTTGGCAGAGAAGATTAAAGGAGATAATAAATGAATATTAGCACTCTGGCTCTTAGTAGGTCTTTAATAACTAAAAAGAATTATTATTAAATTTTATTTTAGTACTTTGGCCAAGGACTATATTTTTCATTTTCTTTTATTTAGATCCTCTGATTTTTGATTCTCAATATTTAGCATGGTTATTAGTTGACCTTCTGCAGTAGAATAGTTCAAACACTATAAAAGAGGTTAACCTGGAGGTTTTCCCTTTCCTGAAATGAATACACTGTCTCCCGAGAATTTTTAATTGAATTTCAATTGGTTAGTATCCTTTTTCAATTTAACATTTATTGTAAGATTTGGATATAGAATAAAACTCAATTCAAAACTAAAAATGAACCTATCATTTTTAGTTTACTATCTCAGTTTTCAAATATGTTTACTTTCATAAAAGTATTTTAATGCTGAAAAACACGGGCCTCTCACTGTTGTGGCCTCTCTCGTTGCGGAGCACGGGCTCCGGACGCGCAGGCTCAGCGGCCATGGCTCACGGGCCCAGCTGCTCCGCGGCATGTGGGACCTTCCCGCACCGGGGCATGAACCTGTGTCCCCTGCATCGGCAGGTGGACTCTCAACCACTGCGCCACCAGGAAAGCCCAGAACCTTTATTCTCAATCTGTGTTTTTCACTTTGTAAGAAGCAAAGGTATCTGCTCTTTAAAAGAAACGCAGGCCCTCTAGTTGTCTAAAGAGATTTTGCTGCATTGAGATTATTTTTCATCGCACACTTTTCTTCCAAATTCAATCCTGCTCTATGACACTGAAACTTTTTTAACAGCTTTACTGAGACATAATTGATAAACAAAGAACTGCACATATCTAGTTTGCACAATTTGATGAGTTTGGACATATGAAACACCTCTGATACCATCACCACAACCAAGGTAATAGATATATCCAATACTCCCACAAGTTTCCCTATGTCCCTTTGTTTGTTTTTTAAGCTTAATTTAGGTTTAACTGATATACTAAAAAACCCTGCACAATTTGATGAGTTTGGATACATTGCATACACCCATGAAATTATCACCACAGTCAACTTAGTGGGCAGATCCATCACCAACAAAAGTTTCATTGTGCCCCTTTTGTGTGTGTGTGCTAAGAATACTTAAGGTGAGATCAGCTCTCTTAACAAATGTTTAAGTGCACAATACAGTTTTGTTAACTATAGTCACTGTGTTGTAAAGCACATCTCTAGAAGTTACTCATCTTGCAAAACTGAAACTTTATACCAATTGAATGACTCCCCATTTTCCCCTCCTTCCAGTCCATAGTAACCACTGTTCTATTCTTAGCTTCTATGAGTTTGGCAATATAAGTGGAATCATGTAGTATCCATCCTTCTGTGATTGGCTTATTTCTTATCATCATGTCCTCCAAGTTCAGCCATGTAGTCACAAATGACAGGATTTCCTTATTTTTAAAGGCTGAATAAAATTCTATTGTACATATATACCACACTTTCTTTATTCATTCATCCATCCCTGCACATTTAGGTTGTTTTCATATCTTGCCAATTGTGAATAATTCTGCAACGCACATGGGAATGCAGATATCTCTTTGAGATTCCTGATTTCAGTTCTTTTGGGTATATAATCAGAGGTGGGATGGATCACATGGTAATTCTTTTCCTAATTTATTTGAGGAAGCTCCACACTGTTTTCCATAGTGGCTATAGCAAGTTGCATTCCTACCAACAGTGTATAGGGTTCAAATTTCTCCACTTCCTCACAAACACTTTTTATCTTTTGTTTTTCTGACAGTAATCACTCTAACAGATGTGAGGTGATATCTCATTGTGGTTTTGCTTTGCATTTTCCTGATGATTAGTGATGTGGAACACTTATTTTCATATACCTATTGGCCATTTGTTGTATGTCTTTGCAGAAATGTCTAATCAAGTCCTTTGCCCGTTTGTAATTGGGTTATTTACTTTTTGTTATTAACTTATATGAATTCTCTTTATATTTTCAATATTAATCCCTTATCAGATACATGGTATATGAATATTTTCTCTCATTCTGTAGGTTGTCTTTTAGCTCTGTGGATTGTTTTCTTTACTGTGCAGATGCTTTTTAGTTTAATGTAGTCCCACTTGCCTAATTTTGCTTTTGTTGCTGGTGCTTTTGGTGTCACGTCCAAGAAATCATTGCCAAGTCCAATGTCTTCCAGGTTTTCCCTTATTGTTCCTTCAAAGAGTTTTATAGTTTCAGGCCTTATGTTTAAGTCTTTAATCAATTTTAGTTGATTTTCTGTGAATAGTGTAAGTTAAGGGTCTAATTATATTCTTTTGCCTGTTGATATCCAATTTTCCCAATACCGTTTGTTGTCATAATCTTGTCATCCTTGTCAAAAATCAGTTGACTGTATATGTGAAGGTTTATTTCTGGGCTCTCCAATCTGTTTCATTGGTCTATAAGTCTGTTTTTATGCCAGTACCATACTGTTTTGTTTGCAATAGTTTTGAAATACAATTTGAAACCAGGAAGTATGATGCTTCTAGATTTGTTCTTCTTCCTCAAGGTTTGTTTGGCTATTCAAAGTCTTTTGTCATTCCACATGAATTTTAGCATTGTTTTTTCTATTTTGGTAAAAACTATCATTGGTATCATAATAGATATTGCACTGAAACTGTACATTGCTTTTGGTAGTATGAACATTTTAACAATATTATTGTATATTCCAGTCCATGAACATGGGATGTCTTTCCAGTTATCTATGTCTTCTAAATGTCCTTTATCAGTTAGTTGTAATTTTTAGTGTGCAAGTTCTTCACCCCTTTGGTTAAATTTATTCCTAAGTGTTTTATTCTTTTTGATGCTGTTGTAAATGGGATTGTTTTATTTCCATTTTGGATAGTTTCTTTGTGTTGTACAGAAGAACAACTGATTTCTGTATGTTGATTTTGTATCCTGCAACTTTGATTATTAGATATAAGGATTTTTTGGTGGAGTCTTTAGGATTTTCTTCATGTAAGATCATATCATCTGCAAAGAGAGATAATTTTACATCTATCTTCCCAATTTGGGTGACTTTTGCTTCTTTTTTCTCGCCTAATTGCTCTGGTTAGGATTCCCAGGACTATGTTGACTAGAAATGATGATATTGGCCATCTTTGTCTTGTTTCTGATCTTAAAGGAAAAGTTTTCAGTTTTTCATTGTTGAGTATGATGTTAGCTGTAAGCTTGTTATATATGGTCTTTATTATGTTGAAATAAATTCCTTTTTTTTTTTTTTTTTTTTGCGGTATGTCGGCCCCTCACTGTTGTGGCCTCTCCTGTTGCGGAGCACAGGCTCCGGACGTGCAGGCTCAGTGGCCATGGCTCATGGGCCTAGCCACTCCGCGGCATGTGGGATCCTCCCAGACCGGGGCACGAGCCCGCGTCCCCTGCATCGGCAGGTGGACTCTCAACCACTGCGCCACCAGGGAAGCCCTAAATTCCTTTTATACCTAGTTTATTGAGGGTTTTTATAATAACATTGTGTTGAAAATTGTCAAATGCTTTTTCTGAATCTACTAAGATGATCATGTGAATTTTATTCTTTGCTCTGTTAATGTGTATCACGTTAATTGATCTGCATATATTGCACCAGCCTTTCAGCCATAGGACACATCTCACTTGGACATGGTGTTGGATCCTTTTAATGTGCTGTTGAATTTAGTTTCTGAATATTTTGTTGAGGATTTTTGTATCTATGTTTATCAGAGATATTGGCTTATAGTTTTCTTGTAGTTTCTTTGGTTTCAGTATCAGGGTAATTTAGCTCCACATTTTCTGTTTAGTCTTTTATTATTTTTACCTTTTTGTTTAACTTATTTATGTATTGTTTTCCTAATTTTATTTAGTTGTCTATCTGCATTCTCTTGTAACTCATTCAGCTTCTTCAAGATGATTACTTTTATTTTCTTTGTCATTTTATAGATCTCTATTTAGATTAAGTTATTGGAGATTTTGTTCTTTTGATTATACCATGTTTTCCTGATTCTTTATGTTTCTTGTAATTTTACACTGATGTCCACACATTTAAAGAAAGAGCCACCTCTTCCAGTTTTTTAGGTATTGGTTTTGACTGAGAGACCTTCACCAGTCAGTCTGCCTGTAGATTCTGGGCCTTTGTTACTAGTTGCCCTGGGAGTCCAGTCTGTTGTTCTTGTTTTCTGGAACCCATAAACTTCTGCCCCATCTGATGCCTCACTGTGTCAGCTTCTTCAGAGCTGCGTGTTGCTAGCCCCTCAAGCAACAAACTGAAAGTCTGGGGCTACTGAAACTACACTCCACTCCTCCCTCCCTTTTGGATAAGAAGTCTCAGTTTTGCACTGTCTCCAATACTCACAGAGCTAAGTCAGCTGAGGAAGTGCCCTTCCTCCAGCTGCTGCAGGCAACCAAACTATGGTGGTTCTTTCAGTTCTCTGTGTGCAATGAGACAGAAGCCTGCCCTCTGGGAGTCCTCTGAAATCCCTAGGACACTGGACATTCACTCCATTCTCTCTCTTCACCCTCCCTTGGGAGTAGTCGAGCTCTTTCTTGGTGCTGAGTCTTAATGGTTTGGAGGAGGGCCTGACATAGGTAATGATAATTTGCTTTCTTACTCATTTCAGCGCAGCTTGATTTTGTTCTTGTGCTCATCTGGGATACTACAACTTCTTAACTGGAATATGGACTGCTCGTAAGGTATTTTATTCCTTACATTATTACATCAGTGTTTCTGTGGGAGAACAAGGGCTGGGACTTCCTATTCCTCCATCTTGCTTAAGTCCCTCTGTATGACAATGAAATTTACAGTCTGCGCCTAACCACTCTTTTGGGAAAGGTGAATCAACTCCAAAGAAGAGGAAAAGTGTTTGGAAGCATTGAGAAGCATCTTTTTGAGGCATATTTGTATTTTATATTGCATGCAAATAGCCCAACTTTTAAATTGTATGTCATTTCTTGGTTTGTGCAATTGCCAGGTGCCTTTCCTAAGATACAGGATCACCAAATCTTCCTTTAGGCAGATTTGTTACTGAGGAGATTTAGGTTACTTAAGGTAAAACAAAAGAAGACTCTAAGTAAAATATCTGTTATGAGGTTGAGCCATCATATATCATGACATTTGCATGTAGAATAATGCATAAGACCTCAAAAATAGAATGTTACTATAGCCTTCATCAACTTTGTTTTTCTCTTCTCTTAGTCCACAAAAATTGCCTGCTGGCTAGTCTACTTGCCTCTAGCTTTGACCTAGTTACATGAACATTGCCTATAGGACATCTAGCCTGTAATTTCTGAAAAACAACTATAACCATGTCCCTTTTTTTTTTTTTTTTAAATATATGATTCAGTGCTATGTGATTCCCAATGGGAGACAGTCTGTCCTGCAACATGGGTCTACAATGTTTCCCCAGTGTCTGGTCTCTACTTATCTATCCATCTCCCTAGTTTTATCTCCTACCACTTCAATATTACTCTAAAAATATAAAAAAGTTAGAGCTCCAGAATCATCCTGCTGCTCACTCTGCCTGGAAGTTCTATCCCCTATATATCTGTTACCTTACTTTTCCGCTTTTTGCATCTTAACTCCTGCTGTTGCAGTAAAAATCATTTAGGCCTCACTTCTTCCAGAGAGTCTTCTCTGAATCTCCCAAGATGAACTGAGTGTCTACCATTGATGTTTGACATAACATGGAAACTTCTAACTATGGTAAATATTGTGAATTTGTCTGTTTTTGTTTGTTTGTTTACTCTGGACAATATGCTTCTTGAAAAAATTGTTTTACATTTACGTTTGTTTTCCTGCCCACTGCACAATGCTTATATCCTAAAAGTCATTTAATAAATGCTTGCTTAAGGATTGTATCTGGTAGGAAAATGATTAAGACTCAAAAATCAGCTTTCAAGTCCTGTTTATTCTATCTGACAAATAGGCTACCCCAGTATTACTTTTACCTCTTTATTAGATTAATAACATAGCCTCCTAATTGACCTACCTATTTCTCTCCACTTGTCTCTGGCTCATTACGGCTATCACTGCAGATCAATCTCTAAAATCACAAGTAAAAAGGCACTAAGTGATCAAGGTTCTCTACGTTGGGCTAAAGCTATAGAGAATCACTTTCAGATATTCTAAATGAAATAAAATAAAGCACTGATTCCTTACTTGATTTTCAAGATACTCCATGGTATTATCTCAACTTTTCTGAACATATTCCCTCAGTCTCCAACTTTTATGCTTTCATTTGCATTTTCCCTTGACCTGAAATCTCTGTCTACATCCTTATCTGTTAGGTGCAATGGGACAAATTTTGAAATGGAAATTCTAAATGAAGATATCAGTATTTGTGTAGCTAGAAAAATGAGATTTCGTTTGCCAGCAGAGAGAATTCTCAACTGAGAGTACGTCTGGTGACACAGAGTATGTTACCTGATTGCCTAGGACAACTCTCCTGATTTGCCTAGGACTTTCCTGCTTTTAGCTTTGGAAGGCCCATGTCCTAGGAACCTCCTCAGTTCCAGGAAAACTTATGGTTGCTCCCTCTACAGCTAGCTATATAGACATTCTTATAGATCATTGAGTGGCCTTAATATAGAATTTGAAGATGTGTCAGATAGTGAAGAGTAGAATGACTTAACTAGGGAAAGACTGACGTTATAATGATCACGTAGTAAGGTATTGTACAATACAGTCCCAAACAGAGAAGCCATTCCACAGGTAGAATATGAATAGGGACTTCTGTTCAATAGTCAACAGAATTTGATGACTCACTAAATAAAGGGATTGAAGAGGAGGAACTACGACCCTGGTAAGTTAGCTAAGAATCTCATTAAGAAATAAGAACTGTCATCAAATTCTTGTTTCTTGCTGAAGTTGAGCAGCCAAATATCCCCAGGACATTGAGGCAATAAATATTCTTCGAAAGAAAATTGTGGAAAAATGACATTTAAATGGGTTACTGAAATTAACATATCAGATTATATCTTGAGGTAAAATCAGACTGTATCAATTTTAGAGCCGTAGTAGAGAACACGCCACAAACACATCTGAAGAAGGTGCCAGCATAAAATGCTGAGCCAGAAAGGAGCCAGAAGAGAAGTGGCATAGCTAGAGAAAAAGTACTCTGAATCCTACCTTTCTGTCCCAACAAATAATTACAGTAATAAAATAATAATAAACGTTCAATAAAAACAGTTGTTAAGCAGGTCAAGCAGTGCGCTGAGCACACATAAGTTATTTTACTTAAACCTCAAAAATCTCTTGGAGTTAAGTATCTACTTGAGATTATATTTGGGATATTTCCATTTGGGAAGATGGGAAAGGAACAAAAGGGACAGGGATCTTGGGAGAGTGTGAGATGCAAGACTTCCTTGCTTCAAGGTGCACCGGTCTCACCTCAACCACAGTAGAATCAGAGATGCAAGCCAGTTACTAAGAAAAAACCCCGAGATTAGGAGGCGGCCATGCCAGAGACAGATGGGCTATTATCTCCTTAAGTTTAAACTATGGAAAGTGACTTAGAGAAATCAAGTGTATCAGCAGTGATGTCTGGGAATAACTTAACAGACAAAATAATAATTTTTGCATACTGAATTGGATTTCAAAATGTTACACTTTAAACAATATCTCAAGGAATTTTGTTCTTATACATTAATTTTGAATGTATTTGGATTGTCCTACCTCACCTAAATTTTGCATTAAAGGGCTGGAACAGTAAAGACTTATAGTCAAACCAGTAACAGTTTAATAGTCAATAATGTAGTTTGATTTTTCATCAAAAGACTATACAGTTTTTTTGAGGAAACTCTGATAAGGAGTTGGGCTGAAATATTACTACTGAAATATAACTATAGAGACAAAGACATTTTCCTTTGAGTAAGTGCATACTGGATGTGTAGAGAAAGGTTAAGAAAGAATACAGCACTGTATTTAGGAAACTTCATGCCTTGAGAAGGTTAATAAGATGTAGCTCATTTATACATTTCCTTTTTTTTTCAACTAAGGGAAAATCACTTATCAACATGGTTTCTAAGTCACTTCGAATATCTGTCACTAGGGGTACATCCTTCCATCATTTATGTGTAACTTTTTCATCTCATACAATACCACTGAGGCTGAGAAGTAGTTTTCACAGAAGACCTAAAAATAATTTGACATTTTAAGTCTTGAGAATAAAAAAAAATATGCTTATTCTATGAATGAGAAGACTAAAGCTAAAATCAGAGGACACTTCTCAATTAAAAACAAATCATTTTTAACAAATATTTATAGAGTAACTCTTATGTTCCAGACATCGGATATAGAGCAGTGAGCAGCGTAGATGTCGCAGTAGACCTCAAGATGCTTATTGCCTGTATCACTTAATTATGGTCAAAATAATGCTGCATAACATACAAATCCAACCATCAAATCTCAGCAGCACATGACGGTATGCATTTATTTAGCACACCTATTTGGGGATTGGCTGGAAGTTTGCTGATGTAAGTGAGGTTCAGCTGAGAGGCTCTGCTAGTCTTGAATGGATTATCTCACACATCTCAACTGACTGATTTTCAAGTCTGCTGATTCTTTTTTTTCTTTGCTTACTCAAATAGGCTGAGCTCCTCCAGTGAAGTTTTCATTACAGTTGTACTTATCAACTCCATAATTTCTTTTCAGTTCCTTTTTAAAATAGTATCTTTCTTTTTATCGATCTATTTGTCAATATATTGTTCTAAACTTTCTTTTACTTCTTTAGATATGATTTCCTCTAGTGCTTTGAACATATTTAGAATAAGTGATTTAAAAGTCTTGGTGCTGATGATAGTCTGCTATCGAGGAGGAATGATATGATGGAAATAGAACTGCACTTGAAGGGATCAAAGCCCAAATCAAACATTTCACTGCTACCTCCTTTTGGGTAAGTTGTTTCACTTCCTGGTGAACTTTATTTCCTTACCCATAGAATGGAGACAATTATACAGGGTTATTGCGAAGCACAAACAAATTACTCTATTTGTAAAACTTTTATAAATGGTTAAAGCATTATGCAAGAACAAAAGACTCTTATTATGCTGTAAACCTGAGTGTGATATTGTCCTGCTGGCTTTATTGATCAAAAATTTTGTGGCTTGACTGTACGTAAAGAGAACTAGGGAAAGATTTTACTAACGGTTTTTAGCACCAACACACCAAGTTCAGAATCATAGCCTAGACAGACTGCTACAATCTCATAAAAAGATACAGGATTGCAGGGATGTGAGGGTGGTGCTTTTTGATGCAGTAATTCGCAAGGGTATGCTGACCATGCATGTAGGATTTAGGGATATAGCAATTTACTTCTGGATTATTGCATAACCTGGACAGTGTCTTTGATTTATCATTATTACATTATAATCATTTTCTATCTTTAAAATAATGATGAATAATAAATGTTAAAACACTATGCGTACTTACTATTTAATATTATTTATAATTATAATTTATAGGTACTATTTATTACATATACACATTTCTTTATAGTTTTTTACTATTAAAACATAATATTATAATCAGTATTTACTTTTTGTGATTACTATAACAATTAATATTATCATTTATTAAGTATTATGTATCTGCCAGATCCTCTAATAAACAGATAATCCTTATAACAACCCAGTTAGATATCAATTAATACCTGCAATAAACAGATTTTTAAAATGGAGATGCAAGAAGCTTAAGGAGTATATACAGTAAATGACCAAGCTAAAACTAAACGTGGGTTGTATGACTGCTAAGTATATGCTCTTGAAACAGCAAGACAAGAGCTGTTTCTCTCTCTCTGATTATATTTAAACCAAATCCCCTTGAAGTGATATAACACTACTTTTAACAGAATATTATTTTCAATAGTTAACATTTGAAGCTGATCCCTATAATTTATGGGACACTTTGACATAGAGCCCCGGGGAAATACTGATGTAGTGAAATAAAATCAACTGGGAATATATTTGAATATTCCTGATGATGTTTCCACTTAAGCTCTCTATTAGTTGGTAAAGAATTTCTCAAGGGATCCCTGACCCTACTTAGTGTCCTTCAGATTGCACAGGAAAAAAAAAAGAGCATCTCCCTTCCCCGACACATAGAGCCAAAATATATAGCCCCATTTCTCTGTGGGTTTAAAGGAAACAAAGAAGTTCAGGTGTTGAAATGTTGGTTTCACAGGGATCAGTTTCAGCATACAGTGTATTTTGTCACTTTCATTTCACTCCACCAACACACAAACAGGCATGCCTGTGCACACATCATATTTGGAATCAATGAACGTCTTGATAGCACTCACGGATTCAGGTCTTTTCCCTTTTATTTTTAACTTTAGTAAAAAACATGCAACATAAAATTTACCATCTTAACCACTTTAAGTCTACAATTCAGTATATTAAATACATTCAGTATATTAAATACATTCATGAATGTATTTAATATAATGTGCAAAAGATCTCCAGAGCATTTTCATCTTGCAAAATTGAAACCCTGTATTTATCAAACAACTACTCCCCATTTCCCACCCCCCCCAGCCCTTGGTAACCATCATTCTACTTTCTGGTTCTACAATTTTGACCACTTCAAATACCTCATGTAAGTGGAGTCATACAATATTTTTCTTTTTGTGACTGACATTTCACTTAGCATAATGTGCTTAAAGTTCATCCATGTTATGTCATATGACAGAATTTCCTTCTTTTTTAAGGCTAATGCTACATTGTATGAATATATCATATTCTGTTTACCCATCCATCCATCAATGGACAACTCAGTTGCTGTCAATTTTTGGCTATTGTGAATAATACTGCTAAGAACATGGGTGTGCAAATATCTCTGACACACTGCCTTCAATTATTTTGAATATATACAGAAGTGGGATTGCTGGATCATATGGTAGTGCTATTTTTAATTTTTTGAGGAATCTCCATACTTTTTCCCACAGTGGCTGTACAAATTTATATTCCCACCCATAGTGTACAAGGGTTCCCCTGTGTGTGCTTGTAAAGAATGTGTATGCTGCTGCTGTTGGATTAAGTGTTCCATAACGTCTGTTAGACCCATTTGGTCTGAAGTATGTTCAAGTACAATGTTTCCTGTTGGTTTTCTGTTTGGATGGTCTATCCATTGCTGAAAGTGAGGTACTGAAGTCCACTACTATTATTGCATTGCTGTCTATTTCTCCCTTCAGAACCTATTAGAATTTGCTTAACATATTTAGGTGCTCTGATGTTGGGTAGTTACATATTTACAATTGTTATATCTACTTGATGAATTGATTCTTTTTATCATTATATAATGACCTTCTTTGTCTCTTGTTACTGATTTTGGCCTAAAGTCTATTTTGTCTGATATAATTATAGCTACCGCAATTTCTTTTGGATTCCACTTGCATAAAATATCACTTACCATCCCTTCACGTAAATTTATTTACAATTTCTTGATAGTTCAGGTTTTCTTATATCTCACTACCTTTGAACCTCATTTACCTTTTTTCTTGAATGCTCACTCTCTTCCTATATTCTCCTGTGATTATATTTGAGTCAGATTTAATGCATGCCAAAGGTAGGCTTAGTGCTTCCATAGCTTCTTTTTCTTTTTTTTTTTTTTTTGATTAAGGATGAAGCCTCAAAACATGCTAGGTTCTAGTGACAGTAGCATCTTTTCCCACATTCTGGCCTAGGATTTATCACTGAACGCTCTTATTATTTCTTTAGACATTAATTTCCAGACCTCTGACTGATTAAGGTGAGGAAAAAATACAAGCTTACTTTTATAACTCCATTGTCTATGAGAATGTGAGCTGACTGATAGAGAATCATACAATAACACAGCATTAAATCTTGCTTTCTAGAGTTGAGAAGTTCCTCGAGCCAGATGGATGTCACCTGTTTAAGCTAAGCTGAGATTGTGAGTAAATATTGCCCAATGTTTTGCCAATTTAAGATTATTAAATTGCTGCGGATTTCCACAGTCAAGACTATACCAGTTACGATTTCATACATAACAAAAAGCTATCTGGTTATTATTCCTCCTAGCTACTCTGATAATGGGATATATTTGCCATGTATAATGCACATTTCTTTTTATTGTGGGTGGGAAAGGAATATTTATTAAGGAAAATTAATAAGAATTATAAGAATTCAGGTTTATAAACATCGGTGTTCCCTAAGTTCTGTTAGTTTGAGTGAGCCTCCCTAAGTCTGATGAACTCTCAATTGTCTGACCAAGCCCTTGTCAAGCTGAATTTGGGGTGCAGAACAGAGCCTGGATCATAGACTACCAATCAAGGTAGTTTGTCTTCTGGGATGGGCTTAACTGTGTGGTCAGCTAGCATCATTTCTGTGCCACGAGGGAGAATTAGTGCCTTTCCACACCAAATCAAATCAACTATTGGTGACTACTTGTAATAAAAATAAAATCTTAACTTCTTTAGTTTAAACTTAATTAATTCTCCTGTTATCTTTATAAAACACTGGGATAGACCAAAAAAATTTTTCTTTTATATACAGAAATACATAATATGCCCCTTTTTCTCTATAGATATATATAGAGACATATATTACACATGTCACACAGCACCATTCTGATATTAACTTTCAAGATCTCTTTTCTAAAGAAAACCCTAGAAAGTTGTGGCTGAGTCAATGGGCTCTATCAACATGACATCTTTGACCAATGATTTCTAGAACAGTTCTGATTCCTGTTTCACATTGCATTTTGTGTCTAAGTCATTTGTTTTCTCTACAATATACAACTTACACACTTACTGTAGGGATATTTCAATCTCTGCAACTACAGACATTCAATGTTTATAAATTTAAATGAGAAGTTTTTTAATTGAAGTATAGTTGATTTAAAATGTTGTGTTAGTTTCAGGTGTACAGCAAAGTGATTCAGATATATATATATATATATATATATATATTCAGATTATTTTCGCTGAAAGGCTATTACAAAACACTGAGTATAGTTCTCTGTGCTATACAATAGGTCCTTGTTGGTTATCTATTTTATGTATAGTACATGTTAATCTCAACCTCCTAATTTACTCGCCTACCGCTTTCCCCTTTGGTAAGCATAAATTTGTTTTCTATGCCTGTGTGTCTATTTCTGTTCTGTATATAAGTTCATTTGTATCATTTTTTTTAGATTCCACATATTACGAAGTTTTCAATGGCACTCACTCAGCCTGTTGCAAACTGGTTACCACAAATAGCTATGCTGAGCTGACTTCCCCATGTTGGTCTAGAAAATGCCTGTTGCAATTTATGTTGCCCTGTGCTTGAGTTCACAGTGTTCTGAGAACCCTCTGACGTTGAACTGGCTGCTGACTGGAACAAGAATGACTGGAACAAGAATGACTTGTTCTGACTGGATTCTGACTGGAACAAGAATGACTTCCAAGTTGCGTGAGACCTAAAAAATGCTCCCCAACTGAACAGAAGATACTGACATTTATGTTCTTCCTGCATTGCAATATCAAGAATGCTGTGTGGTGGTAGCACCCTGTGGCTTTGTTGGACAGTCATTTTGTGCTTTCCTCTCTGTAGCAGACCCATTCTAGAGTGATGTTTAACTTTTCTTTGGCTTATAAATGCCCAACCAAATGGAAGGATGGATGGATGAATTATTCCAGACATGAGCTGACAATATTTGCTTATATGTTCATCCACTGCTTTATTATTGAGCTTAATCATGATCATGTGTGTAATCTTTCAGACTTCAAATAAGCCCCCCTTTTTCCTCCAAATTACATATTATGGGAAAGGGTTTCATCATCTTCAAATAAGATATGCCAATCACCAGACAATAACTGTAAGTAGAAATTCACATAAAAATGACAAATATCTGTATTTAATAAAAGAGAACTAGAATCTTAGAAAAACAGAGCACCAAGGACATTAAAGATTAATCTCCAGGAATTTAGTGCTGAAATAACTGAAGGATAATATCACTATTGACTGAACTATATAATGTCCTTAGCAAAAAGCTTGTCAGGACCAACATAATCAAATACAAAATTGATACAGGGAATCCTGACCCTACATCTCAAACACCACACTGAGCCTTTCCCACCCAGAGGAAGGTAATTAATTAATTTCAGCTGGAGAATGTCTGCCTGTCTGTAATTAACAACATGTGTACCTACCACACTCTCATCCTCCACTGTGTTAAGGATGTGCAGAGTGATTAGTGAAGCCAGGTTGTCAACATGCCTCCTGGTTGTTCCTTCTTCCACCTCAAACTCACTCAGCCTCCCACCCTCACCCCACATTCCTTATCATGTTCTCAGTGGGATTGTCTTTTTAATCAACTAAAGCATAAATGACCTATTTTCTTCATTTTCTTAAAAAGACAGTTTTATTCTAAGTTCACATCTTGAGTTCTAAACTAAACCTCAGAGTAAGTTTTAGTTTGGTTTATTACTACAGAACCTGTCAAAATGCTCGTAAAATGCATATTCCATGTATTTTGTCATGGTTAATTTTTTTAAACTTGTGAAGTATTTGAGAAATGATATTTATAGGTACATAAGAAAGATGCTACATGCTTGCTTTCTTCAAGATTTTTGGCCTGGCATCTCTACAATGTAGACAGCTCAATAATCAAGTCAGTGGAAAAATCAAAGTGTGGCACATACGAAAGGGCATAAGATTGGCATTAAACCAGAACTTTTAACTGGCTTTGCTACTTCTCAGCAGTGTGCCCTTGGGAATATTAGTTAGCTTTTCCTTAATTTCCTTGTTTCTTCCATGAAGAGAAGATATAGATTGCTAACAATATGGTGAACACATCATTATAGACATATTTAAGTATGTCTCTTAAATATAAATGTTTATGAATGGACACTTCACCAAAGAGGATATACACATGGCAAGTAAGCACACAAAAATATGTTCAATATCATAAGCCATGAGGAAAATGCAAATTAAACCCATGATGGGACAGCACTACATACTTATTAGGACAGCTGAAATAAAGTCAGTGACAATACCAAATGCTAGAAAAGATGCAGAGAAAATGGCTCTCTCACACATTGTGGATGGAAATGTAAAATGGTACAGCCATTCTGAAGAACAGTTTCACATTAAAAAAAAAAAAGGAACAAACACGTACTTAATTTATAGCCTAGCAATTGCACTCCTGGGCATCTATCTAGAGAAATAAACTTTTCTCAACACAAAAACATGCACATCCATGTTCAGGGCAGCTTTTCTATAATAGCCAAACACTGGAAACAACCCACATGTCCTTCAGTGGGTGAACAGCTTGATGACCTGGGCCATATCCATTCCATGGACTACTATTCAGGAATAAAAAGGAACAAACTCTCAATACACACAGCATGGATGTATCACAAGGGAGTGATGCTGAGTGAAGGCGGCCAACACCAAAAAGTTACATACTATACGATTCCATAGAATATTCGTGAAATGACAAAATTATAGAAATAGGCAGATTAGTAGTTTTCAGAGATTAAGGATAAGAGAAGGTAAAGGGGATGGGAGTGGATATAAAGGTGTACCATGGGGGATCTTTGTAGTGATAGAACGGTATCTAGATTGTGATGGCGGTTACATAAATAAATGTATGTGTGTCATAAAATCGTATAGAAGGACTTCCCTGGTGCCGCAGTGGTTAAGTTCTGCATGCCAATGCAGGGTACATGGATTCAATCCCTGGTCCAGGAAGATCCCACATGCCGAGGAGCAACTAAGCCCATGTGCCACAACTACTGAGCTTGCGCTCTAGAGCCATGAGCCACAACTACTGAGCCCATATGCCACAACTACTGAAGTCCACGTAACTAGAGCCCGGGCTCTGTAACAAGAGAAGCCACCACATCGGGGCTTCCCTGGTGGTGCAGTGGTTGAGAGTCCACCTGCCGATGCAGGGGACACGGGTTCGTGCTCTGGTCCGGGAAGATCCCACATGCCGCGGAGCAGCTGGGCCCGTGAGCCATGGCCGCTGAGCCTGCGCCAAAAAGTAATTTAATAGGTAGGGTTCAGAATGTCCACAAATGCTTTGACACTCGTCCCATTATGAGGTGGAGTCCCTTTATCTTCCCACTGAATATAGATTAGCCTGTGACTGCTTTGAGAAGTGGAGTATGGTGAAGCCAGTTTTGTACTTAGCCTTTAGATGACTAGCCACTTTCCTTTGCTGGCTGGGAGCCCTGTGCTGCCATATAAGAAGTCTACGTACTGGGCTGAACAGACCATATGAAAGGACTTTGAGATTATATGGAGAAGGTGAGTGGCCTGGCAGAAGCCAGCCTTCAAATCACCTCTGCCAAGCACTAGCCTGCTTATACCCTCCAAATCGGACCATTCACCAGCTGACTGTCACTGAGTTCTCTCTCTATGGCATGTGGAGCAGAAATATCACCCTGCTGAACCCTGTAGGAAATCAGGAAGCACAAAATCAGGAGATATCTTTAAATGTTTATTATTTAGAGCTGTTACATCTTGAGGCAGTTTTTTTTTAAGGCAGCAATAGATATCTGGAACTGAAATAATGGCTGAGAATTTTCCAAAATGAAGAAAATATGGAATCTTTAGATTGAAGAATCACAAGTCCCAAACAAGAGAAATAAAATTAATCCCTTCCTAGACTCACTGTTGAAGACAGCAGAACAAGAGCAAAGTGAGGTCTTTAATAAAGCAAAAAGATAGATTATATACAAATAAACAATTCTAAGACTGAAAACAGATTCCTTAATAGAAACAAAAGAGATGAGAATATAATGGAATGACACTGTCCAAGTGATATACCTGTTAACCTAGAATTCTACAATACATTCTGCCAAATAATCATTCAGGATTAAGAGCAGAATCAAGACAAAAAATCAATACACGATTGGGTTGGGATTCAGGCTACACACATCCTTCCATTAATTTTTCCAAAAAGAACAGTGGAACTTCTGACTAAACTAATAAAAGTTAATTACAGTGGTGATGTTGTTAAAGGAGGGAAAGTGGAGCAGGGGAAGGAACCCTAAACCTGGAGGAAGGAGAAAGGGATGTAAATCTAGTAAGACTCTTCTACTTGCTACTTCATTGTTCATTCTGAGCTTTATTTCCTTGGCTTATATTGTACAAAATGGCTCCTATACTTATAATTTGTGTGAATGTTGAAGGACAAGGTAAAAAGTGAGAGAATGAAGATGAAAACACATAGCATAGATCCTAGTACACTGTAGTTATTTAAAACATCACATGAATTGTTTATTGACTGTATTAATTATACTGTTTGAGAAAGAAAGCTAGTAAAGAAAACAAATGTGGGCATAACGAATATGGGCATTAAAACAGTCTATTTTAAGAATTGGGCATTTACCGCCATAAAGGAAGAGAAAAATGTACTTATTAAATTTTGTCATACTGTTTTTCCTATTAATTTTAATTAGATCTTATTAAATATTTTAGGATTCCTTTTAGTGGTTACCACACTTACTATTTAGATGTATTATTAATTGTAGATGGAACTTCCCTCTTGTTAGATTTGTTGTCTTTTGAGGAATTTTGTTTCACTTAAGTGTTTTTTCTAATGTAGATCCCATGGCATGTCCCCAGAGAATACACCAAAATGCTGTAAATATTGTGTACAGAGTACAGGTATTTCTCTCAATGCAGGCTTTGCTCTGGATACTGTAACTCTGGTAAGAATAACTCTGAATGAGTCAGACATCTAACACCATTTTATAGTGATCAACAGAAGCTGGAGATTTAACACTGGTCATTGAAATAAAAATTATCTCCCTAGAGAACTAAGGAATGTTCTTCTCCAATGATGGTTTGTGCATTGCTTCTTTATGACCTCTTCAAAAATAATCCATCCAAATAGGAAACTAGTCCATAAAAGAGAAGTACTTAAGTGTAAAAATGATTTATGGAGGCTGAGGTCTAAATTCCCATCCCATATATAGAGATGGTGACAAAAAATACACCTTAAGACTGTGGGAAATAGTTGAATTAACAAGTGATCTGCTTATTGAATTTTTTATTCACTTCTTTTTCTTTCATTTGTGCATTTTTCACAGTGGACTGGGGTATCAGAAAAGGATTCCTCAAGGAAATGACAAGGTAAAAAGGAAGGAAGGGAGGAAGGGAGGAAGGGAGGAAGGGAGGAAGGGAGGAAGGGAGGAAGGGAGGGAGGGAAAGACATTCCTAATTCCTACACCAAGAAGCAGTTTGAAGTGGCCTATTAACTGGAAATTCCAGAAGTGGAGAGTAATTTAGACCTGGTGGAAAAAGTATCTTTGATGAGTGGATAGAAATAAGGTCAGAGAGTTGTACAGTGATACATCATGGAGGGAGTTCTGTGTTAAATTACAAAGTTTGAAATTTATTCTGAAAATTACAAAGAGCCATTGAAAGATGATGCATAAGTGTTCTAATTCTGCTGTAATAAATTACCAAAATTAAATAAATTTGGTGGCTTTAAACTTAATTATTTTTTTCCATTTTGTATCAGAATTTGTTTTATTTTTCATTTTATATTGGAGTATAGTTGATAAACAATGTTGTGATAGTTTCAGGTGTACAACAAAGGGATTCCATTATACATATACATAAATCTATCCTTTTTCAAATTCTTTTCCCATTTACATTATTATAGCATATTGAGCAGAATTTGTTTTTCAATTGATTTGTATGACATTCTTTATATATTCTGGATACTAATCCTTGTGGATTTGCAAAGTATCTACACAAATTTATTATCTAACATTTCTGGAGGTCCAAAGTCTGTAATCAGTCTCATTGGCCTAAAGTCAAAGTGTCATCTTGGCTGGTTCCTTATGGAGCCTCTGAGAGGAGAATCCATTTTCATGCCTTTTTCGTGTCCTAAAGGCTGTTTGCATTCATTGATTCATGGTTCCTTCCTCACATCACCCCTACCTCTTGCTTCCATCATCACGTCTCCTAAGTCTGATCCTCCTGCCTCACTGTTATAAGGACTCCTGAGGTGACTGCACTTGGCCCACCTGCATAATCTAGGATAATCTCCCCATCAACATCCTTAACTTAATCATTTTTTTAAAATTTATTTATTCAGTTTTGGCTGTGTTGGGTCTCTGTTTCGTGCGAGGGCTTTCTCTAGTTGTGGCAAGCGGGGGCCACTCTTCATCGCGGTGCGGGGGCCTTTCACTATCACGGTCTCTCCTGTTGCGGAGCACAGGCTCCAGACGCGCAGGCTCAGTAGTTGTGGCTCACGGGCCCAGTTGCTCCGTGGCATGTGGGATCCTCCCAGACCAGGGCCCGAACCCACGTCCCCCGCATTGGCAGGCAGAC
Organism: Grampus griseus; assembly: GCF_964374135.1. NCBI lineage: Eukaryota > Metazoa > Chordata > Mammalia > Artiodactyla > Delphinidae > Grampus > Grampus griseus. The sequence continues at coordinate 33,351,782 of NC_139013.1, read as the reverse complement.
TCCCAACCACTACGCCACCAGGGAAGCCCTTAACTTAATCATATTTACAAAACTCCTTTAACCTTGTAATATCCTCGCAGGTTCGGGGAATTAGGACATGACTATTTTCGAGAAGCAATTATTCAGCTTACCACAAATTATAAACAGAGATATGACATGATAAATTCTGTACTTCAGAAGGAACTCTCTGATACAGTAGGAGTTAGTCTGAAGAACAATCAGTCTGGTGGAAGGAGACCAAGGGGCAGTTGTTGAGCTCCTGATGAAAAATGGCTTATTCCATATCTCTTCATGTGCAACATTTGGCTCTAAGACTACTGTGTCCCATGTCCTTCACAGGAGCAAAGGCCCCTGTGATGAAGAGCAAAAACATGTAGAAGGTGCCTTTTAACAGAACACAGAAACTCACTGGATAGGGAGAGAAGTGAGGAGTAGAGGTAAGGAAGCGATTAAAGTCTCCAAATTTGAATCACCATTCATAGAGATGGGAACTTTAGGAAAAGAGAAGAGGAAGAAAATAAAGAATTCATTCAAAGACCCTATTAGCCTGTAGAGCATCACTGTGCAAATTGGGAAAAGATGCCCCTTCTGGGCAGATGCTGTCCCACAGGCACATGGCTGGGTCACATGTCCATGCCTTTACAGAGAGGAAAAGGTGCCCCTTCCTCCCAGCTAATGCAGCTCTCCGGCGGGACACAGGAGGAGCATGCCGCAGACCACAGCCATAGTTGTCCTGAGCTGTTTTGTACATGATAAATATAAAGCATCAGTGAAAACTGAGGTGGAGTTATCTATAGGCACCTCTCAGAAGGAAAGTTAAAAAAAAAAATCTGGATGCCAGTTTTATATCAGCAGAAAAATAATAGATGAAGGTATAGAGTGGCTGAGATTGTACAGGCAGCAAAGAAAGTAACATAACTTCAAGAGGCAATCCAGTTTAAAGAGAGAATGTCCAAAATCACACCATCATTGCTACCATCAGAATGGGACAATCTCTTGTTGCAGAGACAGTCTAGGTGAATGTTTACTGCATTCGATCAGTGTGTATGACAAGGCTAGACCTTTAACATTTTGCTTGTCTGTATTTTTACAAAAATATTGATGTATTAATTATTAAATATAACTAATTTTGGGGCAATAATAAGAAATGGAGCAGAGCTAAATTATTTGATATCAGCAAAAGGGAAGATTAGTAGAAGGGCAACTGGGGTATATCAACCATGGGTGAAAACAGCTAAAAAATCCTTTGCTGCATAATTAAACCAAAGTCTCTTAGAAATCTCTGGAAAGGAAAAGAGGCAGAAAAAAAAAAAGGAAAAGGGAGAAAATAGAAAATTTTAAATTAAAATATTTTGATTTTTTTAACCAACTTATTTTTAAAATGAATTGATTTCATGAAATGATGCTTGATCTTGATTATTTGAACCTGTGAAATGTTTTGACAAGGGAAATGCATTTTCTTCAGTTCTATTTGTGGAATTTAGTTATCTGTTCAATGTATGCATTTCACTTAAACTTCAGCTGATTTGAGACACCCAACTCTCCCTTGGAAGTCACTTGGCTTTTCTCATAAATGTGTAATTTTCAGCTCGAAGAAACATTTGCACCTTCAGGGAGCAATATATTCTCTTCTCCCAGTAGTTCCTTATTTTATTTACCCTGTCAAGTAGCCAACAAGAACATTTTCTCATACTGTACCGAGGATAAGTGAAGTTCAAGCATTCAGCTTGCCCAGCTTTTAGAGGAAATTAGAAAATACTTTCTAGCAAAGTAACTAATAATAGTTCTTATTGAGACATAGGCCACCTGTTTGGAATTATCAATCAAATCAGCTTTTATAATAAATACCTATTATTTTCTGAAATATAATGCATTACAAAAGTGTTTGCATTTTTCATTTGGCATCTTGGCAAAATGTTGGAAGGAGAGTCTAAATCTTAGAGCATACCGTTGTTAATTGTCCCATTTTGGAGTAACCTAAGCATGAAAAAGTACAAGTGCTTTTTCCCTTATTGGTCATTTAGTGACCTGCATAAAACTGAATATGGCAAGTTCTGATTCTTTGGATTGTTATTTGTTGAAAATGTGCAGAAATGAAGCTATCAGAAATGCTTCCTTTAAATGAATATTGAATAGAAGCTAGTGGCATCTTTCCAATAAAGTAATTTCTTCCTTAGTTAGAATGGGTTTAGTTAAAGGGGAAATCCTACTTCAGTGCCATTTTTTTTCCTCCCCTCATTTATGCCCAAAGCATATTGTATGCAGAGATGTCATGCCATGGGCCCAGTAATAGTTCTGCTATAGACAGTTTCCACCTGACTGCATTTCTATTACTGCGGATAACCTTCAACTCATGAACAGAATTCACAATTTATAAGGAATATAGAAAAAAGAAGTCTTCCATATAAATCCAGAATTCTAATTGTGTGAGGTATGGATAAATTGCATAACTTTAAAACTGAATGTGAAATCCTTTTCAGTGTGATCCTTATGGGAAGGATTACTAACTTGCTGCTCATCTTGAAAGTTTTCCTCGATGTGCTATTATTTTTCAAGTGTCATATGTTTGCAAGACATTTCTCTGATATTTCCCCCAGGGCATGGAGAATAAGACTTAGTTTGACCAGAAGAGGTTGAAGATGAGCAATCTAGTTTAGAAACAGGGCCTGTCAAAGAAAAAAGGCTGGTTATTTTTGTTAATCTGGATCAAGCAGACCAGAGACGGACTGAAAGAATCTGGCTCGATGAATAAGCATTGAAGAGGTGCACTACATTTCAGCAGTATCCAGGAGCTAGCCACTGAAGACCTGGCTTTTATTGTTGACTCTGTTAATAATGTACTAGGTAAACTTTGGCAAGTAAATGAACACATCTGTTCTTTCTTCCTTTTCCCCATTTGTAAAAAAGTGGTTTGAATTGCTTGATCCATAAGATTCTCCTCAACTCCAAGCTTCTCAGTTTGAAGGAGGGGCAGAATTAGTGAGCTTATGATATAAGGAAGGTATAAATTCTCTGACCTCTTCCCTGTCCTTCCATGCATGGGTATAGCAGCACTTACACATGTCTGCTTCCAGCCAGAGGAAAAGAAGGAAAATAGTCACTAGGTCCTTTTATATCCACATTTTAGAAAAGTGAAGGTCTATACAAATTGTCAGGGCCTGCCAGAATTAAGAGTATGTCTTATTATTGCATTGGGCTAGCTTTAGCTGTAAGTTTCATCCATCCATTCAAGCATCCATCCATCTATCCTTCATCAATATATCCACTGAATCAATAGGTACTGTATACTTATTTTCTGGCTTGTAAGCACTAGAAATACACTGGTCAACAAGACAGGCTTGTCCCTTTTTCAGGGAATTGAGTGGGCATGTGTTACAAACACACAATCAGTTAATTACGCATATGAAAAGTGTTATTTAAGAAAATACAGAGAGTAATAACAATGTCTAACAAGCAGCTTTGTTCTTCATATAAGAACAGACCTGATTATCCTCACACAAACTAACTTCTTTATTCAAAGGAAGCTAGAGATACAAGTTGATTAAAAAGTCAAGAATGAAATTCATTTTTCAATGTTCAGTCATTTGATCTGTTTGCAAGATCATTTTATCACAACATAAACACTACTGGCTTCTGAATAACAAAGAATTAAATTTATAAAACTCTCCATACTGTTGTGACCTCCACAGAGGTCCTGGGCAAGAGTTTGCCCTTGCAAACTCATCCAGAAGTACCATAACCTTTAATATCAAATTGGTATTCTAAGTACACGAAGGCAATAAAGAAGAACAATAACAACTAAATCCTGAAGGAACTAACGGAATCAGCCTTTATTTGGCAGAGAATGGCATGCAATTATAAAGCTATCAAGACTCCAAACTATAAATTTAATTAAGCATAAAGATGGGTGAGTACTGAAATACTAATGAGAAAACTTAGTCTTCCTTCTAATGAGATTATGCAGTTATGACCCAAATATCCCATCCTAGATTATATCAACTAACCATCTGTCCTGGTTTATCTGGGACTGAGGGATGTAGGACTTTTAGCGCCAAACCAGGAAAGTCTTGGGCAAACCGAGGAGAGTTGTTTTCCTACATATCTTCTATTAAGTAATAACAATGTAAGACTCCTATTATGCAAGCCTCTAAACTTCTTCAGTTCATGCTCTCAAAGCATTGGCAAGCCATGAATCATGGCCACCCACCCTCTGGAAAAGGGTATTTTAGAATCCACTAATCTAATCTGACTAATCTGTCAACAAAGTTATGTTCTTAGCAGGGGCTATTTTGCCCAAAGTAGTACCAGGAAACAAACATGTATAAGCTCTAGTCAAGGAAGTTATTTATTTCCACCATGCAAGGTACCTGTTCTTTGCAGAATCATCAGTAAACAGCAAAATATATCAGCTGGCTATCACACCTGTGCTTTAACTGACACTGTGGTCAGTGATTCTAGTTCTATTACTGAGTTATCTCCATTCAAAGTTACTTAGCTAGAAATATCACCATCATTTGACATTTCAATGAGCCTCTGTTTCCTCAGTTAAAAGAAAAAGTTTGATTGTCATAGATGAAACAGTCTACTGTGCCCAGAGTTGGGTTTGGTAGATAAAGATAACAGTGGAAAGTTGCCAGTGTAAGTGCATTACACAGATACATGGAGGGCCTCATTTCATTTTCCACAAAGCCCTATGAGGTATGCATTTTTATATCACTTTCTTTAGGCATGACTGACATGTAAAAAAGCTATACATATTTGATATTTAAAACTCCATGAGTTCACGGATAAATATACCCCCATGAAAACATCACCACCATCAAGGCCATAGAGATATCTATCGCTACCCAAAGTTTCCTCCTGCCTTATTTATTATTATTAATAGAAGTAGTAGTAGTAGCAGTAGTAGAATATCTAACATAAAATTTAACCTCGTACCAAATTTTAAGTATACAACATAGTACTGTTAGCTACAGGCACTATGCTGTATAATAGAATTCCAGAACTTAGTCATCTTGCATAACTGACACTTTGTACCTTTGACTATCACTTCCCCATTTACCCCTCTCCTTAGCCCCTGGCAATGACCATCCTACTCTCTGCTCCTATGAGTTTGACTATATTAGATTCTACAAGTAAATGACATCATACTGTAATTGTCTTCCGTATCTGGCTTATTTCACTTAGCATAATGTCCTCCAGGTTAATACATGTTGTCACAAATAGCAAAATTTCCTTCTTTTCTGAAGGCTGAATAATATTCAACTGTATGTATATACCATATTTTCTTTATTCATTCATGCATCCATGGACATTTAGATTGTTTCCATACCTTAGCTATCGTGAATAACGCTGCATTGAACATGAGGGTGTAGGCAAAAAGATCCTGATTTCAGTTCCTTTAGATAAATACCAAGAAGTGGCATTGCCAGATTTCATGGTAGCTGTATTTTTAATTTTTTGAGGCATATTCATACTGTTTTCCATAAAGGCTGGATCAATTTACATTCCCACCGAGGGCGTACCAAGTTAATCTTTTCTCTACATCCTCACCAACATTTGCTCTTCTAAAAATAGGTGTGAGGTGGTATCTCATTGTGGTTTCAATGTACATTTCCCTGATGATTGAGACTGAGCACTTTTCATATACTTGTTGGTCATTTGCACGTCTTCTTTGAAACAATGTCTGTTGAGGTCCTTTGCACATTTTTTTTTTTTTTTTGCAGTACGCGGGCCTCTCACTGTTGTGGCCTCTCCCATTGTGGAGCACAGGCTCCTGATGTGCAGGCTCAGTGGCCATGGCTCACAGGTCCAGCCGCTCCACGGCATGTGGGATCTTCCTGGACTGGGGCACGAACCCATGTCCTCTGCATTGGCAGGCGGACTCTCAACCACTGCGCCACCGGGGAAGCCCCCTTTGCACATTTTTTAACAGTTATTTGTTTTGTTTTCTTGCTATTGAGTTGTAGGACTTCCTAATATATTTTGGATATTAATCTTTTATCAGATATATGGTTTGCAAATTTTTCTTCCATTGCATAGGTTGTCTTTTCATTCCAATTGTTTCCTTTGCTGTGCAAAAGATTTCAGTTGCATATAATCTTATCTGTTTATTTTTGCTTCTGTTGCCTGTAGTATCCAAAAAGTTTTGTGCTTTGGCATCATATCCAAAAAATCATTGCCAACACCAATGTTAAGGAGCTTTTTTCTGAAGTTTCCTGTAGAAGTTTTATGATTTCAGGTCTTACATTTAAGTCTTCAATCAATTTTGAGTCAAATTTTGTGTATTCTACATGTGGATATCCAGCTTTCCCAACATTATTTACAGAAGAGAATACCCTTCCCCATTTTGTATTCTTGGCACCCTTGTTGAAGATGAGTGGACTGTATATGCATGCGTTTATTTCTGGGCTCTCGATTCTATTCCATTGGTCTATTTGTCTATTTTCATGCCACTATGGTACTGTTTTACTTACTGTAGCTTCATAATATAGTTTGAAATCAGGAAGTGTGATACCTCCAGGTTTGTTCTTTTTGTTCAGGATTGCTTTGGCTAATGGGGGATTTTTGTGGTTCCATATGAATATTAGGATTGTTTTTCAATTTCTGTGAAAAATGTCACTGGAATTTTGATAGATATTGCATTGAATCTATAGAGGGTGTGAGTAGTATGGGCATTTTAACAATATTAATTCTTCTAAATCATGGATATGGGATATCTTTCCTTTTATGCATGTCTTCTTCAATTTCTTTTATCAGTCTATTATATTGATAGATTTCAGCAAACAGATCTTTCACCACCTTGGTTAATACTATTCCTAAATATTTTACTGTTTTGATGCTATTGTAAGCGTGGTTGTTTTCTTAATTTATTTTTCATATAGTTCTAACAAATTTTTGGCAGTGTCTTGAGGGTTTTATATATGAAAGATCATGTCATCCGGAAACAAAGACAATTTTACTTCTTTCTAATTTGGGTATCTTTTAAATTTAGATACCTTTTCTTTTCTTTTTTTTTCTAATTGTTCTGGCCAGAACTTTCTGTACTGTGTTGAATAAAAGTGGTGAGAGTAGGGGCCCTATCTTTTTTCCTGATCTTAGAGGAAATGTTTTCAACATTTCACCATCGAGTATGATATTAGCTGCTGGTTTATCACATATGGTCTCTATTAGTTTGAAGTACATTTCTTCTATACTTAATTTGTTGAGAGTTTTTTTTTTTTAAGCACGAAAGGATTTTGAGTTTTATCAAATTATTTTTCTGCATCTACTGAAACCATCATGTGAATTGTATTCTTAATTCTGTTAATGTAGTGTATCACATTTATTGATTTGTGTATGTTGAACCATCTTTGCATCTCAGGGATAAATCCCACTTGATCATGGTGTACTCTCTCTTTAATGTGCTGTGGAATTCATTTTACTAGTATTTTGTTAAAGATATTTGCATCAGTGCTTATCAGAGATACTGGCCTATAATTTTCTTTTCCCATTATGTCCTTCGCTGTCTTTGTTATGAAAGTATTGCTGGCCTTGTGAATGAGTTTGGCAGTGCTCCTTCCTCTTCAATTTTTTGGAATTGTTTAAGAAGGACTGGTATTAATTCTTCCTTAAATGTTTGGCAGACTTCACCAATGAAGCTATCTGATAATGGGCTTTTCTTTGTTGGGAGGTTTTCATTATTAATTCAATCTCCTTACTCATACTAATCTGTTTAGATTTTCTATTTCTTCATAATTTAGTCTTGGTAGATACTATGTTTTTAGGAACTTATCCATTTCTTCTACTTTACCCAGTTTCTTGGCATATAGATTTAATAATAATCCTTCATGATCCTTTGTATTTCTGTGGTATCAGTTGTAATATCTCCCCTTTAGTTTAAAATTTTATTTTGAAATTCTCCCTTCTTTTTTCTGAATTAGCCTAAAGATTTGTCATTTTTTTTTTGTCTCTTCAAAAAAAAAATCAACTCTAGCTTCACTGATCTTTTCTATTGGTTTCCTGTTTCCTATTTCACTTATTATCACTCTGATCTTTGTTATTTATATCCCTTTGCTAACTTTAGGCTTATTTTGTTCTTTTTCTAGTTCCTTGAGGTGTAACATTATGTAGTTTACTTGATATCTATCTTTTTCCTTAATGTAGATTTTTATCACTATAATCTTTTCTCTTAAAAGTGCATATAAGTTTTAGTATGTTGTGTTTTCTTTTTTATTTTTATCAAGATACTCTTTTATTTCCCTTTTGTCTTCCTTGACCCATTGGTTGTCCTGGAGTGTGTTATTTAATTTCCACTTATCTGTGAACTTTCCAATTTTCATCCTGTTATTGATTTCAAATTTTATATCATTGTGTACAGAGAAAATACTTGGTATGATTTCACGCTTCTTTAATTTGCTAACATGTACTTTGTTGCTTAAAAGATGATCTCTCCTGGAGAATGGTCCATGTGATATATATCTATCACAAATCATGTACACACGTGCCCGCGCACACACACTCACATATATACACTTCAATACTGAGATGAATTATTTGCTAATTTCCTCATTACTCTCACTTTTTAGAGTAATGGTCAACGTATTCTAACTACCTTTCAGAAAATACTTAGGAGTTATCAATATAGGTAATATTTTCAAAGCAAGAATGGCATATAATAGAAATTTTTGTTTATAGCCATGTTTTAACCACCAAAATCAGCATTGTCTTCAACATAGCCACTATGTTTTTTAACACTTCTGTTTTGTTCTAATTTTCAGAACTTAAAATTTGTGATTTTCCCCTGAGTCTCTGAATTTAGCCTGAAAGCTGGAATAATATTTCTTAGCTCTAAAAAACAATAATGTGCCCAAAGTTTTGCTTAGTCTGAACCAGAAAGTCATCTCTGGGCAGTAAGTGAAATGTCCACACTGGATAAAATGGAAATCAATTGAGCTTAGGTGTCATGTCATCATAGGTGATGGGGTGAGAGCAGAAGGACAATATGTAGAGAAGGGTTAATTTTCAACTTTTAGTCTCCTCAACAGAATCAGTAGACATGACACCTTCTCATGAGAAACAGTGGCTCATTGTAGCAGTTATCCTCAAATAAGGGGAAACATCAGAATCTCTACCAGAAGGACAGGAAATATCTGTTGAATCTCTGTCCTACTGCCCATTCTTGACAAACATAAATTTCCTGTAAATTAGTTAGATAAACAATCCAAGAATCAGGATTTCTGAATTTTATCCATCTCTGACAACTTACATGGAATAGGAGACATAGGATTGTCACATTTTTCTAGTCTATGTTTCCTTCGAAGAGTTCTGTTGATGAAACTGATATGCAACTCCATGATATATTTCTCATGCCAACTTACCTCATGAAATTAAAATTTTTTAAATAAGAAGAATAAAATGATAGCTTAAATGTACTTTTTGTTAGTAAGAATCCACCTGACATGGTATGCACATGTGACAATCATATATTAGAAGAGATACAAAAATGGTAACATTTCCATGGAAATGACCAAAATGATAAAGAAAACACCAAGTATTTGAGGGTTTGAAGGAGGAAGCAGTGATGTTTAGATCTGAATGAGACCTGTGAGGTGGCACATGATAGATTTCATTAACGAGATACTTGAAAAGAGTTATTTTCTATTTACTAGTCCTTTAGCTTGATCCAACAAGACAAAACCAGTGATTGGAAGAAAAAAGCCATCACTTCCAAAAATTTCCAAATGTCATCAAGAGTGGAACACAATGTCTTACACAAGAGTGAGTTTCTATCATGTAAGTACTTCAAGCAAGAGACTGTTAAGTAAAAGATTTCTAAAGATGTTTTGGACTTACTTACGTTCACAAGGTGTGTGCCATGGAAGAGGAGATACAGGTTACGTTAAACAGTGCTTCTGAAAAAGAAAAAAATAATCTGTCATTGAATATGATTGAAAGACACTAGGTTAAATGAAATTAGACTTTTTAAATTGTAGGACTTAACAGAGCACTTCAAATAATAATGTGCATTCCTAGACAATGAATGGGGAGGAGGGGGTGTGGATAAAAAAGAATAAAAGAAATGATGTATCTGAGATCTCAAGACGTTATTTTTGCCCTGTTATCGACCTTGCTCAAAACTATTTTAAAAACCATTGCTATGCAATGTATGCTAAAAGAATAAAAATAAATACAGATAAGTTATGGGAGATAATCACCATATTGGTATTTAATACAACATGAATGTCTAATATTTTATGAGTGCATGAGGTTATGCCAGAACCACAATATAATAACAAACAGCAGTAAATGTGGTGGCATTATCTACACCTATTTACCCAGCTGGCAATGAATAAGTAACTGAGCATGAGGCAACCACTATGAGTCAATTTGAGAGACCCTGGGGTAACCCATTCATTTAACTAAAGTCGGAATAATTTTAAAAGTAATGAATAATTTTTCTACCTCTAATGGGTCAGTTGATTTGTGCCAGCCCATGACCTGTTTGCCTTCAGATCTACTCCTTAATCTTTTTCTGCCGTTCTCTGGGTGACAGGGAAGCTGATTTCTGCAGACTCCCAGGTCAGGTGACTTTTGGCTGGGTTTAGTCAACAGGAGATGTTGGTGAGAGACTGGAGGGCAGGAAGGATAGAAGGTCTAGCGATTTCCCTTTTCCTTCTCTGCCTCAGGCTGGGTCTGTGTAGTATAAGAATTACCTTGGTGATTCAAGCCCTTCGGATCTGGTAACGGTGCCTTTTCCTTGGTTCATCCTGCCTAGGATGGCAGAGGTTTTTTGCTTTTGCTAATCTCTGGATTATACCAGAGTTTTCTTTTGGCTTCTTAGCAATGCTATCACCCATATAACAAATTCCCAGCACTTTATTTCCTGTGACTTATGTACTTTCAGTGGTTTCTGTTTTCCTGGTTGGACTCTGGTAAATATAATGGTTTTCTACATTACAGAAGCATTTTTTTAAATGTTAATGCATTATTATTTTCTCATAGGATTCCAAAGATGAAAAGGATCTTGGAGACTGCTTAGCCAAACAGTCAGACTGCAGTGTCTGATAAAGACAGGGAGAGAGCCAAATGGGTAGGGATGTGAAAAACTCTCACCCTTGCTTCAACAAGATCATTGTAACTATTTACCTGTTTACAGGTATTGCTTCTATATCATAAAAAAGGTGTTGCATTGATATAGTTGTAAACCCTAATATTGCAGAAAAGGCCCAGGTAAGGGGTGACTTTTATTTTGTTCAATTCACTACATCCTTTCAAATTCATCAATCTTTTATTGAGCAGATCCTGCTTTCCACCCCCAACCCCCAGCAAGTATCGAAAGGGACTCTACCTACACTGTTTTGCTTTATCTTCCCATCAACTCATTGAAGGTGGAGTATTATTCAGAAATTGAGATTGAGAAAGGTGAAATATCTTGCCTATATCTCTATAGTAAATAAGTATCCAAATCAGACCTAAACCCCAAATTAATGTCTTTCCACAACACAATCCTGTTTCCCTTGATGATTAAATGCTTATCTGATCTTAGAGTTACAAGAAGAGTTTTAGAGAGTAAAATGATGAGTTTAATTGTGGGGATGTGAAATAAAAGCAAGTGAATGTGCCTTTCAGCAAGAACTTAATCTAATGCCTGATCTAACCATGATATAGTAATTTTTGCCAACTGTTGTTTTTGTTTAAACAGTGTCTTATAAAATATTCCATTCCCAAGGTACAGGATGAATATTAGCATCTATAAACTTTCCCCTAGCCTACCACTTAGAACACACCTTTATCACAAATTATTCCACCCAAGATCCTCAATTAATATTAATATTATAACCCCCATCATCATCCTCTCCAAAATAATTCAGTGTACAAACTTTGTCTAATGAGGGAAAGAATAGAAAAAAATCTTTAACAGATTCGCATATGGGAGGGAAAAACCAATTAAAGATTATCTCTGAACCAGGACCGCCAATATGAGATGAGATGCATAACTAATCAGCCCAAGAAGTACAACACGTGAAGTGAGGAAAGTGTCATTGTGAGAAATGTAACAACAGTCTGATGTGCATAATTCACTTTTCCCATGGAGCCCTTGCCCATCTGCTGTGACTTAGCTGAATATCAGAAGATGCAAGGAGGCCATCACTCATTAACTCACTCAGCTCCTTCAGGGCCTGGCTTTGCCTTCATTTTGTTTTTATTCTTGCACTAAAGACTTGGAAACCATTAATATTACTCTATGGGTTTCTGAACTTTCCAGGCTAGGATCTAATCAGATTCTCTTCTAAAGGGAGCAGAGGTCTGAAGTTCTTTATACACAAAGCAAAGAGTATCTAACATTTGTTAAAGCTCCAAAGAACTACCCTCTCCCCGGCTATGATGGATTAAAACCATGAAAACACAGTCCTAATTCTAATGTTCTTGGAAACAATCCTCCCACGCTTTATTTTTCCTATGTCTGCCTGGGCTCAGGCAGGTTTTTGACACTAAGCACTCCCAGTCAGGCTTTGGAATCACTGCTTGAAAGAATTTCTCAACTTTAAGACACACATGGAATGAGTAGATGATTTTAAGCTAATCCTGCATGATATGAGTTATTTATTTTAAAGATGTTGATCAAATGATGCTTTGATTTGAAATGCCCTTAATTATTCCTTAGTATTTTAGGAGTAGTGTTGTTTTTCTCTCATTCAGTCATGGATTCATTTGACAAATATATAATGAATAGCTTTCTATGTCAGGCCCTGGCATAGGCATTAGGGATTCAGTAAACAGTAGGACCTAGTTCCTTTCTTTAATACTTTAAGTTCTGGTAGGTGCTTAGTACTGGCATTAATATCATAGTAAGAATGTTCATTATTCTGGTGCATTATTTTCCCCTTTCAGGATGTCCTTCTTTCTAAACCTCTACATCCTGAGTCCTGTTTCCATTCCTTAAGCTCTGTAGCTCTATCTAAACTAAATTCCATCAGAATGGTGACTGTGTCTGATTTTGCTCACTAGCTGTTTATCCCCAATCCCTATAGTGCCTGTCACATAGGAGGCACTCAACAAACATTTAAATTATTTATTTACTGAAAAAACTCTCTTTTATCAAGCCAAATGATATCCTATTTCTCTGAACTTTGTTCCACTCAGACAAACCTCTGGTATTAGATGCTTCTAAAAATGAACAAAATTTTTAGAAACTAGTTGAGCTTATAAAATATACAGTTTACAAGCAGAGATATGTCTTAACCATGTTGGTGATCCCTTCAGTCTTAAACCCATACAGTTAGCAATCCCCACACTTTGTTTGACAGAAAGATTTTCAGTTGGCCAGTGTAAAATCAAATGGCACTAAAACTACTGTGAACTAAATGCCTTTTTAGTACTATTTTTTCTTTTGTTAAAAATTAAAGACAATATACAAATATGGAATATTTGAGTATCAGGATTATTCTCTGTCTGTTATACATCTGTATAGAAAAGGCTTGATTTGAACATTACTCTTTCTTTGCAGTTTTCAAAATAACTATTTTTGTTAAAAATTAAATTTTAAAAGTGTACGTTTGGGGAAATGATGAATATATAAAACTTTGTAACTATCAGCCAGACCAAATTATAGAATACTTCCATCAACCCAGGAAGTCTTCCCTCCAAATATCCCAAAGATGGAGTCACTCTTCTATTCTAATACTTCATATAAATGATGTCATACAGGAGTATCAGACAGGTAAATTGAAAAAGATATGTTAACATTACTCTCTTAACATTTTATTAACAATTTAGAGCTTTATATCCAATGGATATTAATCAGTGGACCCAGTTTGCACGTTTTTTTGGTAGAAATGTTAGAGTGCACAAAATTATTTTTTTCTCCATTACCATTCTGACTAACCTATTTAAAAATTTTAAATAAAAACAAAAATCAGTACTGGTCTTGAAAACAGAATAAATATACTTTTTAAAATGAAGGAATGGAAGAGTATAAGACAGCCTCTAAATATCTTTGGGTAAAAAGTGGATTTAGCATTATATCTGGAAATATAAAACTTATTTCTTTTCATTAGGGAGTCTTACTTAAAACTAGGATTGTTGGGCAGAGTACAACCCTGTGGGATCCAACAGGACAATGGACAAATGTTATGACTTAGGTATAATTTCCAAAAGCATTAAAAAGTCTTTAGAAACTACTAGTAGTATGCAGAAATTCTGCAGCTTGAAGGGTTATATTTAAATATGTCTACCAAGATTCTTAAGAATGTAAGCTTACCTGCAGTTGGAAGGCTGCAAGTTTTGCTTTCCTGCCAGAAATCTTAATCAACTGATACTGTTGACATCGTCCAAAAACAATAAGCAAGATTAGTGGAAGTTACACATCCTACTCATTATTGCTTTGTTGAAGAGTCACTCAACTGAGAGAACAATATTATAGGACTTATTTACACTGATGTAAATCATTTCGTCCATAAACAAATGAGTAATGACCTGTTAGTCCAGGAGATTAAAAGCTAAGCAGATGTTTCACAAGAACAAAAATTAGTCTAGGGGAGGAAACAGAAAGCAAATTCATGTTAGCCATTGGCTTTCAAAACTGAACGATGTTAGACCACTTGAGTTTGTTGAGTGGGACAAGGGAACGCAATTGCTATTTTTGCTAAGGACCATTTATAAAGAAGTTTCAAAGTTCCTTTTAAAAAAAATACTTGCTTTTTAAACAAGGAAGCAGCAACTAAGAAAATGGGTCCTCAAACAGCTCACCTCCAACTCTGTAAAAGACTGCCAAACATCTCTTGTGCATTGAAATGTATGGCTCAGGGATTGATTTCACTGGACTTTACACAAATCTTTGATCCATGGACCCATTTTAGTAGGTAATGCTATATCCTGTAACTCTATTTATCCTATTAGTCAGTGAAGGGGAGAGGAAATGTTACCAGGATGTCAGAAGAAGATGAATAACTGGAAAGAAGAAGTTCAGAGAGATCAAGAAAGTCAATCTGGTAGCAGTAATGTGATTAGAGTAGATGACTCAAAAGGGACCTAATGCTGGTGATTTTAAATGTACTTATTTACAAAACAGAAATAGATTCATAGACATAGAAAACAAACTTATGGTTACCAAAGGGGATAATGGCGGGTGGGGGATAAATTAGGAGTTTGAGATTAACATATACACACAATATATGAAATAGATAAACAGGAATGACCTACTATATTGTGCAGGGAACCATACTCAATATCTTGTAATAACCTATAATGGAAAAGAATCTGGAAAATAATATATATATATATATACACACACACACACACACACACATATGTGTGTGTGTATATGTACACATTAACTGAATCACTTTGCTGTACACTTGAAACTAACACACTGTAAATTAACTATACTTCAATTAAAAAATGAAAAAAAAGTCAAGCTGGTAGTAATAATGTGATTAGAGTAGATGATTCAAAAGGAACCTAATATTGGTGATTTTGTGCTTACTATCTCATGAAAAGGACTTTACAGCTTTGTAATAAGATGCCCTGATTCTGGACCTCTGAGCCTGCAAGGATGCAGTGACTTTCCTATTTAGGACCCTGTTACATGTCAGATAGCCACTTAGGTCAAGAATATTGCTGGTTCTGGGCTGAGGTGAAGATCAAATGCAATGATGATGTTTAATCTTGGAATCTCACATGCTTATATTTTTAGAGAAAGATAGCTAGTCTTTAATTAACACTAAATCTTGATAATACAGCATTCTTTTTTTCAATTTGCATGATCATCATGCACATTAGTTAAATATTACAATCTTGATTTTGCAGTTATGAAATTTAAGGTGCAGAGAGTTTAACAAAATTACTGAAGTATAAGTAACTGGCTTCAAATTCAGGGGTAAAAATTTAAGTAGGTTTGAGTTTAATCCAGTGTTTTTTCCAAAAATCTAGTATTAAAGGACTTATACATGGTCAGTCTCGATGTAAATCAAATGGGAAGCTTTTCAAATCATACATATTAAAACTCCACCCCTATGACACCCATGTGCTATTATAAATATGCCACATTCTAAAATGTTTTATTTTTCATTAAAGTTGTGCTGGCTTAGTGTTCAACATGTTTCAGACCTAGGCAAACTGTTTGAAAATCACCTAACTATGCAAACTAGTACAATCACTGGAATGGCCCAATTAAGAACATACTATTCTTCTCAATGTAATTTAACTATGCATGAATATTAGAAAATTTTGAATGCATCTGCTAATATGCTGATTATATAATCAATGATACTGATCATGTAGTAGGATAAATTGCCATTGACTTTGAACTGCTTTCAAATTCCCCGAACATAAATTACCATAAATTTTTCATTTGAATTTTGTTTCTAGAAAAAGCAACAGAGACTATCATTTCGTCTATGTAGTTATTTGTAATTCATTGACTACAATTAGTGTTCTTAATATATCAGATGAAGTCTTTCAGCTGAAAATTTTCCATAAAAAATATCTAGAGCAGACTTACTGTGTCCTACTACACATTATGTGCATATCCCACACCTGACACATACCTTCATTCCTCACCATTTCTGTCCTAATAAGTTCTCTGTTACTTGTACTACCATGCTCAAGCATCACATCCTTAAAAAATATCTTTCCTGCAACTACAGGTCATGGTACACAATCTGTGTGTGACACATTTTCATGGAAAGAAGGAAGGAAAGAGAAAGATATAGTATTAAGAACATCAATTCTACTGCTAGTAATAATAGCAGCTAACATTTATTGATACTTATTCCATTAAGCACTTTATATACAGTAATGCTGTCAGTGACCCCCAATCAAACCACCAGGAACATTGCCTGTGGCTGAAAAAGTCAGTTTATTACTCATAGCAAAGGAGAATGCACAGCATGGGAAACAATAGGATAGCTCAGTGAAAGCATGTTAAAAAGGACTTATTATAGGATTTATGCTCTGGTTGAGCTGGGGCGGGTCCAAAGAAGTGGGGACACCTACTGGTTTGGGTGATGTCAGAAAGCAGGAATCATTCTATAATTGTATATCTCATTAAATCTTATTTGCAGGGCAGGTGAACTAAAGAAAAGCTAATGCTGTTTTTGGTAAAATAGCAGTAGCCATTCATACCACCTAGGAGAAAGGGTTATTTGCTATATTGTGCCTTGGACAAATAGTCATAATTGGTCAGTTTTTAGACGTGACTGTGGAGTGGTCTTTTGTTTTGATCCATCATGACCACAGAGCGGCATTCTGATGTTGATATTCTATGTAACTGCTTATGTTCACCAGTGCCTGGCAGTGAGTGCGGGAACAGCATGTAGTAACACAAAAGCCTAGCTGATAGTCGCGGGCTAGCTCCAGATGTCAGGGACTGCTTTTCTCTTTCTTAATACCTATGCTAGGCCATTCATTTCATCAATAATTCAATCAGTTTTATGCTATTACCGTCTCCATTCTATCGATGAGATAAATGAAAGTCAGATGGGTTATGTAACTTGCTCAAGGACACAGTGACAGTAATAGGACCCACTAGTTGAACATTAGGCTGTCTGCTTCCCTGATTCCAGAGGCCAAACCATTAATCCTACACTAAACTCTCCATTAATAGACATGAGAGAATTATTCTGTTTTTCTCCCTTTGAGTCAAATTATTACCCTAAGAGCTACAAAGATTAAAAATGTTTCTAGTCTCAACCCAGTGATATTGCCCAAACATTTCAAATGTATTCCTTCCCTCTTCCCTCACAATTCACAATGTTTTGGCTTGTAAAGTGGTCAGTTTGCTCTGTTGAGTCACTAGGTCTACTCACTCAAAGCGTATTATTCTCATGCCTTCAGCTGAAATACAGAAACCATATAAATGTTTACAGGATGAGCCACCTAAACCCATGAATAGGCAAAGCTTCTTATTTATTTTTTTAACCCAAGGAGATGAGCAGCAAAGCTTTCTTGAATAATCCCTGAAACAACCTCTGAGATCGCTTCAGGATTCATGTGGCTCACAATCCCAGTCATAGCAGCCCCGTAAAGCTCAGCAACACGATGGGACTCTCATGACTCCCTTTGATGCAGACTCGTATTCAGCTGTATGTTCTACTGTGAGTTCAGGCAATCTGGGAAGAACTCAGAATCGTATAACTGCACATTTCACACTTTTAAGACAAAAGGGAGTTGATAGCTCGACCCAAAATTTGTTTGATTTATTTTTATGTTGACAGATATGTAACATTTTGATAGTTACAATTATATAATGTGATAATCATGTTGCAGAAGGTCTATATAACGTTAGAGATAAACTACCAGTTTTACAACAACAACTACAAATTCTTTAACACTCCTCTCAATGAGAGATGCGGTAAGGCCCCTCTCTTTGAATTTGGACAGGTTTGTGACTGCTTCGGCCATTAAAATATGGCAGAAGTGACACAAGGTGACCTCTGAGGCTACATTATAAAGGCCATGCAGCTTCTGCCTTGTTTGTTGGAAAACTCATTCTTGAAGCCCTAAGCCCCCATATGGGAAGTCCAGTGAGTCGTGAGTCGGAGATTGCCCAGACCGACAGATGAGCCATCCCTTCAGAGGAACCAGTCCTGTGAATGAAGCTGTCTTGGGCCCTCCGGACCATTTACCATGATAATACCACTGCGAGATATCTTACAACACCATGTAGGATAGAAGAATCACCTAACTGAGCCCTGCTCAGATTTCTAACCCTAAAATCATGACATACAATAAAATAGTTATTGTTTTGTCATAGTTTCACACACAGAAGTAGATAACTGGAACAATTTACCTCTAAAGAACTGAAGATTGCAAGGAATTTCACATGGCTGGAGAAATGGCTAAAAAAAAGAGACCTGTCTTTCTGGCAAACTCAATTCACCATGAACATTATGTGATTTTTTTCCCCCCAAAGTATTGAAATCTGGATATGGTTGGGAGGCAGACAAATATTCAAATATTCCTTTAAATTATCTGGTATAAAACACACAAACTATTATTTAACTATTCATTCACTCAATCAGTGAACCACTCTTCACCACAGAGAATAAATTTTGACTTGGATTTTACTTGGTGGAAGGTTTAAGCAGGAATTATTAGGGATACATTAGGTTCCTAGATCTAATCCCTACAGTAGTAAGACACAAATACATACTATTTCTCCTCAAGGATTTTTTACTTTAGAGAAAAAAATACATATTTTAAAAAAAATTCTGGTATTTTTGTGACATATTTCCAGTCCTTATTTTCTAACCTGTCCAGTCATCTATTTCAATTTCTTGATTCAAATATCAGCATGGAAACACATTTTAGTATGATGGGTAGTCTAAGGAATGATGAACATAACAAAGTGATTTAAGTTAGTAAGAAGTGATTTTGATGTTAATACACACAAAAATACTGAATTTAAGAGAAATGTTACTTAATAAATATTGAATCGCCTAATTTAAAATATAATAAGTAACAAAGGTTTGTATCAGTAGATGTCATATTGAATCCATATTTTCATTTCATACACTTTTTGTCAAGTGTGTCTAGTATCTTGGTAATTAAAACCCTGCAAAAAAAAAAAAAAAACCCTGCAAACTCTATTTGTCAGTGTTCACTAAATGAGTGCATTGGAAATCGTGATTGACCTCATTTTTGAAGTTCAGGTTGTAAAAAATATATTAGGAGATAGGTCCTGAAAAAGCATAACTTTATATCTGACTACTAGTTACTAAAAATGTACAGTCTCTTATAAAATTATAATATTCTATCATAAATAATCAAGATTTTTATTGAATAGTTTTATAATCATTCCTATGGTTAAAATATAGGGGTAAATAATACATGAAGTATTTAGAGACCGTGAGGAAACTGCAAATATAGCAGGACTAATGCTGAAACAAAAGGACAATTGGACTACTAAGAAGGCCAGGGGAGGAACTGAAAGATATCCTCACACAATTCACTGATAAATTCTCCAAGATTCATAAAGGGGGACATGTAGAGAACTCTGTAGCTACATATACTTATACATTGATGCTGTGGACACTCATTCACGTAGACCAGATCTTTTCCCACAGGTGGCCCTTAAAATGATTTTAGGTAGTAAGATAGCAAAATATAAAATAAAATAAATCCCATATTGAGAAAGCCATTTTCCTTTTAATCCATCTTTCACTCCTTTTGAATACACTGACTCAGTTTGGTGCTGGTATGTCCTGAACACCATTCTAAAACTTGCTTCATCTAACAAAGAGTAGGTTTATGGCACAAAGCCTTCACAAAATAATACTATCTTATTAAAATGTAACTGCATAGCTTTTTTGTATTTGTTTTTATATTTACCTTATTTTTTTTCAAATGGCAGCAAAGTAATACACTCGTAGTAATAGATAAATAGTCTTTCCAAAATGCTGAAAGGTACACAGGAAGATTTAATGAGGTATATGTGGTCACTGCCTGAGCTTTCTGTTCCGAATGAAGACATGTACCTATAAAGTCTGAATCTGACTGTACAACCAAATCCACCCGAAATTTTGTAGTCTATAAATTTGGTTGTCTAGATACTAATCCTCACTGCTTTACCGCTACTCCCTTGTCAGAGTTACTATCATCTCTCACCACAATTAAATAGCAAGAGCTTCTAATTCATCTGCCAGTTCCTACCTCTTCCCCTATCTGTACTCCATTCTCAAAACAGCATCCAAAGTGTCCCATGACAAATGCTATCAGGTCTCGCAGCTTCTCTGTACAGAATCCTCCAATGTCTCCCTATTTTACTCAGTTTGAAAGTCCATCTATTTGCAATGTCCTATTAAGGTCCGGCTGCTGGTTATTTACTTGACCTCACCTATTACAAATCTCATCTTGCTTCCACCCACTGGCAAAAAGTATTCCTAAAAACATTACGTCTCCAAGATGGTTGACACTAATACAAATATTTTTAGTTAAACTAGATTCTGCTAATAATTTTATTAGATGTAGTTATTTCATTTTTAATTTCTGAGATAACTATACAATTCCTTAAATACTTAACGTTTTCTGCAGTTTGAATGAATAATTTCTGATCTTTAAAGTATTAGTACAGTCTTTAAAAATATTAACCATTTATATGTCCCATTATTCACCAGTTCTCAAATTCCAGGCGTTATTATTCCTTATAGAAGGCCCAAGTCTTACAGATTAGAGCCAGATTTAAATAGCCCAAATGACAGGATGCTGAAGCAAGCGGGAAAGACATGCTGATCACTCATGCACTCCGTTATTACCATGCTCCCAAAGCTCTGTTTTCTATTTCACATCATGTAACAGTAAAAACGTCGCAATGACAAGGTAATAGAAGGATGATTAGCTTTAATGTACTCCCTTTCATGTTTGTAGTTAGAGCTAATATGAACTAATTTATACCCTTAGATATTTTTCTTTTCTCTGTGTTTTGTAACAAATGTGAAAATTGCTGGTGTAAGTGCAATCGATCAACTGAGATAAATGCAAGTTGAGCTCAATGACTCCTTAACAAATTTTCATAAGGCTACCCCTTTTGGTAAAAATTGTTAGTCATTTCTATGTCAGCATAAACACTGTAGAATCCTAGGAACTCCAGGTTCTGGTAGGTGACATGGATTTTTTTGATTAAACAAGTGAAACAAATAGCAACAAATCGAGTTGGCAAACAATTGGATGGTACAGAACAAAGAAATCACATTGCATTTTATCATCTTGTATTTGATCTTAAAACTGCATTTTAGGGTTTCCCTGGTGGCGCAGTAGTTGAGAGTCCGCCTGCCGATGCAGGGGACACGGGTTCGTGCCCGGACTGGGTAGATCCCACATGCCGCGGAGCGGCTGGGCCCGTGAGCCATGGCCACTGAGCCTGCGCGTCCGGAGCCTGTGCTCCGCAATGGGAGAGGCCACAACAGTGAGAGGCCCGCGTACCGAAAAAAAAACAAAAACAAAAACAAAACAAACAAACAAAACCCCCAAAAACTGCATTTTATATTATCAACAGTACAGCTAATCAATATTTTGAAAGATCTTGGACAACTGTAAAGTGGTATAGGCAGTCAGTTCTGAATAACTCTAAATGAAATGTACCCAAAATTATTCACTATTTTTATTTAGTGTTCTATTTCTGGATATCCTTTAAATACTATGAAATATAATTAGAACGACTAATAGAATCTTTATCAAATTTGATGATATACTTAATATATTAATAGTGAATGCTTTGAGTCAATTTGCAAGGTACATACAAATACAAATTTGCTCAATGCTTTGACTAATGGAAGTCACATTTTAGACAGATAGATACAGATAGATACAGATACAGATGTATAGATAAATAGATATATATAGTCCTATATTGCGTATAATCTAAGCACATACACTATCTAGAAATGCTTATACCTCAAAAGCACCTAGAGATGCCTCAACTAATAACAGTGCTTGTTAATTTCCCATGCTAACACAGTTCAAAACTATGGTGGCTTGATACTGAGATGCTAAGTATGGTTCCTGGGGAAGGAGCTTGGTGGTGTCATTCTCCCCACTTGAGGTGTGCACTGTCTCTGTAACAACGAGCTGCAAAACAAACACTGAAAGCAATTTTCACTTTTCACCTTTTTTCATAAAAGTGAAAACCTTCTTCAGATTTCTTTCGGTTAGCAAAAACTGGTATTAATGTCGGTCTTTCATAAAAGCAAATTGGCATAAGACAAACCTTAAAAAATTGGGGGGTACCTCTATACAGAAGGAACTGAAATTAGGTTCTCAAAGAGATATCTGTACTCTCCTGGTCACTGGTGCTCTATTCACTATAGCCAAGACATGGAAGCAATCTAAATGTCCACAGATGGATGAATGGATACAGAAATGTAGTAATGTTTATAAAGTGGAATATTATTCATCTTAAAAAAAATACATCCTGCTTTTGTGAGAATATGAACAGACCTGGAGGACATTATGCTAGGTGAAATAAGCTAGACAAACACTACATGATACAACTTAACAAGAGAAATCAAAAACAGTCAAACTAATTGAAGCAGAGAGTAGAATGGTGATTTACAGAAGGTTGGGGGAGGGAGAAATAAGGAGGTGTTAGTCAAAGGGTACTAACTTTGTTATGCAAGGTAAATAAGTCCTAGAGATCTACTACATAGCATAGTGCCTGTAATTAACAATACATATACATAGTTAAAAATTTGCTAAGAGGGTAGATCTTATGTTAAATATTCTTATCACAAAAATAATAATAATAAAGAAAGAAGGCAGGAGGAAACACTTGGAGGTGATGGTTTAGATTGTGGTGATGGCTTCAAAGATGTATAGTTCTCTCCAAACTCATCAAGGTGTATATATTAAATATGTAGAACTTTTTGTATGCCAATCAGACCTCAATAAAGTGGTTTTAAAAATGAAAAGTTAAAGCAAAAAAGTGACAGTCACAGGAAATCACCACTGTAATCCTGATTGCTTAAATGCAAAATCCATTCCTCTATGAACAATTCATGATTTCCCTAGACAGGTAAAACTCTCCTTCTCTAAATTCCCATGTCATTTTATTGGTTGATTTTGCCTCAACAAAATAATAGCTTTTCATAGTCACAAAAATTGCTAAAGCAATCCATACTTCATTTCCATTTAGTCTTCAGGGCTATCTTATCTTAGGATGAAATTATTGATATAAATAAATGTGGTCCCAAGATATATTTTAAAAGGTTAAATATTCTCTATAGCATTTTTTATACTCAATTCAGGGGATGAATCAATTTCTTTTTTAGAAATATATATTTAAACCACATTTAAATAGAAAATTTGGCGCTTACATAAATTTTACAGGGGTCTGAAATGACAGAGCACGTCTCAAT
Source organism: Grampus griseus (assembly GCF_964374135.1). Classification (NCBI taxonomy): domain Eukaryota; kingdom Metazoa; phylum Chordata; class Mammalia; order Artiodactyla; family Delphinidae; genus Grampus; species Grampus griseus. The sequence goes on along the minus strand of NC_139013.1, from coordinate 33,327,948 downwards.
ATATTCAGATAAATTTCATTCCTTAGTGTGGCAGTTGTTAGCATCATTCACCAAATACTTCTGGTTCTCTTTCCAGTCAAATAGTAGGACTGCATTTCCCTGCCTCTTGAAGTTCATGGGGCCATGTAACCAGCACTGGCCAATGAAGCTATGAGTGGAAATAACATGTATGACTTCTAGGTGGAAATTCTAGGAGTTAATGTGCAATTATTCCTATTTAATTTTTCTGCCTTTGCAATCATGAAGGCACACCCAGACACTGAATCAAATTCACACTGTGTCTCTGAATGAGGATGATTTAGAGGTGAGCCCATCAGCTACTCCGTGCTGTTAATGTATTGTAAGTGAGCAAGAAACAAACCTTTGTCATTTTAATACACTAAGATTTTTAGAGTTGTTTGTTACAGCAGCATAATCTAACGCTAACTGATACATTTATTATTATCATTTTTTCTTAAAAAATGGAGAAGATATATATGGCTCATATTTTCTGGAGCAATAGGTTACAAAAATAAAGTTAAAATATTGAATGCATATAATTAAACAATGAATGATGTGATATGCTCTATTCCTTCAAAAAATCATTTCACTAGATTGGAGGGCATGTAAAAATTATCTGTCAACAACTTGTCACTTTGATCACATAAAAAAGAAAGTTACTCTATGAAATCCTTTAATTTGAAATGTTTAATTTTTAATTTTACCCAGAATCCTGTCTGCCATCCTTGGTTATGACACCAATCAAAAAAATTTTTTAATTATACTGATCAAAAATAGAGATTATGATAACTTGACAGCCAAAGGCACCTACCTTTTAAAACTGATAAAAGTTCAAAAAGTTGATAAGTATGTTTGAAAAATGCACAATTTCTGCAATACATATCAACTTAGTGGAAGGAAATTCGCTTTGCAGTTTGCATACTAGATATGCCAATATAAACTGCATTTGAAAGAAATAAGACCATGAGGGTTGGAAATGTCTGTTCCCAGTCCCTTCACTGTCAGGTGGGTCCATATGATAAGTTCTGGCCAATAAAGTGTGAGCAAATTTGATGTACATTATTTTCAGGTGGAGGAACAGTGATGCCTATGGTTAATTTCTTAGTCTTTCTTCCCAGCCTCCTGTTCCAGGTAGGGCAGGTGAAAGATGGCATAATCTCTGCCAGTACGGCACTATCTCTTGTGATTCCCTTGTATGTTGCTAACACCTTAGCAAACTGCCTCTTTATTAAACATTCCTTGAATTACACTAATTTAAGTATTCCATCGGCTTCTTGCTGGGCCCCTGAGTTATAGAATCAGACTACTGCCCAGAGGTTTATGTAGAAAAGAACACCCCTCTTTCCTCCAACTGGCTTATGATAAACATGTAACATCAAGAAGAAATAAACCTCATACATTAAGCCATTGAGATTTGGGGATTATTTGTCAAAGCTCCATAACCCTAAGCCAAACCTTAAAAATACACCTATCAGGGGCTTCCCTGGTGGCGCAGTGGTTGAGAGTCTGCCTGCTAATGCAGGGGACACGGGTTCGAGCCCTGGTCTGGGGGATCCCACATGCCGCGGAGCAACTGGGCCTGTGAGCCACAACTACTGAACCTGCGCGTCTGGAGCCTGTGCTCCGTAACAAGAGAGGCCGCGATAGTGAGAGGCCCGTGCACCGCGATGAAGAGTGGCCTCCGCTTGCCACAACTAGAGAAGGCCCTCGCACAGAAATGAAGACACAACACAGCAAAAATAAATAAATGAATAAACTCCTACGCCCAACATCTTTAAAAAAAAAAAAAAATACACCTATCAAACTAGATAAGGATTCATCTGTACCTGTTTTTCTAAGAACTCCTGACAAGAGAAACTGGTAAGTGAGTGGACACAAAAGGAAAAAAAAGCCAAAAGGAGGTACAATTTTAGCATAGTGTTAGTCCGGTTTTTCAGGGGGATTCTGGAATGTGACACCTCAGAGTTGGGAGCTTGGAGCTTGAATTTCATATTGAGTCCAGGAGCTTGAATTTCATATTGAACACTCACTGATCACTGATAAAACTTTTCTTACACCTGTGTACGTGGGCAAGCCGCCAAAGGTCATTTTCTGAGTAAGTGCTCAAAAACTAGTACAGGTAAAAGGAGACTAAGGGGATTTGATACAGCATAAACAGTGTCCAACTAGAACAACTTTCAAAAGAGAACACGGTCTTATCAGTCAACATTAGTTACAGTCTGTACCTTATAATCAAAAGGAGAAAGAACAATGGTTATATTTATAAAGATTCAAGGAAATTAAAAATATATGATCTCAAAAGAAAAAAATTATGTAAATTAGTCTTGCAGTTTTCTGCTCTAAATTATATAATCTGGAAGGATATCTTGGTCAATTCACTTTTTTTTTTTTTTTTATAAAACTTTGCTCAGTTATGCATATACATGTGTATAGGGTCATGATGTACAATGTATTTTTTTTTTTTTTTAAACATCTTTATTGGAGCATAATTGCTTTACAATGGTATGTTAGTTTCAGCTTCACAACAAAATGAATCAGTTATATATATACATATGTTCCCATATCTCTTCCCGCTTGCGTCACCCTCCCTCCCACCCTCCCTATCCCACCCCTCCAGGCGGTCAATTCACTTCTAACACTTTAGGTCACTTACCCCAAAACAGTGATGGAAAAACAGTATCAGGTACTATATATTCAAGAAACTTTATTATTTCTCTAAAGAAAAAATGATTGTGGGACTACTACATACCCACGGGGAATACAAGAACAAATATAACAAATTCTATTTCCTCAACCAGCATACATTCTAGTGAGGGAGACAGAAAAGTACAAACAAATAGAGTTATAATACATTATCGATGGTGAAAAATGTTATGAAGAAAGTATCAGCAAAGTAAGAGAAAGGCCATGAAAAGAGTTGGCTATTTTAAATAGTAAAGTCATGTTAGGTCTCTCTGATCAAATAACATCACCTAGGAACCTAAGCAAATTGAGGGAGTGAGCACTGAAAAAATCCGAGAGAACAGCATTCCAGGTAGAGCAAACCTCAAAATCAAGTTCCCAGAGCCTACAGTAGGTTTATTGTGTTCAAGGAACAATAAAGGCCAGTGTTCTGGTCATGGCTAATGGAGCGAGGAAGAGAATGTTGGAATATACAATTGGAGAGAACCAAGGCCAGACCATGTAGGCCCTTGCAGGCCAAGGTGAGGTTTACTTTTGTATATGTTTGTTATTGTTTTCTATTGTAAGCCACTAGAAGACTATAAACACAGGAGTTGCATTAACTGATTCTAGACATAAAGAGGTAACAAAAGCTGAACGTAATCTCCCACCGTAAACAACTAGAAAACTGTCTATTATATATGAAAAACCTGGCTCCACACACTGGACAATAGGTTGCACAGAACTGTGATCCCCAAAAGAAAGAAAAGGTAGTTGAAATTGTCCCAATTTGCTGCCTGGATGCAATGCCTTAGACTGTATTCACAGAGATGGGGAAGAACACAAACAAGAGCCTGGCAGTCTCAGCGAGTTCAGTCACTGGAGACCAGAGTTTAGGGAGGCTTATGAGACTGTAAGTAGCAGGGCAGAGCTCAGGAAAGGACCTATGCAGAAACACAGCTCCAGACATCTATTACATAAAGTTTTCCTTAAGTCTTTGCTGAAAACTTAGCTATATGTACATTAAGTAAAATTCCACAAGCCTTGGCCAAAACTACCAGCAAGCTGTAAGTTAAAAATTTGTAAAAGCTCACATAAGGCAGGGAGTTATTCAAAGTCTAACCATCCAGAGAGTAGAGTCCTTGGTGATCAGCCAGGCCATTTGGTGGAGACCTCAGGAGAATCGTATCTCAGAAATAGGGCTTACACATGCCTGGAAACACTCTAGGAAATCTTAAAAACAGGGTCAAGTTCATAAAATTTATCCAGAATAATCTAATTGTCAAAATTAACTGCCAAAACAGCAGCATAGCGTTCATAAGATCCAGCCTCCTATCAAAATATTTTATACATACCAAGAAGCAGTAAAGGTAACTAACTATAGCCAGGAATAAAATCATTCAACAGAAAAAGACACAGAAATGACTGACAAGGATGTTAAGTAGCTATTATAACTATGAGCAAGTATTCCATTAAAAACATCAAGCAAGAGAGAAATTAAAGATATTAAAAAATGGACTTCCATAGATTAGAACAACATCTGAAATTAAGATATCACTGGATGGGATTAACAGCAGATTAGATGTTGCAGAATATATCAGTGAACTTGAAAACACAGCAGTAGAATCAAACCAAATGAAACAAGGAGGAAAAAAAAAAAGAAAGAATTTAAAAAGCCTCTATGACCTGTGAAATAAATTAAATAGTCTGACAGACATATGACTGATCTCCTAGAAGAAGCAGAGAGTCTAGGAAGACATCAAAAATATTCAAAAGGGCTTCCCTGGTGGCACAGTGGTTGAGAATCCGCCTGCCGATGCAGGGGACACAGGTTTGTGCCCCGGTCCAGGAAGATCCCGCATGCCGCGGAGCGGCTGGGCCCGTGAGCCATGGCCACTGAGCCTGCACGTCTGGAGCCTATGCTCCGCAACGGGAGAGGCCACAACAGTGAGAGGCCTGCGTACCACAAAAAAACAATAATAATAAATAAAAATAAATAAATAAAAAATACAGTGACTAAACAAGTTGCAAATTTGATAAAATATAAAAGCCCACAGATCTAAAAGTCTCAATGAACTTAAACAGGATAACATACACACAAACACACCAAGATATATCAAATTGCTGAAAATCACAAATAAAATCTCAAAAGCCACCAGAGTGGGGAAAATATGTATTATGTACAGAGGAATGACTATGTGAACAAATGAAGACTTTTTTTTCAAAAACTATGCAAACCTGGTGACCATGAATGGAATCTTTAAACAGCTGAAAAAAGAAAAAAAAAAAAAAAGATGAAGACCCGTCCATCTAAAATTATTTATCCAGCAAAGAAATATCCTTTATAATGATTATGAACTCTAAGAGAATTTGCAGGGATGGGTAATGGAACTGTTCTATAATGTAACTTATTTCTTCCCCCCACCACCACATGCCCAACTCTTCACTTTTCTCTACCTGTTCTTTACCCCAAGTGGCTGACCAGTTTGGACTTCCTTGACTTCTGACTTGCAATTAGGATCAGTCAATGAAAAGCACAGGAAGGAAATTCAAGGGAGGGGAGAGGAAAGGATGGTTATTTCTCCAACTCTGTTTCTGTAAGTTCTCCGAGGTAACATCTCTATCTCACTTTTTTAAATGTTTTAATCCATTCACCTATTGATGGACATTTGGGTTGTTTCCAGTTTTTGAATATTACAAATAAAACTGCATGAACATTCACATACACTTTCCTTTTTTTATACAGGACACACAGTTTTACTTCCCTTAGGTAACTAATGAATAAATTATATAAATAACATTTGTATTTATTTATAAATATTATCATTTATAAATATTATCCTGTATAATTTATAAATATAAATAAAATGAATGGAATGATTATGTTAAGGGAGGTATATGTTAAAATTTTTAAGTTCCACATTTTTGTAGCATTTTACATCCCCACAGCACTGTATGAGCACTCTAGTTCCTCCATATACTACCACTAGATATGATCAGTATTTTTAATTTTAATCATTCTAATAGGTACGTAGTAATATTTCATTGTGGTTCTTATTTGTATTTCTTTAATGACTAATAATGTTGAACATCTTTTTATGTGCTTATCTTCTATCCATGTTTGTTATTTGATGAAATGTTTAATAAAATTATTACCCTATTTGTTACTTTTGTTGTCGTTTGTTTTGTTTTCCTCATTATTGGATATTGAAATGTCCTTTTTTTTAAATTTATAAATGTATTTATTTATTTTGGGCTGCGTTGGGTCTTCATTGCTAAGTGCGGGCTTTCTCTAGTTGCAGCGAGCGGGCTTCTCATTGCGGTGGCTTCTCTTGTTGCAGAGCACGGGCTCTAGGCAGGCAGGCTTCAGTAGTTGCGGCACGTGGGCTCAGTAGTTGTGGCTTGCGGGCTCCAGGGCGCAGGCTCAGTAGTTGTGGCATACGGGCTTAGTGTGCCACAACTTCCGAAACTATGCTGAATAATAGTGGTGACAGTGGGCAAGCTTGTCTTGTTTCTGATCTTAGTGGAAATGGTTTCAGTTTTTCACCACTGAGAATGATGTTGGCTGTGGGTTTGTCATATATGGCCTTTATTATATTGAGGTAGGGTCCCTCTATGCCTACTTTCTGGAGGGCTTTTATCATAAATGGTGTTGAATTTTGTCAAAAGTTTTTTCTGCATCTATTGAGATGATCATATGGTTTTTCTCCTTCAATTTGTTAATATGGTGTATCACATTGATTGATTTGCGTATATTGAAGAATCCCTGCATTCCTGGGATAAACCCCACTTGATCATGGTGTATGATCCTTTTAAAGTGCTGTTGGATTCTGATTCTAGCATTTTGTTGAGGATTTTTGCATCTATGTTCATCAGCGATATTGGCATGTCATTTTCTTTCTCTGTGACATCTTTTTCTGGTTTCGGTATCGGTGATGGTGGCCTTGTAGAATGAATTGGGGAGTGTTCCTCCCTCTGCTATATTTTGGAAGAGTTTGAGAAGGATAGGTGTTAGCTCTTCTCTAAATGTTTGATAGAATTCACCTGTGAAGCCATCTGGTCCTGGGCTTTTGTTTGTTGGCAGATTTTTAATCACAGTTTCAATTTCAGTGCTTCTGATTGGTCTGTTTGTATTTTCTATTTCTTCCTGGTTCAGTCTTGGCAGGTTGTGCTTTTCTAAGAATTTGTCCATTTCTTCCAGGCTGTCCATTTTATTGCCACAGAGTTGCTTGGAGTAAATCGCTCATGATCCTTCATATTTCTACAGTGTCAGTTGTTACTTCTCCTTTTTCATCTCTTATTCTATTGATTTGAGTCTTTTCCCTTTTTTCTTGATGAGCCTGGCTAATGGTTTATCAATTTTGTTTATCTTCTCAAAGAACCAGCTTTTAGTTTTATTGATCTTTGCTATTGTTTCATTCATTTCTTTTCCACTTATTTCTGATCTGACCTTTATGATTTCTTTCCTTCTGCTTACTTTGGGCTTTTTTCTGTTCTTCTTTCTCTAATTGCTTTAGGTGTAAGGTTAGGTTGTTTGAGATTTTTCTTGTTTCTTGAGGTAGGATTGTATTGCTGTATACTTTTCTCTTAGAACTGCTTTTGCTGCATCCCATAGGTTTTGGGTCATCGTGTTTTCATGCCATTTTTTTCTAGGTATTTTTTTATTTCCTCCTTAATTTCTTCAGTGATCGCCTGGTTATTTAGTAACATATTATTCAGCCTCCAGGTGTTTGTATTTTTTACAGTTTTTTTCCCTGTAACTCATATCTAGTCTCATAGCATTATGGTCAGAAAACATACTTAATACAAATTCAGTTTTCTTTAATTTACCAAGGCTTGATTTGTGACCCAAGATATGATCTATCCTGGACAATGTTCCACGAGCACTTGAGAAGAAAGTGTATTCTGTTGTTTTGGGATGGAATGTCCTATAAGTATCAATTAAGTCCATGTTGTTTAACATGTCATTTAAAGCTTGTGTTTCTTTATCTTCATTCTGGATAATCTGTCCATTGGTGAAAGTGCGGTGTTAAAGTACCCTACTATGATTGTGTTACTGTCAATTTCCCCTTTTATGGCTGTTAGCATTTGTCTGATGTATTGAGGTGCTCCTATGTTTGATGCACAGGTATTTACAATTGCTATATCTTCTTCATGGATTGATCCCTTGATCATTATGTAGTGTCCTTCTTTCTCTCTTGTAATAGTCTTTATTTTAAAGTATGTTTTGTCTGATATGAGAATTGCTACTCCAGCTTTCTTTTGATTTCCATTTACATGGAATATCATTTTCCATCCCCTCACTTTCAGTCTGCATGTGTCCCTAGGTCTGAAGTGGGTCTCTTGTAGACAGCATATATACGGGTCTTGTTTTTGCATCCATTCAGCCAGTGTATGTCTTTTGGTTGGAGCATTTACTCCATTTACATTTAAGGTAATTATCGATATGTGTGTGCCTATTCCCATTTTCTTATTTGTTTTGGGTTTGTTTTTGTAGGTCTTTTCCTTCTCTTGTGTATCCTGCCTACAGAAGTTCCTTCAGCACTTGTAGTAAAGCTGGTTTGGTCGTGGTGAATTCTTTTATCTTTTGCTTGTCTGTAAAGGTTTTAATTTCTCCGCCAAATCTGAATGAGACCTTTGTTGGGTAGAGTAATCCTGGTTGTAGGCTTTTCCCTTTCATCACTTTAAATATGTCCTGCCACACCCTTCTGGCTTGCAGAGTTTCTGCTGAAAGATCAGCTGTTAACCCTATAGGGATTCCCTTGTATGTTATCTGTTGCTTTTCCCTTGCTTTTATTATTTTTTCTTTATATTTAACTTTTGATAGTTTGATTAATATGTGTCTTGGCATGTTTCTCCTTGGATTTATCCTGTATGGGACTCTCTGTGTTCCCTGGACTTGGTTAACTATTTCGTTTCCCATATTAGGGAAGTTTTCAACTATAATCTCTTCAAATATTTTTTCAGTCCCTTTCTTTTTCTGTTCTTCTTTTAGGACCCCTATAATTCGAATGTTGGTGCATTTAATGTGCGTTTAATGTTGTCCTAGAGGTCTTTAAGACTGTCCTCAATTCTTTTCATTCTTTTGTCTATATTCTGCTCTGCAGTAGTTATTTCCACTATTTTATCTTCCACGTCACTTATCCGTTCTTCTGCCTCAGTTATTCTACTATTGATCCCTTCTAGAGAATTTTTTATTTCATTTATTGTGTTGTTCATCAGTTTGTTTGCTCTTTAGTTCTTCTAGGTCCTTGTTAAGCGTTTTTTGTATTTTCTCCATTCTATTTCCAAGATTTTGGATCATCTTTACTATCATTCCTCTGAATTCTTTATCAGGTAAACTACCTATTTCCTCTTTATTTGTTTGGTCTGGTGGGTTTTTACTTTGCTCCTTCATCTGCTGTGTATTTCTCTGTCTTCTCACTTTGCTTAACTTACTGTGTTTGGGGTCTCCTTTTCTCAGGCTACAGGTTCTTATTTCCTGTTGTTTTCGGTGTCTGCCCCCAGTGGGTAAGGTTGATTCAGTGGGTCATGTAGGCTTCCTGGTGGAGGGGACTGGTGCCTGTGTTCTGGTGGTGGAGGCCGGATTTTGTCTTTCTGGTGGGTAGGACCACGTCCAGTGATGTATTTTGGGATGTCTGTGAAGTTATTATGATTCTAGTCAGCCTCTCTGCTAATGGGTGGGGTTGTGTTCCTGTCTTGCTAGTTGTTTGGCATGGGGTGTTCAGCACTGGAGCTTGCTGGTCGTTGGGTGGATCTGCATCTTAGCGTTGAGACGGAGATCTCTGGGAGAGCTCTCACCGATTGATATTACGTGGGGCTGGGAGATCTCTGGTGGACCAATGTCCTGAACTCGGCTCTCCCACCTCAGAGGCTCAGGCTTGACACCCAGCCGGAGCACCAAGACCCTGTGAGCCACACAGCCAGATCCAGGTACGTGGGGAGTTTCTTGCCTTTTGGGAAGTCTGAGGTCTTCTGCCTGCCAGCATTCAGTAGGTGTTCTGTAGGAGTTGTTCCACATGTAGATGTATTTTTGATGTATCTGTGGGCAGGAAGGTGATCTTCATGTCTTCCTCCTCCGCTATCTTTAAGGTCCTCCTGAGCTTGCCAAACTTAATCCTAACCCAAAAGTTATGTTCTTCCCTCTGCTTTTAATGTTCTTCCCCAAGGGCATAAGTGGTCCCTGGTACTGTATTCAGATCCTGCTTACATATCACCATGTCATGAGAATAACTGTCATGTGGGCAATAGGGGATGGAAGGGGGAGAGTAAGATTAGATTCAGAGAACTTTCTTACCTCTAAACCACTCTGCAGATTTATTTGCTTTTAAGAACATATCACTATATTATATTATTGTTAATTAAATTTTCAGTATCCTCTAACAAGAAACTAGATCTGTCTTGCCCTCTACTGTATCAGCTACCCATAGAATCATGCCGAGGATATAGTGGGTACTAACAAGTAGATGTGGGATACAGACTGCCAACAAACACATGAAAGAATGCTCAACATCATTAATCATTAGAGAAATGCAAATCAACACTACAATGAGATATCATCTCACACCAGTCAGAATGGCCATCATCAAAAAATCTAGAAACAATAAATGCTGGAGAGGGTGTGGGGAAAAGGGAACATTCTTGTACTGTTGGTGGGAATGTAAATTGATACAGCCACTATGGAGAACAGTATGGAGGTTCCTTAAAAAACTACAAATAGAACTACCATACAACCCAGCAATCCCACTACTGGGCATATACCCTGAGAAAACCATCATTCAAAAAGAGTCATGTACCACAATGTTCATTGCAGCTCTATTTACAATAGGCAGGACATGGAAGCAACCTAAGTATCCATCAACAGATGAATGGATAAAGAAGATGTGGTACATATATACAATGGAATATTACTCAGCCGTAAAAAGAAACAAAATTGAGTTATCTGTAGTGAGGTGGATGGACCTAGAGTCTGTCATTCAGAGTGAAGTAAGTCAGAAAGAGAAAAACAAATACCGTATGCTAACACATATATATGGAATCTAAGGGAAGAAAAAGGTCATGAAGAACCTAGGGGTAAGATGGGAATAAAGACACAGACCTAATAGAGCATGGACTTGAGGATATGGGGAGGGGGAAGGGTAAGCTGTGACAAAGTGAGAGAGTGGCATGGACATATATACACTACCAAATGTAAAATAGATAGCTAGTGGGAAAGCAACCCCATAGCACAGGGAGATCAGCTCGGTGCTTTGTGACTACCTAGAGGGGTGGGATAGGGAGGGTGGGAGGGAGGGAGACGCAAGAGGAAAGAGATATGGGAACATATGTATATGTATAACTGATTCACTTTGTTATAAAGTAGAAACTAACACACCATTGTAAAGCAATTATACTCCAATAAAGATGTTTAAAAAAAACAAAAAAAAAACACAAATAGATGTGGGAAAGGAAGATATATAGAAGAAAAGGACTTTCAAAACTAGGTTTCAAAAATGCCTTTAAAAACCTTTCTCTCATTTTTTGGCCTTAGGTCATTTGCATTCTGTTTTGAATATGCATAAATTAGTTTCCTTACTGGAAGTTAAAATGTTACTTAGTTTGCTCTTTGGGAAATAATAAAGTGAGTTGAAATTGAGGTGGCATTTGATCATTATTCCCTCTCTTGAGTTCTTCTAGGGAGATGTATACACAAAGGATGAAGCAAGGCAGAGTAAAACTTTATTACTGGTTGACATTCTGTCCCCACAGCCCTGTGAAGAACACTTGTGATATAGACTGGAACAATTAGAGAAATCATTTTTTAATCTGCTTGGAAGGCCTATGCAAACCAGAATAAAGAAAACCAGAAGGCTGGGCTTTGTTCATTTCCACCCCAAAGAACAGACATAATTATCAAGTCTACATTGCAGAGAAAGAGAAGGACTGGACAAGAGTACAACTGCAATGGTTGGTTAGAACCGCTTCTTTTTTAAGTGTGTTTTATTTTTTATCACCATCACAGACCATGGTTACTATCCCCTTGTTTAGCTGTCTTCTTGAAAGGAAGAAACCATTTTTTAAGAGCAAGGGAAATTGCCTTCTGCCCCTCCCTCCCCCCCTAAACCCAGAGATTTTTAGGCTTTCTCTCTATTGGAGCAAACTGGACAACTAATAAGTACCTACTTTATGGCACAGGGAATTCTACTCAGTGCTCTATAATGACCTATATGGGAAAAGACACTAAAAAGGAGTGGATATATGAATAATATATATATATGACTGATTCACTTTGTTGTACACCTGAAACTAATACAATACTGTAAATCAACTATACTCCAATAAATTTTTTTTTAAATTGCATCTCAATAAAACTGTTTTTTTTTTAAAGCCTTTAAACTGTGAAAAGATAATAGATTGGTGAGCTATTACCAAGGTTAACAATCTCATGCATCTCTATTTCTTTGCATGATAAACATTTAAAACGGACAAGGGTGTGGGAGTGGGGTGGGGTGGGGTGCGGGGGGAATGACTGGAACTTCTCCCAGAGAAGTAAGGCAACAGCTTTATTCAGTGTTTCCTTTAATTACAAAATCACAAAAGGACATAAACACAGAAAGTAAAAGATGATTAGTAGCATGGGCCCAAGCTCCTCCCTCATGTAAAGAGGCTCTTTCTAGTATCTTGAATAAAATGAGAAACTGAGTATGCAGACAATGGCCAGACCATATGTGACAACAGAACTTTGACCTACAATCTCTACAGCAATCATTCCCGAAGGCCAAACCACCACCTCTTCACAATCAACCCAGAATGGCTAGAAATTAAGTCCCAACTTCCCTATTTTTGCCTCTGCTTTCAACACAGGACCAACCAGAGAAAGCCAAATATTCTTTCTAAATCAATCACATAATTTGCCTCTAGTTAGCCCACCTTCAGCTTCCCCATGCCAACAACTTCCAAAGAACACCTAAAGTCTTCCCTGTTTTTCACTATACAGCTCTCCCACATCCCTGCCTGATTTTTTCTTCTTTTTTTCTATATATTTATTTTAACATCTTTATTGGAGTATAATTGCTTTACAATGGTGTGTTAGTTTCTGCTGTATAACAAAGTGAATCAGCTATACGTATACATATATCCCCATATCCCCTCCCTCTTGCATCTCCCTCCCACCCTCCCTACCCCACCCCTCTAGGTGGTCACAAAGCACCCAGCTGATCTCCCTGTGCTATGCGGCTGCTTCCCACTAGCTATCTATTTTACATTTGGTAGTGTATATATGTCCATGCCACTCTCTCACTTCGTCCCAGTTTACCCTTCCCCCTCCTCGTGGCCTCAAGTCCATTCTTTATGTCTGCGTCTTTATTCCTGTCCTGCCCTTAGGTTCTTCAGAGACATTTTCTTTTTTGTACATTGAGTCTCTGCCAAACTCAAGCAATGGCAATTGACTCCCTCACTATAGTAAGCTCTGAAGAGTTTCCATTTGGGTTTTCTTCCTTTATTTCCACAAAGTAAGACAGGCATAACCTTTATCCCCATGTACAATGAAAGGTGATAAATTTCTATAACAGTATTTTATTTTCTACAGTATTTTTTACCTTGCTGATAAGGATTGGTACCTTGAAAATCCTTTAGACTTTCATGAACTCCCTTGAACCATAATAAACTTAAAATCAAAATAATAAATAAAATAATGGTTCATATTATTATTAATAAATATCAAGAGGAGAGAGCTCTATTGCTTTGGTAGGTTTCCTGATTTTTTTTTTTTCCTGTTTGGTAGGATTTTATCACCCCAAGATGAAACCAGAGGGAATAATGGAAAGGCTGATATAGGAGATTCTCCCGTGCTCTTTCCCCTGTGACCACTACCAGCTTCTTAATGAGCAAGATTCTATAAAAGGTTCAGGAAAGAAAAAAAAAATCTGCATTCCTTTGAACACTCTCCCTCTTATCTCCTACATCAACAGCTCCACAATCTCTCACCCCTTTGTAAATACCCTCCAAATTCCCAATTTTTCTGTCATATCAGGAATGAATGTGTAGATGCTCAGTTGCTTTCTAAGTGATGGCAGGACAAAGGTGCCACTTCAGATCCTGTGAGAAGAACAATTTTAAGATAACCAAACTTTCTGCATGGGTAAAATGAGCCTTCTCTTAGTATAGAGCTAGAAACCATGCTAAATGCTTTATTTATATCATCTAATTTAATCCTCACAACAGTCAAGCTGGGTATTTATGGCTTCTTCATTAAAATGTGGATAAGGGACTTCCCTCATGGTCCAGCAGTTAGGATCCGCAGTCCCAATGTGGGGGCAGGGGGCCCAGGTTCGATCCCTGGTCAGGGAACTAGATCCTGCATGCCACAACTAAGAGCCTGCATGCCACAGCTAAAGGATCCCGCATGCCACAACCAAAGATCCTGCATGCTGCAACTAAAGACCCGGTGCAGCCAAATGAATTAATAAATAAACATATTTTTTTAAATGTGGATAACACTGAAAATGGGACAGGTGTGGTAACTTCCTATCTATGAGATCATGAGACAGCAGACTTGCTGATATTTCAAACCATGTCTCCCTGACCCCAAAGACTGTTCTTAGTCAATACTTACTCAGTCCTAAGCATATGGAAAATATTCTTGGAAAGGAGCATATTTTAGAGACATATGCAACACGGTAACACAACGTTTTTCCACATTTCAGCTCATTAAAACAACAAAAAAAATCTCTTCCAGGGTAGCTAGGGCATTGTTGAAGACACAGACCTAGTAACTGGGCTTCAATTTTGTTTTACCATATTCTATCTGTTCTGATTCAACAGAAAATTAAGTCAATGTGATTTTTTCATTAAAGCATACTGTAACATGGATTGGAAAGGAAAAAAAATACTGTTTCAAGTGACTTGAAAAGTCAAGGACCAGCTTTCTTAGCTTAGATTTCCTGGGGGCGGGGGGAAGAGCCTGAGGCAAAGCTTCAGGTAAAATAGGGTCTGGATTATAACCCCAGGCTGGCAAGAATAAGGGGGAAATGCAGTCAGTTGAGGAAGAGGTAAAGCAAGGCAAAGTGGTCCGTTACTGACTTAACCATGTCAGGATAACTTTTCAGCTGTGTGTGGAATCATACTGTGCCTCACAGTCTACTGGGAAAAGTAAAAGAAGAATGTATCTTTCAGCGGTTTCCCATCGTCTGCAACTTGTCTGTCCCAGTATCCCACCCAGGGAATTAACATTCCCAAAGTTTTGGGCTTGGCAACCTGACCCCCCCACGGTTGCCTCTGGGGAATCCATTTTCCAAGCCCCATTGTTTAGTTCTTCATCTGAAACCAGGAGTGAAGGTAGTATCTATTGCCTTCATAGCTACAGTTGCAGTAGATATAGGAGTTACAGCCCTCGCAGCTTCCACTCTGGAAAGGTCCAATGATGGTCAACCGATACCTGGCCCCTCTACTGGGGCTGCTGAGACAGCTGGTGGTCTCAATAAACAAGGAGACTAATGGGATAAGTGCCTAATGTTCAGGTAGTGAATATGTATGTGTGTTATATGTGGGTGTACACACATGAACACCCAGGGCGGGGTGGGGAGGGGTGGGCAGAGGGAGCTAAGAGAATCGGAGAAGGTATATAAACTGAGTCCCATAGAGCCACTCCTTCAAATCTGCATTCAATATTCCTGATGCTTCTCTATTGCCTAATGAGCAACGCATGTGAATTGAGTTTTGTCATTTTCAAAACAATACACAAATTGTAGTATTTTAATGAAACATACCAAAGTAATCCATCCTACAGACTTTATTCACCTATTAGTTTATTTAATAAATCCCAACAATTCACTCAGGATTCATTTATTATTAGGTTGTACTCTAGGAATTGGAGTTACAGCAGGGAATAGACAAAAATTTCTGTCCTGGTAGAGCTTAAACTATTAAGATAACTATTAAGATAGTGTCAGCTGGTGATAAATCTTATGAAGAAAATCAGATAGTGCAATGTGCAGAAAGGGGAGGGATAGCGTTAATTTAGGTTGGTTTTAACTGAATACCTAATGATAAGAAGGAGACAGCTAAGCTAAATTGAGGGTATGGGGGGATAAGAAGTTTTTGAGGGAAAACAAAGTGCAAAGATCCAACAGTGAGAATAAACCTGGTATGTTTAAAGAGAAAAATGGAAGGCCCTTTTTCCCATCCTTCTTTGCTAGTAGAGCTATGGAGTTCAAGTTCACGTGGAAAATGACAACTGTGCTTTCCATGTAAGAATAAGGAACATTCTTTCCCAAGAATGTTACTGGGGGATGAAGGGAGCAGGTGTTGTAGTGGAAAGTAATCCTTTATTTCCTCTAAAGGATGGCTGTGATATAAATGCAAGAGAAATTTCAAAAACTTTTTTGTGGCTCCTAGAAGATAAATTATAGTAGGGTAAACGTTGATCAGCCATGAGGTGCGTCCAATTTTTTACCTCATGGGTTTTAGTGCATAAAAATTGATGCTTTCATGAAAAAGGGAAAATGTCCTTGGCCATATGAACAAATTTCTGACACAAAATTGTCCTTGTATCTAAAGGGTAAAACTTTGAAGCTTAAGTCTTGCTCAATATTTAAGCCAAAGGCTAACCTGACTGCATTTCTTTTAACATAAGTTTTAAATTCAAAAGACAAATACAAATCAAATACACCCATAGACAAATGCATACAAGTTACTTTATCTGCCCCCCACCAAAAAAAAAAAACTTTGTGTCTTATTTTGCAAGGTGTTCACTGATCCTCAAGCAAACCCTAGAAGGAAAGATGAAGGCGGAGAAAGGAGAAATGCAGCTGCCTTGACTCACCTCTCCACAAGTTTACAGATGCTTATATAAACCAGTGCTATATAATTACATTCTGTTTATCAAACTGACATTTCATTACAGTGGTAATACCAAGTGCTGGCAAAGATGAGGTTTATTTATTTTTTTAACATCTTTATTGGAGTATAATTGCTTTACAATGGTGTGTTAGCTTCTGCTGTATAACAAAGTGAATCAGCTATACGTATACATATATCCCCATATCCCCTCCCTCTTGCATCTCCCTCCCACCCTCCCTATCCCACCCCTCTAGGGAGACACAAAGCACCGAGCTGATCTCCCTGTGCTATGCGGCTGCTGCCCACTAGCTATCTATTTTACATTTGGTAGCGTATATATGTCCATGCCACTCTCTCACTTCATCCCAGCTTACCCTCCCCCCTCCATGGCCTCAAGTCCATTCTCTATGTCTGCGTCTTTATTCCTGTCCTGCCCCTAGGCTCTTCAGGACCTTTTTTTTTTTTTTTTTTTTTTTTTAAGATTCCATATATATGTGTTAGCATACGGTATTTGATTTTCTGTTTCTGACTTACTTCACTCTGTATGACGGTCTCTAGGTCCATCCACCTCACTACAAATAACTCTTTCTTTTCTTTTTATGACTGAGTAATATTCCATTGTGTATATGTGCCACATCTTCTTTATCCATCCATCTGTCGATGGACATTTAGGTTGCCTCCATGTCCTGGCTATTGTAAATAGTGCTGCAATGAACATTGTGGAACATGACAAAGATGAGGTTTATTTGATAGTATCATTCACTGATGTAATAAGCATGATCTCTCCGGAAGTCAATGTCTATCAAGAGCCGTAAAAAACTCATAGTAACACCAAATTTACTAGCCTTGATTCTTAGGGAAAATTAGATTTGTTGAAATATTTCTCAATATGTTAATGATAATAGTATAACAAATCTTTGAAAAATTAAAATGTAAAGGAAGTAACAGAAATGTATAAAAAAAAAAGGGGGGGGGCGGGGAATTTAAATAAATTATGGTATAGTACCAGGGTGGAAATTTTGAAAAATAATGTCTTTTGAAAACAAAATTTTTTTTTTACCTAGGAAAACACAGTACTGTATTAAGGAGGAAAATTGGGAGCAATGCCATGCTGTGTTAGAGATCTTTAGACAATCACCAAATTCCGTGCTCCCCTTTCTACAGGAAAGAGTTGTCATTGCTAAGTGACTGTTGTGCCAGTTATTATGTTTTCTAGCTCCTATTACATCTAGATGAGTCCATGAGGCATTTGATTGTGAAGACATTAGAAGAATTTATTTGTGCCACTTCCAGCCAAAATTTCTTAAGAAGAGGATGTATTTCTTCTATACGTTTTTTTTAACCCATTTCTTGGATGGAAGAAAACAATTACAATGTTGTGGAAGATGGAGGTGGAGAAGACACAAAATAGGAGCCTGGGTCTATGTACCACTCCATAAAATAGAGCCTCCCAGAGACAAGGAAGAGTCAGACTTGTACACATAGAAGAAATAACCTTCTGTTATGTCAAATCTTTGTGTATTTTGAGGCTATTTGTTTTAGCAGCTGGTGTTATCCTAACTAATTCAGAAATGTACTATCGACAGTGAAAGTCACATATATATGTGTGTGCACATGCTCTTAAGTGTGTAGTTCTATAGGTTTTAGAAAATGTAATATGCACTCATTTAATCTATTTAACCATTCATTATACCAGAAAGTCCCCTTGTGCTTTTTTCTTGTCATTGCCCTCCCCTAAATAAAAAACAAAAAAAAACCCCTCACTGTTCTGATTTCTCTCACCATAGATTAGACTTGTCTATACTTAAAATTCATATAAAAGGTTTTTTTTAACATATCCCCATATACATAACTTTAAAAAAGTAGTTTATTTTGAGATAATATTACATTCACAGAGGAGTTGAAGACATTTTATGAAGAGTTCTTATACACCCTTCACTCAGCTTCCCAAAGAGTTAATATAGTACGTGACCATTATGGGTTGAATATCTGTGCCCTCCAAAATTCATATGCTTAAACCCTAATCTTCAATATGATGGTATTAGTAGATGGGGCTTTTGGGATATAATCTGGTTATAAGGATGAAACCCTCATGAATGAGATTATCAGAAATGTAAAGCCATATATGTTCTACATGTGAACTAAGAAACAGCAAGTGTCAGTTTGCAGCAAAAAATAAAAATAAAACTAATATGAAATATGATTTCAACTTATTCCTGGTACCTAGCTTTAGCCCCACCTTAAAATACTAGTCAAACTATTGTCCTCTTATAATAAAGTATGTTTTTTGCCAAAATCAGATGTATTTTTTCTAGCTTTAATATTATTGGCACATAAGGAAGTTTAAGGTGTAAAATGTGATATAATATGATACATGTATATATTGTGAAATAATTATGACAGTAAGGTTAGGCATCACCTCCAACTCCATTCATAATCACCATTTCTTTGTGTGTGCTGATAACATTTAAGATTTACACTCTTAACAACTTTCAAGTATGTAATACTGTATCGGGTTTTTTTCTTATATAAATTTATTTGTTTATTTATGGCTGTGTTGGGTCTTTGTTGCTGTGCATAGGCTTTCTCTAGTTGTGATGAGTGGGGGCTACTCTTCATTGCACTGCACAGGCTTCTCATTGCTGTGGCTTCTCTTGTTGTGGAGCACAGGCTCTAGCTGCATGGGCTTCAGTAGTTGTGGCGTGCAGGGTCTAGAGTGCAGGCTCAGTAGTGTGGCACACGGGCTTATTTGCTCTGTGGCATGTGGGATCTTCCCAGACCAGGGATCAAACCCGTGTCCCCTGCATTGGCAGGCAGGTTCTTAACCATTGCGCCACCAGGGAAGTCCTAGTATTGATAATTATAGTCACTATGCTGTATACTAGATCCCTAAATCAACATCTCCCCATTTCCCCCACTCCCCAGTACCTGGTAACCACCATTCTACCCTCTATTTCTTCGAGTCTAGCCTTTCAGTTTCTAAAAGTAAGTGAGAATACACAGTATTTGTCTCTGACATTTCACTTAGCATATTCCCTCGAGGTGTATCCATGTTGTTTTAAAAGACAGAGGTTCCTTCTTTTTGATGGCTGAATTAAATATTCCATTATAACACACACACACAACCACACAGATACATATACACACACATCACACTTTCTTTATCCACTCAATCATCAATGGATGTTTGGGTTGCTTCAATGCCTTGGTTATGAATAATGCTGCAGTGAACATGGGGGTGCAGATATATCTTTGAAAGAGTGATTTCACTTCCTTTGGATATATTCCCAGAAGTGGGACTGCTGGGTCATATGGTAGTTCAATTTTTAATTTTTTGAGGGATCTTTTCACTGTTTTCTACAGTGGTGGTACCAAGTTACATTCCCATCAACAGTACACAAGCGTTCCCTTTTCCACATCCTCATCAACACTTGTTGTCTCTGGTCTATTTGATAATAGCCATTGTAACAGGTGTTAGGTTATAATAATATCTCATTGAGGGCTTCCCTGAGGGCTTCCCTGGTGGCACAGTGGTTGGGAATCTGCCTGCTAATGCAGGGGACACGGGTTCGAGCCCTGGTCTGGGAGGATCCCACATGCCGCGGAACAACTAGGCCCGAGAGCCACAACTACTGAGCCTGTGCGTCTGGAGCCTGTGCTCCGCAACAAGAGAGGCCGCGATAGTGAGAGGCCCACACACCGCGATGAAGAGTGGCCCCCGCTTGCCACAACTAGAGAAAGCCCTTGCACAGAAACAAAGACGCAACACAGCAAAAATAAATAAATAAAGTCTTAAAAAAAAAATCTCATTGTGCTTTTGATTTTCTCCCTGATAATTAGTGATGTTGAACACCTGTTCATTAGAGCTGTTGCCCACCTGTATGTCTTCTTTGGAAAAATGTCTATTCAGGTCCTCTGCCCATGTTTTAGTCAAACTATTTATTTTGTTGCAATTGAATTGTATGAGTTCCTTATGTATTTAGGATATTAACCCCTTATCAGACATATTATTTGCAAATATTTTCTCTCATTCTATAGGTTGCTTTTCATTTTGCTGATTGCTTCTTTCGCAGAATAGAAGCTTTTTCATTTCATGTAGTCCCACCTATTTTTTTGTTTTGTTATGTTTGTTGCTTGTTCTTTTGGTGTCATATCCAAAAAAAATGTTGTCAAGACAAGTGTCAAAGAGCTTTTCTCCTATGTTTTCTTCTAGTAGATTTAACAGTTTTTGGGTCTTATGTTTAAGTCTTTAATTCATTTTGAGTTAATTTTATTGAGTTGTGTTAAAACAGGGGCTCAATTTCATTCTGTATGTAGTTATCCAGTTTTCTCAGCACCATTTATTGAAGAAACCATCCTTTCCCCACTGAGAATATTTTACGCATTGACAATATCCTTTGTCAAATATTAGTTGTCTGTATATATATGATTTCTGGGCTCTCAAATCTGTTCTGTTGGTCTATGTGTCTATTTTTATGCCAGTACCATACTGTTTTGATTACTATAGCTTTGTAATAAAGTATGAAATCAAGGAAGTGTGATACCTCCATCTTTGTCCTTCTTTCCCAGGACTGCTTTGGCTATTCGGGGTCTTTTGTGGTTCTATATGAATTTTAGGGTTTGTTTTTTTTTTTCTATTTCTGTGAAAAATGGCATTGGAATTTTGATAGGGATTGCATGGAATCCATAGATGACTTTGGGTAGTACGGACATTTTAACAATATTAATTCTTCTCGTCATAGACATGGGATACCTTTCAATTTATTTGTGTCTTCTTTAATTTCTTTCATCAATGTCTTCCAATTTTCAGTGTACAGAGCTTTTACCTCCTTGGCAAAAGCTATTCCTAGGTATTTTACAATTTTTGATGTTTTTATAAATAGGATTGCTTTCTTTATTTCTTTTGCAGATAATTTGTTGCTAGCGTATAAAAATGCAACTGATTTTTGTATGTTGATTTTGTTACCTGCAACTTTACTGAAATTGTTTATTAGTTCTAACAGGTTTTTTTGGTGGAGTCATTAGCGTATTCTATATAGAAGATTATACCATCTATACAAACATTGACAATTTTACTTCATTCATGCCTTTTCTTCCTTCCTTCTTTCCTTTTTTTTTTTTTTCTAATTTCCAAATTGCTCTGGCTAGGACTTTCAGTACCATGTTGAATAGGAGTGATGAGGATGAAACAAGACAAGAAACCTTGTCGTGTTTCTGATTTTAGCAAGAAAGCTTTCAACCTTTCACTACTGAGTATGACATTAACTGTGGGTCTGTACAATATGGCCTTTATTATGTTCAGTTACATTCCTTCTATAATTGATTTGTTGAGAGTTTTTCTCATAAAAGAATGTTGAATTTTGTCAAATGCTTTTTCTGCATCTATTGAGATGATTATATGATTTTAATCTACCATTCTATTAATGTGATATATCACATTTATTGAATTGTACATGTTGAACCATCCTTGTATCCCAGGGATAAATGCCACTTGATCATGGTATATGAGCCTCTTAAAGTAGTGTTAAATTTGGTTTGCTACCATTTTGTTGAGAATTCTTGCTTCTATATTCATTAGGGATATTGGCCTGTAGTTTTCTTCTCTTGTAGTGTCAGGACATGTAGGTATATTTTGCTTTCTGCCAAGAGTCTAAATTAAAACTCCATTGGGTTTTCAACTTTATTTATGTACTCACTACATACTTTTATTATATTTAATTATACTAATTTAAGTTATAATTAAAATTTAAGAGTAGTTATTAACAGAGACTTGGCAGTAATTATAGTAATAAAACTATTTTAGTTGAGTATTTGACCTGTTTGGATGCCTCTTGAGCTCATACTCATTCTGTGATTTACACATTATGCATTTCATTGTAATATACTAAATAATGACTGTTTATATGCAAATACACTTAATGGTGCAGTATTTTTTATTGTCTTTGTCTTAGTTAAATATGGATCCCAGGTCATTTCTAATGGAGGGCTAATTTATATCACTAGATTTTCAAAAGAAATCTTTATCCACTGGAAAAAAGTCCTCACCTACCCAGAAGTAAATATTTTCTGCATTTTGGTTAGAAAATGATCCCAAAAAAGTCATCAAAACTGATAAATCTTGCCTTTATTAAGCTAGATGACTTTTAGAAATACCACTTTCTAATCCAAGTCTACTCCCATGTAAATGATATCACTGAATTTTCAAGGTTTAGCAAGTTCAACTAAAAGTATAACTTTTGCCTTGATTCTTCTTGAATCTTCTCAGATTACTTAAAATTGCTTTCTACACTAAATAAACATAGAATAAAAAAAGCATTTGCCTTCCAAAAAAGAGTTTTAATGAAACCTGAAACATGTATCCAAATATCATAGGATCAAATATTCTTATAATTGTAAAGAAAATAACAATAAAAATTGGGTTGATATTCCATCTTTGTAAAATTTACTCTAAAATGCTACCCATTCTTACATTAAAATACTTTTGCAGAGCAAAACTGAACAAACCCAGGCTGTGATATTTAGAAATATTTTATTTTTCTCTCTTTTCATTGCTTTTGCTCCATGTCCACTGCAATTCATCCAAAGTTGAACTACTGCTTGAAGTCAAATTGAATGTCTGGAGTTGTATTTGAATGTTTGGAGCGACACTTTGAATATGATTAGATATCTATAGATTTATCTGTATTTTTTTCTCTCCATCCCCACTCTGCAATTTTTCAATCTTCCAACACAAATAACTACTAAATGCCTTATTACTAAATCCAATAAAAAACTGAGTTTTCTCCCTACCCATCAGCAGCATTTGACATAGCTTTTTCTTCCTCCTTGATGAACTCTCATTACTTGGCTTTTAGAACAACATAGAAGACTCTTCATTTTCTGCTCATCTCATTGCTGATCCTTCTCTGTCTCCTCTAATCGTCCCTATTTCTGTCCCCAACCTCACAGTGTAAAGTGTTTGAGAATCAATCCCTGGTTATCTTCTCATCTTTACCTGTACTTATTTCCTGGATAAGCTCATCTACTTTCTGAAAATTCCATATATATCCAATGACTCTCGTACCTGCTCGGGCAAAAACCTCTCTCCTAAACTCCAGATTTGTGCATCCAACGGCTTACTCAAAGGCCTACCATCACCATTTGAATGTCTAAAGACATTGAGAATTTGATTTACCCTGTACTGGACTCCTTAAATTTCATCCAAACCTGCTCCACCTACATCCTTCCTCATCACGGCTGATGGCAAACACCATTCTTCTTTGTTGCTCTTCATAGTTTGTCCAGGTCAAAATATTGATATTATGTTGACTCCTTTTCTTCTCTCATATTTTATATACAATATGTCAGCAAATCATGTTGACTCTATCTTCAGTATATAATCAGAATTTGACTACCTCTAAGCATAGCCACTCATCTTTTGCATTTGAATACAAATTATAAACTAAAGAGTTCTGATGTAATAGAGATGTTTTACAATAGTTGGACATATTTTTGGGAAACTTCGACTGATTATATTGTCATTAAGAAAAAAATCAACACTTGATTCGGCAAAATGTTGTCCACAACATTCAGGACATCAGACTTCCTTGCATATGGAGCACTTCTTAATAAAATCACTGAAATAATTCAATGCACTGGCTTACTTGGGTAAGTTCCAACACAGATTAGCTTAACCAAAAGTCTACTGCAGCAAGAGAGGGAAAAGAGAGCGCTGGGTGGAATCACCTTGAAGGTCTTTGCTTTTGCAGTGTGAAATCCTAAAGAACTAAATAAGCCACGGAGTCAGTGACCTGGGTTTGAATTCTACCACTTCTGCAGTTTATGCCTCTTTGGGTTAGGTTTCTCCACTCTGAAATGTGTGCCTTCCTTGCAGTAATCTTGTGAGCATTGAGATTAAGTGCCTAGAGAAGAAAGCAACTGGCACAGTTGCAGGCTGATGACCGGAATCAAACGCTGCTTGCCTCATTTGTCAGCGTTTGTCCCAGGGAGCACGAGGTAGATTACAGGGCTTTGTGTAAACAGGCATGGAGCCATGATGAAATTATTTCTAAGGATACATAAAAAGCCTTGCCTGAACAGCCTAACGTGCTTTTCAGCACTAATTAACTTGATTGAAAACTTGTCAAATGTTTCCCCATCACTTTGTATAAACACAAGAGCAACTGAGAAAGACAACTTGAATGCAGTCAATAAAAATATGAAAAAAAATGTTTTAAGAATATAAAAGTATTATTATGTTCTCTGAAGGTCTGTTACTTGGTAATATTGAACCGAAAGCAAATCTGTTATTAGTTGATAACATTACTTTTTTCCATAACATTTTGTTAGAAATGTAAAACTAGACTGAGCTGACAACCTTATTTTAAAGATACTTTAAATACGAAAATGTCTAAAATTTTATTATGCACTCTCTTGATACAGGAACATATCTTTTTTTTTTAATGAACTTCTTTTTGTGTTAAATACAAATAGAAAGTTAAAAAAGAGATGCCCAAATACAATGTTACTG
The DNA here is from genome assembly GCF_964374135.1 of Grampus griseus. Classification (NCBI taxonomy): domain Eukaryota; kingdom Metazoa; phylum Chordata; class Mammalia; order Artiodactyla; family Delphinidae; genus Grampus; species Grampus griseus. The sequence goes on along the minus strand of NC_139013.1, from coordinate 33,302,960 downwards.
TAAAACGTTATCACATGATTATAGAAACAGTGTAGCTTTTGAGAGCTTCCTAACTTCAATAAAGAGACACAATGTGACCAATATGGAAACACTCGTTAAAGAAGGTAAAATCTATCAAATAGCACTACTCTGATTCTAACAAATTCAGACTTAATGACATATTTAGAATACGCTATTACTGTTCATTTAAATATGCTATTACTGATATTGTTTCATCAGGAATACAATTTCTTGCTCAGTATTTTCATGCCTAAGTGACCTCTAAATTGGTCTGCTGCAAATCACCTCTAATGCACTTACAACAATCTACTCCACTCAACCGTTTATAGAGACTGAATGACACAGAGATGACAGATGAATCTTCAGAAACACAATATGCTTCCTTTTCCCTGTGGTATTCTTCCTCTCTGTCCCCTTCATCTTTTGCTTTTCCTTTCTCTTTCCATCTCCCTGTCTCTCCTGTACTCTCTTCTCTTCCCGCTCAGCATCCACAAACACTTTTCCCATACACACCCAACTAAGATCGAGTCGGGCACTAGAGTGGGATGATCTGCTGTCTGAAATAATAGAACTCACTGCTCAAAACTGTGATTTATGAGCATAGGAGAAGTGAAATATCTCCAACTGTTCTATTCCAAGGGACATTCATATCTGAATGTATAAAGCCAGTAAATAGCACAGTTATCGTTGAAGAGTGAAAGGGGGCATGGATTCTAAAGTCAGATAGACAGCTTAAGTTCAGATCCTGCATTTCATTACCTGTCCAGCTGGAGTAAGGGATGTGTCTTTGCAGGGCTGTTGCTTAATATCTGGAAATTGGGGCTAAGAACAAGTTTTATTCCATAGACTTTTCACACAGATTATTCATTTATTTAAGAAGTATTTATTGTGTTCCTACTCTGACTAGATATTGGTCAATGGGCTGGTGATACAGCAGTGAACAAAACAGACAAAACTCTTGCCCCATTGGAGCCTACAGTCTGTTTAGAGGAGGCAGGGCCTCAAAAATATATAATATCCTATAATAAATATAGGAAAATACAGGGTGATGATAAATACAATGAACATGATGCTATGAAGTGCTTAGCCGCATGGTTGGAATGTAGTAAGTGCTCAGCAAATATTCAGGGTGGTTTTCAGAGAAGTTTATCTGGTGGGAGGACAGTATCCATCATGAAATGAACATAGTCCTTATTCATCTTAGCCCCGGGCTGAAAACACAGAGACAATGACTGCCTTGAAGCAAGGGAGAATCAGTCAGCTGCCTGGACATAGGGAAATACAGCACATTACTTCTCCCCTCTATGCAGCCATGTACCCTCCAGCCCCCAAAGGTGAAAATAAAGGCCATTTTGTTCTGCCCACAAAATAGTGTGTTCAGTGCCAGAGAAAAAGAAAGTTGTTATTTAACTCTGACAAGGTCCCTAATAAAAATAATATATAAGGATCTACTGATGTTTTTCATGGTCAGTTTTTTTGTTTTCCTTGAAGTTTTATGTTTACCATGCCCAAGTAAAAGGAGATTTATTTTAGATTCTGACACGTTCCATCAAGGAGTCATTTCAGAGGTTCCTTTGAAAATAAGTGCATGGCAACAAGATGACCTGTATGTTCACATAATTGCACACTAGCTGCAGGAAAGGGGAGCAAAGCCCAGTGAGGCCTGGGACTGTCTCTCCTATAAATAAGCAAGTAAAAGAGCAGCTTAGAGACATGAGAGGGACCAGCAGAGAATCCTGAAACAGAAGAACACCCAGTAAAAGTCAGAGGCTCACGGCCGCTGGGCCTGTGCGTCCGGAGCCTGTGCTCCGCAGCGGGAGAGGCCACAGCAGTGAGGGGCCCGCGTACCGCAAAAAAATAAAAAAAAATAAATAAAAATAAAAAAGTCAGAGGCTCATGCTCTATAGACCACTTGGCATGTGTGCATGTGTAATTAAACAAAAAGCAAAGTAAGACTTGATATTTGGGAGGCTGCCCTATCTGTCCTTTTACAGGCCACCTCTAACAAGTTCAGAGAAATGACAACATTAAATGGAGAGATGTGCACTTATACTTAATTTGTCTTTGGGCCATTAGCCCCAAGAATAGCAGTGTTCAGGCTGTTTCATGCCTGATGGGCAACATCATGGAGTTACTCTATGAGAAAAGCCCAATTCCTTTCTCTAATTTATGTCTTTTAAAACTCTGTGCTTACTGGTTCAACCTAACAGGGTATTTATAACACAGTAATTTCCATTTATTTGGTCTGTATCTGCCAGATTTATCAAATCATTTGGAGGGTTTAGTATTATATAATTTTAGTCTTCCAGAATACAGCATGGCATGCCACTACCGACGGCAGATTGCTTTGGGGATAAAAAATACATACATCACTTTACAAATAATATATAGCATTGTGTATGTGTTTAAGTACTCATCACATATCGCCTTGGGATAGAAACAGGAAATAGTTGCAGCAGTTTGCTACAGGCTGAAGATATTTGTAAACCATGATTATAAATTTAACACATGCTGCTGGAGTCAACGCTTATCTGTGCTGAAGGCTAAAGGGGGCCTTGCGGGACTGCTGCTTAAGAGTTACAGGATTTCAAATAATCATAGTTGGCCCCAGTTTTGTCTTACTAAGTCTACGGGCACAATTCCCATCATTTGTCCCCACCATATTTGCTTGGATTATCCCCCCAAAAGTCAAGAGTTCTTGGTATATCAAATAGTATCCTTGTGATACAGAGAGAAATTACCTGAGTATCACAGGGTTACTCTGAGAATGAAATAAGATTAAAGTGTCTAGCACATGGGAAAGTGATTGACAACTGATGGACATACCTGAGGAATAGTAAGAATGCTCATGTGTCTGGAATATAGTGGGTCCAGGAGAGCAAGGGGCAGAGAAAGAACTGCCTATACACATTTTGTAGCGAAGACCGATACATAATGGATACTGATTGGATGCTTTGAGGAAGCTTTGAGGAAAGAAAGGAAGACTGCTTATTATTGCCATGAGTTCAGATTATAAAACGTTAAAGCTGGTCTCTCTCACTTCCAGGCCAAGTCCATTTTGTTTCATCTCACTCTCACTACCCACACTCTTATGATAGCATTGTTTATTCGTAATTCTAAGATAGGGTAACATGTTTGAAATAGCACAGCCCTGTCCTTACATAGACAAGGGTTCTAATTCCATTTCTGTGCCTTTCTAGCTAGATGTCTTTAAACAGCTTCCTTTCTGAATTTCTTCTAAGATTGGGATAATAATTTCTGCACCTTAGGATCATTGTGGGAATTAAATGAGAGCCCTGAGTAGTATGAATACTTGCATCCCTAAAGAAGACAGACATGAGGCAAAGTGGCACAGTTACCTGCACACACACACACACACACATTCCATGGAGCTTTCCCTTTGTGTCACTCCTCTTTCCTTCCACAGATGTTCCAAGCCTCCTACATTACTCACAAATAGTCAGTAGCAGGGTGCATTGTTCTGAGCTTTCCGTTTTTCTATACATTCTTCAGTACCCCAGTTGTGCCTCATTTTTCATAAGGCACTCATCTCCAGATTTGGCCGGGCTTCTATATCCACTGAGATTACACAATCAAAATAAACTCAGGAATTTTTTTTTGTCTTACATTCCCTAGGAGTACTGAAATCTGAACAGATGTCGAGCCCTAAATGAACCCAGCCAGCCCATTCTTGGAGGCCACTGGGGAAGGACTGTTGTTCCACCGCAGGATTCTGGCAAAGAGCAGAGAATAATCCTGCGTATCCCAAAAAGAACAACGGAAACTTTGTTTTTGAACCCTGCTGTCCTTGCAAAAACCTTTCAGTAATTTTTCCTTCTAGATAACACATCTCTTTGATAAAAGTTCAGTTCACATTGTGGTGGGTCATTAAAAGGAATTATTTATCTCTAATACAAATATTAGTTGTTTGCTTTTTTTTTTTTTTTCTTCTTGGTCACTAGAACATAACTGGTGCTTATTTTAAAATAACTTGATAAATGTAAAGAAAACATTTGGGAAACATTTGCTTATTTGGATTGAAAACACTAGTATGTCTCACAGTATACTTAAAAATTACCTAAGGTACTTGTTTAAATGGTAGAGTCATGGCCCCATAACCCATAGGCAGATTCAAATCCAAGAATTTGGAGTCAAAAGCGGCACATTCCAATCATTTTCCAGGTGATGCCTATGTACGCTTTAGTTAGAGTTCCACTTATGGGTAATCAATGTGAATAATTCAGAAAGAATTTGGATCACATATAATTTTCCTGCTTTTCTAAGAGCCTTAAATCATTGCTAGTGCAGTATAAAAAAGGACATTAACATTCATTGAGCCAGTGTTCTGCAAGGCATCTGCTATGCAGAAGTTCATTTACTCTTCATAGAAAAGCTATGAGAAAAGCTTTATTATTCTTCCCATTTCCCACATGAATCAATAGAGTCTCAGAGTGATTAAGCCAGTGAGAGGTCGGTCACACAGCTGGTAGGGGGTAGGATGCATCCTGGCCTGCCTCAGTGATAACTCTGGTCCCTGAGTGACTGAGCCCTATTCCTCTTAACAAATCCTTACACAGCACCCTTTAAAAAATAGGATGCTTGGTCCTTCACTTAATTTATATTCATCAAACTGAGTTTTCAGTAGTTACAAACTTTTATGAGTTTTTTTCTGTTTATTACTGATAATATGCTTTTCCTACACTGCCTTGTAGTTAAACCCACATGTTACTGTCTGGCCTCTTAATAGAATGTACTTATTTGCACAATAAGTTCCCTGTACAGTTGTTTATTTCTTGGCCCAGCTGTAGATTAATTATAATGCCCATGTTTATGTTCTTATGGGTGCTGTTCTAAAATCATTTTTAAGTCAGTTATTAAAGATCTTAGATGACATAAAAACAGTTGTTTTTTTTCATGAAAAACTCTCATTTAAAATTCCCAAGTTCTAACTCAATGATAGAAATTAATTTCATGCTGTGAGGTTGGGGATAATTTACGGAATCTAACAAAGATAAATAAAACATTGTTTTTCCCAAAATACATGTGATTGTTTTAAGAAGTCAACAAATTCAATTAAAATTAAAAAAAAAACGCTACTACACAAGTCCTGAAATAAAGGGACTGCTGTATTTAGGAAACTACTGAAGTTTAGTATTCCAAGTGTGGTCTATTTGAGTTCAACCCCTCTTTTCACCATATGTGGCAAAAGACCTAAAATTGAGGTCCAGTATTATGTGCTATGTCTTGACATCTGGTGAAACTGAGAAGTTCTTAAATGGCTTGACTACAAGTTTCCCTACCCACTCTGCTCCAGGAAATAAGGCCCCTTAGACAAAAATTCCTCTTTTATTGAAGAATCAAGTGCAACCCCTGAATATTAGGCTTTAGTCCTTTGGCAGCCCATGGAATTATTCAACCAAACCAATCACATACTCCCCACAGGAACTAGAGGGCACTCCATCCTTTTTTTTTTTTTTTTAACATCTTTATTGGAGTATAATTGCTTTACGTATAAAGATGCAGATGTAGAGAATGCACTCCATCCTTCTGATGCAACAAAGTCTGCCTCACACAGCTCCTGGTTGTTCACGCCTTTGCCAAGGGCAGTCCTCATGTGGCCCTGCATGGCGTGAGGTGCCCTCCTTCCCCGGGCTGTGCAACTAATAAACTAATCATCTCATCTGTCCAGCTACCTTGCTAATGCTTCGGCAAGAATCCCTCCCTCACCAAGGGTGTAAATAGAAGGCAATTAGAGCACCATGCCATCCTTTGCACTTGTTATGTTCAGAACCTGCAACTTCTATGAATCTAGCTGGGATCTTTATGGTAGAAGAAGTTAATAGGGAATACTGATATTTTGAAAAAAGATTCTATAGGTCAGACTTGCTTAGCCAATATGGTGAGAAGCCTGTTCATTCAGATTGGCAGTAAAAGTCCAGAGGACATTGGAAGGGGAGTTTGGAGAGGAGTGACATGCCAGTTGGGGCTTTCTGCTAATATTACTCTTAAAGAATAACTTCCTCAGATCTTACTCTATCACTGCTGCCGTCAGTGAAAGCATCTGCTAAATTTCTTATTACTGGAGAATTATGGAAAATAGACAATTGACATAGTTGTAAGGACACAAGGTATTTCAAGATGCACTAAAAATTACTGAAAGAAAAACTAAAAAGAAAGTAAAGGTCACTTATAACTTTACTATTTACAATTATATATGTTAATAAAAGGAAGTTCTATCCTTCCACTTAAAACCCCCAGCTCCAATGATTTTATGCACAGCCTTGTTTTTCTCATGTCTTCATAAACACATGTACACACATACATACATATCTGTTCTTTTACTTTTTCAAAAGTGGAATCATTCTATTCATATAGTTCAGCAAGTTGTTGTTTCTGTTGTTTTTCAGCTCACAATATATCACAGTTATATTCTCAGGCGGGTAAATATTAATAATTCATTATTTTTTTTTTTTACTAATTGTTATTCCATTATTTTGGTGAACTAAAATTTAACTAGTACCGTATGTCAATGGAACATGCAACTTGTTTTCAGTATTTTGCTGTTACAAATGAAATGCACAGACACTGAAATTAAATAAATTAAGATTTGAGTCCCATATCTGTCACTTACTAAGCCATCTTATCTCAGGTAATTTTCTTAACCTTTCTGGATTCCATTTTATTTTAGATAAAAAATGGGGAATAAAATAACTGTCCAGCATTGTTGCAAGGATAAAATGCAATCACGTGCTTAAATAAACACTTATAATCTATGTAACAATTTAATAATTGTTTAATAATCATCTGAGCATGATTTAAAAATCAGAGAACTACCATTAAATATCCTCGATATTTTGTTTTTTTAAATAGTTCAGACTTTCCTTAACTTTAGCCATTGTGTAACTGTTATGATTTTGCCATATTCATGAGTTACATTCACTCTTATTTATGAAACATTATATAAGTCAATTTATTTAAATTTTAAAAGTGAGTTGTTGTAGGGTAGAAACTTTATATTCCTGTCATGAAATTATGAATTTCCACAAATCACAATTTTGTACTAAACATAAATAGTAATAAAAATATTAAATACATTCTATATTAGTCAAGGTCCAGTCAGAAGACAGAAACCACAGTGGAAATTTGAACAGGAAAACTGTAATGTAAAGAAATATTAACTAGTAAAAGTAATTAGCTACTAAAAGAGACTTTTAATTTTAAAAAAGTATTCTAACAGCAACTATAAGGAAAAGCTACCACTTCTAGGGCTGAGGGAGAATCATCAACGAAGGAGCTAAGCAAGTGGCAGAGTCCTGGCCTCCCAGGCTGAGATACTGATCTCCTTGGATGCAGCCTTCTGGAAGGTGGAAAGGTCTTTTGGTAAGATTTGGGGCAGAGTTTGTGCACAGGAAGCCAGCAAATGAGGTGATCCGTGAACTGGAATTAGTCCACCGGAAGCTGTTCACTTGGGTGCCTAACAAACTTCCTGGAGAGCGAGTGCCACTGGGTCCTGCACACCACTGGCAGCCACAAGAGAATGAAAAAAGAGGAATCAAGAAGAAAAGCCTTGTAGTACATGACGTTTTGAATTATGGTTTTCTCAGGGTATATGCTAACACATATATATGGAATTTAAAAAAAAAAAAGGTTCTGAAGAAGCTAGGGGCAGGACAGGAATAAAGATGCAGACGTAGAGAATGGACTTGAAAACACGGGGAGGGGGAAGGGTAAGCTGGGATGAAGGGAGAGAGTGGCACGGACATATATACACTCCCAAATGTAAAACAGATAGCTAGTGGGAAGCAGCTGCATAGCACAGGGAGATCAGCTCGGTGCTATGTGGCCACCTAGAGGGGTGGGATAGGGAGGGTGGGAGGGAGGGAGATGCAAGAGGGAAGAGATATGGGGATATATGTATATGTATAGCTGATTCCCTTTGTTATAAAGCAGAAACTAACACACCATTGTAAAGCAATTATATTCCCATAAGGATGTTAAAAAAAAAAAAAGAAAAGCCTTTCTGTGCTATGCTTTCCAGTATCCCTCTAGCATCCTCTGTGGAAGGAGTCCAACACTGCACCACCTGGCAAAGGAGAAATACAGGTTCTAGCTGAGATAATAAATCAGGACAAAGAAGGGTAGATTTAGAGCTGACAGGAGATTTAATAACTTCTGTACATGTTTTCCCTTATTGTCTAAGATCATCTGATGTAGTCCCAGGAGGGAATGCACCATGTGGAGAAACACTGACATGGAACATTGCATTTTAAATATAGTGTCACATTTATTTTCACATATCACCTTAAAAACTCTATGAAGGTAGATAGTATTTATGGTCTAGATACAACTCTACTTTATAGATTAGAAAACCAGAAAGCAACACATTACCTAAGATCTCTTATTTAGCTACCGGCGTAACAAAACTCCTCTCTCCTGATGTTCAATATGGCTTCTTGCTAGATATTTTACATTCTGAAGCAATGAAATGTAACATGCATGCTTCTCGTTTCTTTCAAAGAATTAACACTTACAAAGCGTTTAGCTAATTTACTAAATTTCATCTCATTTCAAATTAGAGAACAGTAACCAGGCGTTCAGTTGGAATGGACTATAACACTCACATTAGATTTGAATAGATCAGGAGAAAGATCTCATTTGGATACCAGCTATCCTAGGGTGTGATTTTAGGTTTCAACTTTAACCACTGTTTTGCTGTGTGACTTAGAACAAATCACTTCCCCCTTTCTCTGAGTCTCATTTGCTTCATCTGTAAAGAATAAGGAGGATATTTCTATATTCCCAAGCTTCCTTATAATTCTATTATTTTGGAAGGAGGATCAGTGACCAGAGTTTGGCAACAGGCTTTGGGACATACAGAATTTCATCAGCAATCATTCTACTCACTTCTTTCAAACTGTATAAACCTCATCCTTTCCAGGATAAAATCTATGCATCTCAGTGTGATACACCAAGTTTCTAAGACTTGGCCCATATTTTTTATTCCAGTCTCCATATCCCATCTTTTTTATTTTTGTACTACTCCAAATACCGTACTAGTTCCATTTCTAATGGTTTATTTGCATATTCTCACACTATAATGTCCCTTCCTCACTTCTCCACTTGAATAGTTATTCCTTGTTCTTCATCATCCAGCCCAGAGCTCATCTCCTCTAAGAAGCATGTCACTCCTCAGGCCTGGGCTAAGTGCTGTGTGTGATCCACCACAATGCTTTACAAGTTTCTCATAACTCTAAACATTTGTCTGTGGATAAGTGGAAATTATTTAAATGTCCCCCTCACACATCTGAAGGCAGCAGCAAGAACATTATATTTTTATCTGGATCACACTGTAATAAAAATAAACTGAATGCTTAACATTTTTCACTCCTTGGTTGTTCATACCTTTTCTACTTCCCACCACTTTAAGAAAACTTTGCAGAACATTATTTGTATTTACATGTGCCCCCAAAAGTCTGTGTTAATGTCTGATCAAGAGTTATCCAATCCAGGTGTCAAATGATTTATTTTGAAATGGTTTTCAGCATCCTTGGCCAAAGTCTCTGCATTTGTGGATCTAGGTGTTAGTAGCACTATAATATCAAAGTGTCATTTCCGGTCTGAAAATGCTTCACTTCAGCCACAAATAAATATTGTCAAAGGCGATTAACTGTGTCGCCTTAATAGATGAGGATGTTCTCCCTGCTTGCCCTTGCAGGGGTGCTCACCTAGAAGGAATGTTGCTTTATAAAGGAATGGAAAGGTAAACAGGCAATCTGGCAGAGAAAAGAGTGAAGCAGACCATTAGCTTACTCAGTGTTCAGGGCATGGTTTTTTGTGGGGTTTTTTTGTTTGTTTGTTTTTTTGCGGTACGCGGGCCTCTCACTGTTGTGGCCTCTCCCGTTGCGGAGCACAGGCTCCGGACGTGCAGGCTCAGCAGCCGTGGCTCACGAGCCTAGCCACTCCGCGGCAGGTGGGATCTTCCTGGATCGGGGCGCAAACCTGTGTCCCCTGCACTGGCAAGCGGACTCTCAACCACTGCGCCACCAGGGAAGGCCCTCAAGGCATGTTTTTTAAGTTAAGTTCAGCAGTTTGGCATTTCAGATATTGCTTAACTACCTGGAAATTGAATTAGACCCAAGTGCTTTTTTCTTAGTGACCCAGGAATTTCTTAGGTGAGAAAAGGGAAAAATAGAAAAACAAAAACAGAAGGCTGCTTCCAAATCTTCCCATGCTGAACACCATTCAGAATGGTTATTCCATATATGATTTGTATTAATCAAATGCACTCATGTTATAAAGTTTAAGGTACTTGTGCTATAATTAGGTAGAATATATTTTTCTTAGCCACGATCCCCAGCTCCACACACACATACTCAAAAGGGAGTCTCATTTTCAACCTTTAATAATTTTAGTTTAATGATTCTATGGTATTTATCCCTTCCTTAAATTCTGGGGTGCACAACTGGATACTTTTATTTAGAACTTAAGAGGATGTCTAGGGTGACAGGAAAACACAAAAAGATCTGTTGAATAAGTGGTTTATTTTAAGAAAAGGTAGAAAGTATATAACCTGAGTTTCTGTAATAAAAATTGCATTTCTTGGGCTTCCCTGGTGGCACAGTGGTTGAGAGTCTGCCTGCCAATGCAGGGGACACGGGTTCGTGACCCAGTCTGGGAAGATCCCACATGCCGCGGAGCGGCTGGGCCCGTGAGCCATGGCCGCTGGGCCTGCGCGTCCGGAGCCTGTGCTCCACAACAGGAGAGGCCACAACAGTGAGAGGCCTGCGTACCGCAAAAAAAAAAAAAAAAAAAAAATTGCATTTCTTGAATACAGGCTTGGACCAAGAGTTAACAGACACAATTATTCCTGTAAGCAATGCTGTAATGTGGTGGAAATCACATGTATAATGGAAATTTGGTGAGTTATCCTTATATCTTCATCTTTTGTGAAACATTCATTCAAATGAAGGTGAGAGAACTACAGGCTAGATTCCTAAAGTCCCTTCCAATTTAACTCCCCATTTTGTCGGTGAGGAAACTGCTATCTGGGGAAGTGACTGAATTTTCTAATGTCAGTTAGATGAGCAAGCTCAGGACTGACACTGAGGTCTTCAAAGCTCCAGACAGACACACTTTTGTGTGTTCTCGCTCTCTCTCTCTAATTTATAGGAAACTCAGTCCTTTCTATTAATTATTAACAAGAGATAAAGTGCAAATTTATTAATTTAATTATAAAAATTGAGGCAGTTTGCACAGGTGTAAACATTAATACAAATTAAATATAAATACAGTAATAAAGTAAAATTGAATAAAGCAGGTATGATGTCAGTATACAACAGGCTTATTATAAAGTGTGATTCAATTGTTCAACCAACAAAAACTTGGCTCTGGGCATCTACTGGCAAAAAAAAGTTAAACTAGAAGTACTTCAGTGTTTATAAAATAAACACCAAAAGGTTTAGTGAAGGAAGTGCTGAATTTCTTAGTTCTAAAACCTGAAAGACAGACTTCCCTGGTGGCTCAGTGGTTAAGAATCTGTCTGCCAATGCAGGGACACGGGTTTGATCCCTGGTCCAGGAAGATCCCACATGCCATGGAGCAAGTAAGCCCATGCACCACAACTACTGAGCCTGTGCTCTAGAGCCCGCGCTCCACGACAAGACAAGCCACCGCAATGAGAAGCCCGTGCACTGCAGTTAAGAGTAGCCCCCGCTCGCCACAACCAGAGAAGGTCCGTGCACAGCAACGAAGACCCAACGCAGCCAAAAATAAACGAATAAATTTATGAAAATAAATAAATTAAAAAAAAAAAAACCTGAGACACATTTTGCAGTTTTCAGTCTGGTGTGTAAGGAGTTAGGAAATTATCACTTGTGTCGTACCAACAAGAAAAAAGTTGAACACACTGAAAATCAATAACTCTTCTTAGGTCCAGCAAAGAATTGATGTCACAAGGCAAACTTCTGCCCCGCAGATTGGAGAGAGAGATTGGTGAATGCAGAGAATCACAGCTCACTAGCATAAAACCCCAAGAGTATAAACTTTCACAGGAACCATTACCAGAGTAGAGAAAAATGACACCATAAATTGCCAGATGTTAGAGGATCAATGTGCCCAAGCTTGAGAATTAAGGACACCAGGGGCCCAGTCTTGGAGGAGCTCCTATACTTCTGTGAGTTTTATTCCAGGAGCCTTACCAGGTTCTCACAGTGAAGATCTGAAGGATGAGGGAACAAGTTATCATTCTGAAATAGAACTTATTTTACCAGAGCCTAACCAACCTTGGGGAAGAGAAACATCCAACTCCAACTTCTGCTAGCCTTCCTATCATATCAAAGGGGGAAGAAAGAAGCATTTATGAGGATCACAAACCAAGGGCACAAGTTCACTAAAAGACTGACACCTGATAAAAAGACTGCAGAATGTGTCCCCCTCTACACAAACACACGCGCACACACACACACACAGACACACACACTACTACTACCACATCAATAAAGCTTCTGTGCAATAGGAGAAACAAAATCAAGAACATCAGAGGAAGTTTTAGCTTCTGATCCTTTAGCAAACTGTAAAAGCAGCCTAACTCCTACTCAAATAAACGTAAAACCTCACACTAGCAACTCATTTACCTCAGATCCTTTTGCCCAGTATATCATGTAGAAATTTCAACAAAAAATTAAAAAGTAAAATAAAAAACAAAAAAATACAGTTTGAAGAGACAGCATAAGAAACAGCACCAGATGAGGTATGGCAGAGATGCTGAAACGATCATACTGAGAATTTAAAATTTTTTTGACTAATATGCGAAGGGCTATAGTGGAAAAAGTGTACAACATGCAAAAATGATGGATAACGTAAGCAGAAAGATGGAAAGGCTAAGAAAGAATCAAAAAGAAACACCAGAAATAAAAACACTGTAAAAGAAAGGAACAGTGCCTTTGATGAGCTCATCAATAGACTCGACACATCACAGGAAAGAGTCAGTGAACTTGAAGAAATATCAATGGAAATTTCCCAAAGTGAAATGCAAAGAGAAAAATTGTATATATAAATGGCAGAATCAAAGAAACAAGAACTAGGGAACAATTACCAAAAGTTAAACCAAACCACAAATCCAGGAGGCTCACAGAACACCAAGAAGGATAAACACCAAAATAACTATTATACACCTAGGTGTATCATATTCAAACTGCAGTAAATCAAAGACAAAGAGTAAATCCTGAAAAAGGTAAAGGAAAAACAAACAAAATAACACCTTACCCATAGAGAAACAAAGATAAGAATTACATTGGACCTCTCTTCAGAAACCATGGAAATAAGGAGAAAGTGGAGTTAAATATTTAAATTGCTGAAAGAAAAAAAAAAACCCATAATTCTGTATCCAGTAAAAGTATCCTTCAAAAGTGAAGGAGAAATACTTTTTCAGAAAACAAAAATTGAGAGGATTTGTCACCAGTAGACCTACCTTGCCAGAAATATTAAAAGAAGTTCTTCAGAAATAAAGAAAATAATATAGGTCAAAAACCTGAATCTACATAAAAGAAACGCACTAGAGGAGGAATAAATGAAGGTAAAATAAAATATTTCATTTTTATTGTTTTTAATTGACCTAATGGATGACAATTTATTTAAAGAATAATAACAAGAAAATATTTGGCGATTATACCTTATGTATAAGTGAAATAAATGAAAAAAAATTATAAGAGGCAGAAATTGAGAATACTTTGTTATAAAGTACTTGCACTTGTTATAAAGCACATGTCAAGGGCAAGTACAAAAGCAAATAAAAACAGTAAGTATAATTGATGGGATGAGAGATGAAAAAATTAGGTTACATAAGATGTAACCATCTTTCTGCCAAAGATGGCAGAAAACAAGTGGAGGACAAAAAAAGGAAAAAAGAATAAGGGCAATGAATAGAAAACAGTAAAATAAATAAAAGTTATATTTAAAAATCACTTAAAATATCAATGGTCTAAATGCACCAGTTAAAAGACAGAGACCCTCTGTCTCTGGATTAAAAAAAGATTAAAAAAAGACAAAATTGTATGTTATGTACAAGAAACGTACTGTAAATATAAGACACAAATAGATTTAAAATGAAGAGGTGGAGGAATCCGTACCATTCTGACATTAATCAAAGGCAAGTTGCAGTATCTATGTTAATGTCAGACAAAGTGAACTTCAGGGCGCTGAAGATTATCAAGGATTGAGGAACATTACATGATGATAAAGAGGTCAATTATCCAAGAAGAAAAAACAATCCTTAATAGGTATGCACCCAACAGCAGAGCATCAAAACACATGGGGCAAATGTGCAGTTGATTGAACTGCAAGGAAAAATAGATGAATCGTCTACTACAGTTGGACCTTTAAATACCCCTCTATCGTTATCTGGCAGATTCAGTGCACAGAGTATCAGTAAAGGATACAAGAGAGCTGAATGACACCAATAATCAGCTTGATCTAACTGACACCTATAGAATCCTTCATCCAGCAGTGGCAGAACCCACATTTCTCTCAGTTCTAACAGAATATTCAACATAGACTACATTCAATAGGCTATACAACATATTTGAACACATTTAAAGGACTAGAAAGTGTATGAAGTGCGCTTTCAGGCAATTATGTATTTTAACTAGGAATCAAATCAGAAAGATAATTGCAGAACACCAAAATACTTAGAGATGAAACAGCACACTTTGAAATAACACATGGATGACAAAAGAAGTCCTAAGAAAAAATCTGTAAATATTCTGAAATAAATGAAAATAAAATAAAAATAATGAAAATTTGCAGTGTGCAAGAGAAAGCAGTGCTTAGAAGGAAATTTATCCTTCATTCTGTCAATGTAAATCTTTCACATTTATTGATTGGTGTTATTTTGAACCATCTTTTTAATTCCAGGGATAAATTTCACTTGATCATTGTATATGGTCCTTTGAATTTGCTGTTGAATTCAGTTTGCTAGTATTTTGCTGAGGAATTTGGCATTTATGTCTGTTAGGGGTATTGGCCTGTAATTTTCTTTTCTTACACCATCTTTGTCTTGCTTTGATGTAGGGGTAATAATGGCCTCATAAAATGAGTCTGGAAGCAACCCCTGCTTTTCAATTTTTCTGAAAGAGTTTGAGAAGGACTGAAATTAATTCATTAAATGTTTGATAAAATTCACCAGTGAAGCCATCTGGTCCTGGGCTTTTCTCTGTTGGGAGGTTTTTTGATCCTTTTCAGTTCTGTGGCATTTGTTGTAATTTTCTCCTCTTTCATCTGATTTTATTAATTTGGGTCTTCAACAAACATTTCTTCAAAGAATACATACAAATGACCAACAGGATAATGAAAATACTCAAAATCATTATCAGAGAAATGCAAATCAAACCCACAATGAGATACCACCTTACATCTCTTAGGATGACTATTATTTTAAAAAATAAAATAAAAAAGCACTGGAGAGGATTTGAAGAAATTGGAACCCTCGTCAACTACTGGAGGGAATGTAAAATGGTGAAGCAGCTATGGAAAAACAGTACAGAGGTCCCTGCCCCCCCACAAAATTAAAAACAGAACTACCATATGACCCAGCAATCTCACTGCTGTATATATATATGCTCAAAAGAACTGAACTCAGGATTGCGAAGGGATAGCTGTACTCCCCTGTTCATTACAGCCTTATTAACAATAGCAAAGATATGGAAACATCCTAAGTGTTCATGAATAGATGAATGGATATGTACATACAACGGAATATTACTCAGCTGTGAAGAAGAAGGAAATCCTGCCATTTGCAACAATATGGATGAACCTAGAGGACATTATGCTAAGTGAAATAAGCCAGTGACTGAAGGACAAAATACTGAATTATTCCACTTCTATGAAGTATCTAAAATAGAGAATTCACAGAAGCTGAGAACACAATAGTGGTTGCCAGGGGCTAGCGGGTGGGGGAAATGAGAAGTTGTTCAATGGGTATAAAGTTTCAGTTACCCTACATGAATAAGGGCTAGATATCTGCTGTACAACATAGTGGCTGTAGCTAACAATATGGTATTGTGCCATCAAAATCTGTTAAGAGGACAGATCTCACATGAAGTGTTCTTACCATTAAATAAACAAAAAAAGAGATACAAGCAGACATGTTGGATATGTCTACTACCATGATTACGCTGATGGTATAATGGGCGTTTGCACGTACCTAAACCCATCAAATTGTATACATCACATATGTACAGATTTTGTGTATCAATTACACAACAATAAAGCTGTTAAGAAAAAGAAGGGTATTTATAACATCACATGCATACATTAGAAAAGAAGATCTCAAATCAATACTCTAAGCTTCCACATTAGGAAACTATAAAAATAAATATTAAAATGTGTATCATGAGATATTAAGCCTCTCTTATACAACTGTATGATCTCAATTCTAGCATCCTTAAGATCCAGTCCCATAAAACTCTCCTTTTATCCACTGGTCCATGCTGGCTAGATCTTGCACCTCCTTTGGAGTATATTCCTTTTCTTCCCCTAGCAGGCCCAAGGGAAAATTATGTTGTGACATGATCCAGTTTATACTGGTCTGATGGTCAAGAGGGAAGTTAGAGTAGACCCTTAGATGTGTTATTTTCATGGTCCTGCTGGCAAAGTCCTCTGCAATTTTGTCAAGAAAGGGTAGAATTCTCTCCTTAACAGGGCACAACGGATCATTTCTACATATTTCTCTAAGTCCAGAGCATTGTGAGGCATCTGAAGAGTCAAGATTTGGGGATGCGTTAACCAATGTGTCCTCATCCTATATCTTTAGAGCATCCTGGTCTTCCAAATCAAGACGCTGATCCTGGCATAATAGACTTTGGGAGCTGGAGATTAACTTCCTCTAATATTCTGCTATTCTTTTAATTAAGTCCTAGGCTTGACCTGAGTTATTTTCTGCTCCTTGATTGCATGAGATGAGAGTTTCTCAATATCATGCTGACAATGTTTTCTGGATTCAAACTTAGTCCTTCATCCATCTAATTCCATTGTCCTATAATTACTACCTCTATCCCCCAATTTGTCACCCCCAATTTTTCAAATACCTGAGACCCTGCCCTGGCCAGCACACATTCCTTCACTAATGGCTTATCCATTTTTACCACAACTGAAAATGTCTATAGAGATTTCTATAACATATAGCACATATGCATATAATATATAGCATGATGCTATATGCCAAAGGAACTATCCATACCCCATGTACTACTAGTAATGGGCTGATTATTGCCAGGTCTTTGATGGTTAGTCCAGCTCCAAAATCCTTTGTCAGAGCCTGTTTCTTCTTGGCACCACCTGTCTTAGGTCAGGTTCTGGGAGACAGATTCTAAGAAGATTTGCATGCAGGAAGTTTACAGGAAAGTGATGGAAGTACGAGCAGACAGAAGGCTTGAGCAATTTAACTGCAATGTATTCATAGCAAAAGTATCACCTGATTCCATGGGGAGCTCTGGAGTTGGGATGAGCTTTCAGAGTTGTCATACCTTGAGGCAAAGAAACCAGGCATGTTTACTCCCATAATGACCAATCAGTGGGTATTTGAGTGTCCTTGGGCAAGCGGTATGACCATGAAAGCCCATCTTTTGGGCTGAGGGCAAATTCCCAGAGACAAATTCAGCTGTCAGCTGACACCACTCCAGGTAGTTGTAAGAATGAGTGTGTCATTCCTGAAGGGAGATCTGTACATAACCACTAGACTATCTTGTCAGATTCTTTACCATGCCTGTTTAACTGATACTTAGTTTTGTATAGAGACATTAAAAATTAGATTATATTTCCATGTGCAATATTTGTATTTTTGGACAAATAACTTGACATCTCCAGGAATCAAAATTTCCATATGAAATACAGAAACGTTAGTATCTTCTCTAACCTACTTGCCAGCACATTAATGCAGGGAAAAATGAAATCACGAAGATTTAAAAACTGTAAGACTATCTAAAGATGACTCATATAAGCTCCTACTTTTGCTTAAGCCTGAATCCATGCCTGTTTCTCATGTCCTCATATAACATGGAGTCAAAAGTTGTTATCTGGGTGAAATTTGATGTACAAAATTTTCCTTGCAAAGGAAGGATGTAAATATTAGAGGAGACATGTTTTCTCATGTTGGTAAGTATAAGCACAAATTTTACTTCTACTATATCAGGCAAAGACCAAGTGGAAGGTGTACATAAGTACATGGACATAACCAGCCAGAAGATTCATGCCGGCAAGCAACCAACAGATTAGAGCTTCCATCTTACCCTCAGGGGAACTGCTGAAACCATCTATTGAGGAAATTACCAGACAAGGCATTCTGACACACTGAACAAGTACCTAAAAAAGAACTCTTTTGTTTCCCCCCCCTTGACTTAGAGGTCAAAACAAAACAAAGTAAGTGCCCTCTTCCAATCCACTCCAGGCCATTAAAAAATAAGTAAAATAAAATTGTTCCATCCCATGCCAAGTTATGCAAGTGTTAGAGATGACTCAGAACTCAGAATCACCCACACTGCTTGGGTAGAATGCCAGCAAAGCAGATGGGACAGCCTGTAAAGTATCTTCAGATGGTCCCAACCATCTATTGCATCTGCTTTTATGATGTGAATAAATGGGAAAAAATGTCTTTGGCTTTGTAGATTTTTATTGGTTTCAGAAATCAGGTTATGTCATTTTAAAATCTGTCTGTGGAAGGAACTTCGCTTAATTAAATCCTCCCAGTAAAGACTGGATTTAAACTTCCAGTGTTGACTGTATTGTAGTGATGTTGTTTACAGAAATCTGAGAGATTTGCTTTCAAGATCATCTGTTCCTTCTGATGAAGCAGGCTTTCCTGACACATCTGCTGGCCATCTTTTGATCTTGAAAGCGACTGGCCTAAGGAACAAAGCCATTCCTAGAGTATGACAGGCCAGTAAGATGGAAAGACAGATATTTCTGACATGGAACCTCTGATTAACTAGTATTAATATGTATTTATGTTAGGACTTCTTGTTATGAGATATGATATTTTTTCTTTAAGTCCTTTTGCATTGAGTCCAGTGTTACATCTGAATGGAAACACAAAGGTAAAGGAATATACATTAGAAGGCATTATTTGTGATGGATGTTTAGGTAGAAATGGTATTGAACAAAAACACCAAAAAACCTGAGCTATAGATTATACTCTACCCTTTATCAGCCATGTGACTTTGTATCAGCTACAGACTTCCCTTGCTTAAATGGGGATAATATCGTGTAGAAATTTTGGTTAAAAAATATAAGTGAATGTGAAAAAAATAACTTTGAAATTATTAGAGGTACTACATAATATGCTATCTAAAACGTAACTTTCCAAGAGTTTATACTAAAACTTTAACACAGAGATTTGTGCTGACAGAATGACTCCCATGTGTGATATGTGTGTTCGATGACATGATTTCACATAAAGAAGTGAACTGACGCTTTTATGCCACATCAACAGCCACCAGCCCTTCATACATACTAATACAATTGGAGGTGATAACTTTGATTGGAAAAACTAAACACAACAGACAAGTAAACAAAAATTTCCAGAACAATGTCTACATTACAAAATCACCTTCAGGACATGAGGGAATTAAAAACCCTTCATTTATAAAAATCATGGTGGCCTGGTAACTTTGATGGTTTGCATTTTGATTTTTCATTAAGAAAAAAATGACAGCAAATTCTTAAACTCTTCCAATTAGCTGGTGTAAACTGGATGAATTTATCTCAAGGGAATGTTTGTCAAATTTTTAAAGATAAATTACCAGGCTTATCTAAAGAATCACTTTTTTTTTAAGAAATGATAAACTATAACAACAAGCAATCAACATCATTCCATTCAAATTACTCACCAGATGTCTCAGAGTTGACCCACACTTTAAGGTAAATAATAAAGCTGGCATAATACATATTTTTAGGTAATTTTTATTGACTTTTAGAATGCCAGTGATGGGAAATTTAGAATAAAGGTTATTCACACACAATACCATATTTGAACTTAGCATAACTAAGGCTTAGAAAGGATAAAATTCACCATTTATTGGTGATTTATCATGTGGAAAGGTCTTGACACCCATGATCCAAGTGAATCCTTGTAACAGTTTATTATATCACAACCATTATCCTAGTCTTACAGATGAAGACAGTCAGATTCAATAACTAATTCAAGATCACCCAGCCAGTAGACAGGAAAGAAGAAACTCAAGCTCACAGCTATATGACACCAAAGTTCAAGGTCATAGCCATTACTCTAGGCAGGCTTGGAAGTCAGGAGACTTGGATTTTAAATCAAAGGGAAAAGACTCAGCTGTTTGAATCAGACGTGTGGGCTTAGATGCTCTCTCTGTGTCACTTGATGCTGAGCTTTGTGTTTCTCCCCCATGTTTGTTGGATTGAAATAGGACTGAAGAGATAACCATTGGCTTATAAAATTCTAAATTAAGACAGAAAACCTACAATTTCCAAGAGAGACTGAAATACTTTACTCACACTTACGTTAGTCAGGAACTATCTGGCACATGTTGGTAAAGCCCATGGTGAAATCAGATTATCCATGTGAAATATTTTAACCAGATGTTTAATAATGGGTTACGTTTTATATGGAATGTTAAGCTCAGTAACTTTTTTGTCATGTCATTGCAGACACTGGAAACAACAGTGGAGCAAGAGCTAACCCAGCCAGCTGACTCTTTTGTATTACTCAGGTACTTTGGTTAAGGCATGGAGGTTCAGTGTTTCATAAAATTGAGACACAGGTTCAAAGCTTACTTCAATTGCTTTGTTCAACAATATCATCAATAATAATAGAATTTGGGAGAGCTTAGGAGGTCCAGGCTCTGCGCTCAATATTTTAGGACGTTGGCTTACTGAAATCTTACGAAGTAGGGACTATTGTTACCCCATTTTACAGATGACAAACAACAGTTACAGAGTTTGCGCAACTTGCAAATTCAGTCACAGAGTCAATGGAATCAAGATTCAAGCCCAAGCCCATTGTGTGTCAGTGCCTGAGTTCTCAACCACTGCAACATTTTTTGAAAATTATAAACATCATGTGGAACATGATTGCAATTCCGCTCCTGCTAATATTTCTGTTCCTGTCATTATCTTATTTGATCCTCACAGCAACTTTGTCGAGGAGGTATGATCAACTGCATACAGCAGACAAGGACGCTGAGGGTCACAGGACTGAATGTATCCATGTAATACATCTACTGCTGCCTGATATCCCATAGAAAGATATTGGGAAATGAACGGGTCTTTCAAACAAATCTCCATTTTTTTTTCCCTTGTAGAAAAAAATGCACATACCCCAAACACACACACACACACACTCACACACACACACTCACACAGAGAAAAAACATTATTTTGGATACATTTTTATAAGCTATACATTGTAATTATGTAAATGAAATTGTCATAAATTTTAATCATGCTAAAAATGCTCTTTTTATATAAGAAACAGAGGAATAAATACTCATTAACAATGAAGGCCTCAAGAACTGAAATGAAATTTTACTTTGAGATAGGAAACTGGTATAAAAAGAAGGATGCATTAATTACACTATCCACTCTTCCCACCCTCTCCATTAAAAAATAATTTGTACAAGTAGTCATCTTTAAAGCCAAAAGTAATTTCAGAGGAAAAATAAATTCTATACTGTTTAGACTTTTAAAAGCACCAAGCCTCACCAAGTCTGTAGGTGTGTACGAACTCTCCTATTACCCTAGAGAACCGCCTCTTTCGCCCTCCTGGGTCTCTGGAGTATTGAGGGGGTGGGTAGTGGCAGAAAAAATTGATTATGCTTTCTGTATTCACTTATGTATGTCTTTGCATGTGTATACAGACATAGGCATATACATGTAGAATCATTTACATAAATACATATTTTGTGGTATTCTTGTGTGTTGTAATAATTAAATAAATTTTGTGTCCTAAGATCTTTCATCATAGTGAATACTCAACATTTTGGTTCCCTTCAGGCAATCCTTCATTCCAGGACAACCTGTAACTGCTTTCAGGTTGTGGCTATATTTGTTTAGTTAAAAATAATTGAATATCTCTGTACAACTTCACAGCCATCCTGGCCAGGAACTGGCAGAACCAGTAATGTATAAAAATGCACAGGATACATTTATTTGTTAGAAGGAACATCAGCCTCTTTCAACCTAACTCAGTTAATTAGGTGATTCACTTCCCCTTGACTTATACTGCTTTTATATCCAGGGAAACTCAGAGACATGACTACTAGTACTAACAACAAGAGCAGAAAAATTAGTATCACATATAATACGCTAATACTAATGATAGTATTTAACAAGTAGCCATTTATATGGGCCAAGTTCAGTGCTAAGGGCTTCATATCTATCTTTCTTTTCATGCTCACAGTAAGCCCAAGAGGTAGATACTATTATAAATAACTTTCTGATAATGACATTGAGTTTGGAGAAGAATGAGTAATTGGCTCAAAGCTACACTGTCACTGAATGTCTACATTCTGATCCAGAACTTGCCAACTTTCCGAACTCCCTTAGCCCTCAGATTAACCCACTTTCTCGTGGTTGGTATCTTCCATTTCTTCCTCCATATCTACTCCTCACACATCCACACTCTACCCTATTCCAAGACGAGCTGACCTAGGGGTACTCAGCCAAAGCTCCCCGCATCCTGTGTTTGCTGTTAAATCCAGTCCACCAGGAGCACCAGAAAGAAAGCAAAGAGGAAGAGCAGAGAGAAGGCGGGCTTTCATTTTCTTGCCTCCACAAGCTGCTTCAGGCTAGCTGAGATCTGTCCGGTGACTTCTTCTGCCCAGAATTCTCTGTCCCCAGATCTGGAAAACTATTCCTTCCCCTCACTCCTCCAGAACTACAGGTACTAATTCCAAGGTTCTGTACTGCCCTCTGTGGTTTCCTTCACCAGCCCACACCTTTGAAAATGGTTCTCTTCAAGAGTGTGGAGAAAAGCGAACCCTCCTACACTGTTGGTGGGAATGTAAATTGGTGCAGCCACTAAGGAAAACAGTATGGAGGTTCCTCAGAAAACTGAAAATAGAGTTGCCACATAATCCAGCAATCCCTTGGCATATACCCAGACAAAACTATGATTTGAAAAGATACGTGCACCCCTGTGTTCACAGCAGCACTACTCACAATAGTGACGGAAAGGCATGGAAACAACCTAAATGTCCATCAACGGATGAATGGATAAAGAAGATGTGATACACAACTACTGAGCCCACATGCCACAGCTGCTGAGGCCTGTGTGACTAGAGTCTGTGCTCCACAACAAGAGAAACCACCGCAGTGAGAAGATTGCACGCTGCAACGAAGAGTGGTTCCCGCTCGCCACAGCTGGAGAGAGCCCGTGCGCAGCAGCAGAGACCCAGCACAGCCAAAATAAATAAATTAATTAATTAATTAAATTTATATATAAAAAAAGATGTGGTACGTATCTCCAGTGGAATGTTAACCACAAAGAAGCATGAAATAATGCCACTTGCAGAAACACGGATGGACCTAGAGTTTATCATACTAAGCGAAGTGACTCAGAAAGAGAAAGACAAATATCATATGATATCACTTATATGTGGAATCTTTAAAAAGGTATAAAAATGAACTTATTTAAAAAACAGAAACAGGGCTTCCCTGGTGGCGCAGTGGTTGAGAGTCCGATGCAGGGGACACGGGTTCGTGCCCCGGTCCAGGAAGATCCCACATGCCGCGGAGCAGCTGGGCCCATGAGCCATGGACGCTGAGCTTGCACGTCTGGAGCCTGTGCTCCGCAACGGGAGAGGCCACAGCGGTGAGAGGCCCGCGTACCGCAAAAAATGATAATAATAAAATAAAACAGAAACAGACTCATAGACTTCGAAAACAAACTTATGGTTACCAAAGGGGAAGGTGGAAGAGGGATAAATGACTTTGGGACTAGCAGATACAAACTACCATATATAAGACAGATAAACAACAAGGTCCTACTGTATAGTACAGGAAACTACATTCAATATCCTGTAATAAACCATAATGGAAAAGAATATGAAAAAGAATATACATATATATATATCTGAATCACTTTGCTGTACACCAGAAACACAACATTGTAAATTAACTATACCCCAATTTTTTAAAAAAGGTCCTCTTCTAATTCTCTATTACTGATCCCAATTGGAGTGTGCCATTTGTTCCCTACCAACATCCTGACGGATGCATGCTTGTTATACAATCTGAACACAGTTCTTTCCCTTTAAAGTGCTTACCATTGTTCACAATTACAGATTAGAGCAGAAAAACATTTATTTACTACTTAATTTGTTTCCTGCCTGGTCTCTATTAAGGCAGTGACTATGTCCTCTGTGCTCAGTCTTGTACCCTTGGTGCCTAGCAGAATGCCTTCTGCTCAGCTGGTGCCCCAAATATTCATTGACTAAATGATTGCCTCAAGGTATGCAATGGGTAACTTATATGTTATCTCTGTAATTTATTGTTTGTCTTTTAGAAAGAACAATATATATGTGTATGTATGTAGGTGTGT
Source organism: Grampus griseus (assembly GCF_964374135.1). Taxonomy (NCBI): domain Eukaryota; kingdom Metazoa; phylum Chordata; class Mammalia; order Artiodactyla; family Delphinidae; genus Grampus; species Grampus griseus. Next base: position 33,278,401 of record NC_139013.1, on the reverse strand, counting down.
GTACATATATATATACACACACAGAGACAGAGAGAGAGAGAGAGAGAGAGAGAGAGAAGAAAGACACTAGTACACCAACCCAAAGCTATTTGTTAAGTTTCTTCACTTAAATTTATCAGATAATAAGTATTTTGGACACTTAATAAGTAGAATATCAGCAGGCATGCCAACCCAGAAACCCAATCTCCAAGACAATACAGATTTTTTTTTCCTGCTAAATGGAGTTGAATATTATAAAGGTGACAAAGGGTTAAGAGATAACCAGGCTAGCAGCTTAAAATGCCATGTCTCTACCAGGTTTTGAAGCAGGCTTTCACAGTGTTCTTTTAAAAATATTTATGAAGACACGGAAAAATAATAAAAATCACATCACAACAAAAGACTGAGTGACAAATACATAAATACATTCTAAGCTGAATTTTCAAATGGCATCAATAGATAGAATGGGGGTGAGAACATCATGGTTTTGGTAACAAAGATTGCTCAGATATAAAAAGCAGAAGGATATAATATTTTATACTTCAACTCTCCATCCCCTCACACAGATTCCAGGGCCCATAGCAAACAGAAAACTGAACAAACTTCTTCCTCTCATTTTTTTGATGAAACATCTAGAACCTATAAAGAAAGTAACAGAAAAATCAACTCCCTTCTTGATTAAAATAATCATAATAACCTTAGTAAAATAGTCATAAAAGTAGCTGTTTAATGAAAAATAACAACCAATACTACCTTTATAGTGTAACAGATTCTGTCTTATTAAAATCAGGAACATGACTAAGATTTTTACGGCTCTACCATTAAACAATGTTCTTGAGATTACATCCAATACACTTAACAAAAACAAAAACCAACCAAAATCAAAAGGATAAAAATTGGAAAGGATACAAAATCATTCTTCCTTACAGATGATGTGCGTATCTGCCAAGAAAACCATAGAGAAGGAACTAGAAGTCTATTCAAATAGCTGGGTCCATTAAGGAGGTCACTTATGAAATAAGTGTACAGAATCAATCAAAACTTACAGGGACTTTGTTAAGAATTCGCCTGCCAATGCAGGGGACATGGGTTGGATCCCTGTTCCAGGAAGATCCCACATGCTGTGGAGCAACTAAGGCCGTGCGCCACAACTACTGAGCCTGTGCTCTAGAGCCCATGAGCCACAACTACTGAGCCCTCGTGCCACAACTACTGAAGCTTGCGCGCCTGGAGCCCGTGCTCTGCAACAAGAAAAGCCCCCGCAATGAGAAGCACACACACTGCAACGAAAGTAGCCCCTGCTCGCCACAACTAGAGAAAGCCTGTGCTCAGCAAGGGAGACCCAAGACAGCCAAAAAAACAAATAATCTATGAAAAAGAAACTTACAGAACTTTGCTGAAAGCAAAGAAAAGAAAAAAAAGTATTAGAATCCTTACTGAGGTATATTAAAAACAGAATGTGGAGATAAAATGCAATACTATAATGTTAATTCTACCTTGTTTGAATTAACTTACAAGTATTTTTCAATTCATCTAGGAATTAATAGTTATTTTTAGAAAAATGTCTTTGTTATGGTAATTAAAATCCTGAAATATCTGAGCTTCACCATAATGAACTTTCGAAGTCTTAGTCTTAAAAGTATAAAAGGCTCGGATGGTTGAAATTGCAGAAAGTAAGGTGAGCTGACTTCCTCGCTTTCTGTGGCTGTGAATCAAGTGAATCATCCAGTGGGTGGATGTCTCCTTGGGTGTCACAACTTCGGATTCCGTAATCAATCACCCACAGGGTCCCATCTGCTGGCAAGGCATCACAGGAAGAAGAGCAGGCATTTCATTCTCCAAACGGCTGTTTGAAGTTGAAGCTCTCCACGCTTCTCAAAGGGAGGATGCATCCACCCATAAGGTGATGCCACTAGATGAAGTTGGACATGAGTATGGGGCGGTCTGACATGAACAGTGTCAGTGTAAGTAAAATATGTGCCTTTGTTGTGTCCCCAGTACTTCTGAAGTCTGAAAAACATATTTTCTTTCTACCAAAGGAGATGGAAACCTCCTTAACACAAAAGGAAAAATAGAGTTTTATTTTGCTTTCTTCTCCAGCCTTCTTTTCTTCTCGTATGAAATGAAGGTGCCCCAGAAACTTGTAGATTCCAAGACTTATGTGGAACTTCAAGTATCTGTAAGTCATTAAATGACTGCTTTGTACCATACGCACCTTCCATGCAATGAGTCTGTGAAGCAGAAGTGCTTAGCAATAGCCTTAGAATCAGACTGATCTGGGCCAATCTCAACTCTGCCACATTTTGGTTGTGTAGAGTTACGTACAATCCACAGTAAGCATTTTTATAGCCATGGTTCTCTTATTTGTCAAATAAAGATAGTATGGCTTACCTCAGAGGGTTGTTGTCTGGAATAAACATGATAATGTATGCAAAGAGCACAGCACTTTACAATAAATATGAGTTATCTATTTCAGTAATTAAGTTGTTCGAAATAAGTAACAGTAATCTATTCTTCAAGAGAAATATGTATTCTAATACTATTTTGAATGCCTTCAGTTGTAAATATCCAGAAAACTCAATGAAGGATAGTTTGAAATTACAGAGAATTTCATGGATCATGTAATTTAAATATTCAGAGTCAGTTTAGTTATAATTTGATCAAGGTTGTGAATTTTCGTTTTGGTTTTTTTTTTTGCTATTCTCTTGGCTCAACATACTTCCATTTTTCAGCTAAACACTCAAAGCGGCTTCCCTGATGGTTGAAAATGGCTATCGAAGCCCTAAACTTCATGTGTTTGTGTTCCACAATGTCCAAAAGGAGCTCACCATGTTCAAGATTCTGAGAAAAAGTGTTAATGTTCCTCACAGCTGAACTACAATTGAAACCAGCCAATATATCTAGGGGAAGCAATTGTAGTAGTTGGCTAAGATAGATTAACTGAACCAAAAATTGTCACAAGTAGAATATGATTAACCCACTTATACCAATCGTGGCCCTTGTCCTAGAAGTAGAGGTTAAAGTTTAGAGTAACTTCTAATCCTTTGTCCAGGGACAGTTAGGAGGGGACGGAGGACTAGAAATAGAGGTGAATTATATTCTTCAAATAGATTGCATATTTCTGTATCAATAGGACAACGTTTTCTAAGACCCTGTCACTGACTTCTCTCATTTGCAGGACTAACATGCCTTGATATTTTTAGCTTGATGTCTGGAGTTGCAATCATGCTGAGTCCTATTCTCAGGCTCAACCATTACTGAGTTGCAGGATCTTCAGCAAGTCACATCTGATCTCTGCGCATCAATGTTTTCACTTGTGGAAAAAAAAAAAAAAAAAAAAAGAAGGCTGGATTCGATGACTTAAAAATTCTCAATAGTTTCAGGGGTCTCAACGAACCCAACACATTTCTCTTATAAGTAGGGAAATGGCTGTTAAGCAATCTCTCAACTTCTATTCTGGAAATTACACAAACTAACTCAAGTTCCTTTTATCTTTCCTCACCGGTACTATTTTCTATTCCTTTAATCTTTCTGTTGATATTCTATGGACCTGCTACAATTTCTCCATATCCTATTCTCTATATGAAATCTTTAACCAGAAAAAAAAAAAATCTTAGCTATCAGTAATGTCTCCTAAGTAAGGAGAGATCTCTTCCAAGCAATTATTTTGAAACTTGCTTGTGTATTTAACAATGTTTTATTCTTGAAAATTCCCAACGTAGACTATTTTGGCAGGTGCTTAAAATGTTCTGTTGCTTTTTGAGTTTACCGTTATTTTCATCTTTGTAAGATTTAAGTACAATGAAATGTACAATTCTTATTACATATTCACTGAATTTAAACATGAATCTACCTATGTAACACACTCCTTATCAAAAATTAGAATGTTATCATCCCATAATATTCCTCATGCCCCTTACAAGTCAAACAACACTTACATGGCTCCACGAGTTTTGCACTATAGATTAAATTTGTTCCAGAACTTCACATAATTAAAATCATGCCGTATGTGCTCTTTTGTATGAAAAAAACTATCTCTATAATTAAAATTCAATTAACTATATTTGTGCATGTCAATTATTGGATTCTATATTCTGTTTCATGAATCTGTATGTTTATTCTTTTGCCAGTAACACACTGTCTTGATTTCTGTGACCTAGTTATAGAAATACATCTTGAAATCAGTTAGTGTGACTCTTTCTGCTTTGTTATGCTTTCAAGCTTGCTTTGGCTCTTCCACTTCCTTTGCCTTTCCATATATACTTTAGAATGAGCTTGAGGAGGCCCTGCATGTCAGTTTTATAGAAACGTTCCCAACATGTGAGAAGGAGACTTGGGAGAAAGTCTTACATCATGCTGTGGATATGTGGGGTAGTTGTGCCCACTTGGCAATTAAAAATGCAAGTTTGGGGCTTCCCTGGTGGCGCAGTGGTTGAGAGTCCGCCTGCCGATGCAGGGGACACGGGTTCGTGCCCCGGTCCAGGAAGATCCCACATGCCGCGGAGTGGCTGGGACCACGAGCCATGGCCGCTGAGCCTGCGCGTCCGGATCCTGTGCCCCGCAACGGGAGAGGCCACAACAGTGAGAGGCCCGCGTACCGCAAAAAAAAAAAAAAAAAGAAAAGAAAAAAATTCAAGTTTGAACAGTGGTCAGGGTCCTAAAGTTGGATTTTTACAGCATTCTCCAGGAATAAAGAGATAAGATTCTGTGTAATTCTCTAGACTCAATTCTCTCCACTGCTGAGTCCAACAGACATGAAGCTTAATGCTCCAGAAATACTACAAACATTTTATTTCCCCCAAACTTTATGCTGCCCAGTACGCCCTTCACTTTTCCCATGCTGTTTGCCTTCTCCTATGACGGCTTAGTTACACTCGACTTCTTATCAAGAGCCTGTGCAACTTTTAATCATCAGTTTAAATGCTTCCCTTTCTCTGACAAAATTCCAAACTTATCCTGATTCTTGTTCATTCTCCTTCTTGGTTCTTATTTTGCTCTGTAAACACTGGGGTTGATGCCATGTTGCATTTGAATTATTTGCTTTTATGAGTATTTCCCCAATAGACCTCAATAAGTTAAGGAAAGGCAGAGTGCTAGTATTTTTATCTTTTCATCCCTGATTCCAAGCAGCACTTGGCACACAGTCTTTACTTGGAAACTTTTCAAAGATTCTTTTATCTACCAAGAGTTTTCTGTAAACAATATTACAATTAAAATGCCACAGCAGATGTTCCTGGGGCAAAAGTAAGGTAGGAAAGAGGTTAAGCAAAACTGAAAACAGAGAATTCCAAACCAAACTGACACCCAGGTTATAAGACACTGAATCAAACAGGCAGCACTTTCCCATTATAGCCATTTCTGCCCAATTTATAGAGTTTTATATTTACTGTAGCTTGTTTCCCTCTTGGGGTTATACATGTCAATGTGACAAGGTATCATAACCAATGATTTTGCTTATTAGGTAGTAAGATTTGTTAATAATACTAGTTATTTGCAATTATTTTTCTCTTTTCATATTCACCATTATAACCTCAGCACCTAGCAAAATGTCTGGTGCATAAGGAAGACCCCATTTCCAGGTCACTGGAAATGATTATCATGAGGTACAATCGTTTATGTTATTTCTCATTTGAAATTTAAATTTCAGTATTCATTTAACTAGCATTTATTAAAATCGTTTGTTAATAGAGTTTAAAGTATAAACTCTCAAAATTTGTTTAAGTCAAAAAAATCAATTTAATTACTTGTATAGTTAGGATTTGATAATGAAAAAAGATCAAATATATAACCAGATTTTTGAATCAAAAAGTATTTTTAATATTATAGCATTAAATTATAGTTACCATTATAGTCATATTTATTCATGAGAGGTAATTTGATATCTTACAAAATAAGCCAATACATGGTATAACCTCTTGCAGTCTAATTTTTCATGGATGAGCTCTTGCATATTTTATATCCTTGGAGGTTATATTTTAGCATAGTCTAATTACCACTTTCCCTTTATTTCTATTCAGTTTGATACAACCACTTTGCCTAAAATAATTTAATATTCTTATGAATGAGATAGTGTTAAAACTAGCCTATAACATCAATTGCCTTTGTTTATGCCAACAACTCTAGTGAATTAACAACTAGAATGTGAGAACAAATGGCCCTTAGAAAGAAGTGAAAAAATATTCTGCATAATTTTTATAAGATTTTTGAATAATTTTAAATATTTCTAGTTTGAATACCATACATCTGCACTACATATCAGAATCCCTGGTAATCTAATTAATATGGAAGTAAAGAACGTTTTTATCCTTTTTTTCCCCACTGCAATCTTACCCATACAACCAGGCACCATGCTGCCTGATTGGTCCCAGGTGCTTTGGGCAAGACCAGACGTGCTTGATGAAACATCGTACGGCATTTCTGCAGGCTCTGATGCCTCTACAGAGACCCTCAGACAGCTGGCCTGTGCACAAGGGAAGTTATGAACACAATTCCTGAAGGTGGGTGCTTACAGCTGAATCATAATACTGACTCTTACCAGGCATGCTACCTTGGGAGAGTTAGGTCACCTCCCTTAGCCTCAGTTTTCCAATATCTAAAACCTACCTCATATTACTGTCCAGATATGCAAATTAAATGAGATAATCCATGGCAAGTAAGTATTTCAGCCTGGCATGTCATATGGTAAGAATCCAAATATTATCAGCTGCAGTATTATGATCGGCATTGGTCTAAATTTTAGATTATTTATTTATTCTAAAATCAATGATACTCCTTGCATTATATCCTGCATCTTTGGGCAACATAACTTAATAGAATTTAATAGATGTACAGGATCTATTAACTTTGGGAACCAGATCAAGACTTTCCAAAAGGCCTATAAACTTTACAAGACTACACAGGATGATCAAAATACTTGTTCCACGTTTTTCTAGATTTTAGACTCAGCCCTAGCATTAGCAGTGGATAAAATGACATCCACTGATATTAACCATAAAAAGCCATGCTTGCATTAAGACATCGGGAACAACTTAGAAAGCAGAGAAAGGAGAAAAGAAAAATGTGCTCACAGTCACTACCTTCCATTTCATAGCTGGTTGCCTTACTGGGGGAAAAACAACCTGTCATCCATAATGGTCCAAAGCCGTGGAAATAACTATTCACAAAATCATGATTGTGAAACATCGAAAATCTATAACAGACGTTTGTAATTTAATTCTCAGGATGTTCTTGCTAATATATTTACCTTAGCTGAGAGCCTCTCTGAGGCAGAGAGATTCTGCCTGTAGCAAATGTGGGCAGTACTTCAAGATGGCCAGAAACATACTGATTTGCAGAATTCATGTTCTGGTCTCTATCTATCATTGCAAACATTCTCCGTTAAATATGGGCATTAGCCCCACTTCTGCACAATGATTTCATCGTGCTAATGCGAGAGAACAGTGCTGCAATCTGTAATGTCTTCAGCAACCAACCCTAATCAAATAAATCAAAATATATATTTCTTTTCATAGCTGGACTCTGATCTATTCATGTGCTGCCTTAAATACTCATTCTAGGACTCTCAAATCTGATTGATGATGTCTTTGAACAGTTTAGAAAAGGATAATCAACCACAAAGCCCAACTTGAAGCTGAGCTGAATCTCGAAGCCTAAACATCTAATGTGCTTTGATTTATCCTTGCTGAAAAGCTTAAGAAATCCACACTGTTTATGTATGTATCATCATTCATAGGCTTAAAATTTAATTTTCATTACCCAAAGTGTTTCTGTTTGTGGACAGTGCTCCAACTTAGCACCTGGACTTCAATAAAACTTTTTAAATCAGGTAAGGATTTGATCATCCTATGCCATCATTTGATAAATTTCTCTCAATGCTAAGAACTACATTTTATATGTTCCCAGTATTAACTACATATGATTTATTGGTAGCCATGAATTTTACCTTGCAATCACTGAATAACCGGTAATAATTCACTGAAGGCATGGCCATAACATTCGAATGCAGGGTTTTCTAGAATTCCTATGAAACAGACATAATTGTGAAATACCTGTCACATAATACATGTTGGACTGGGGACAGCAGAGGATTTTAAGCTTATTGAGGGGCTCAATTAAAGATACCCGAATGTCATATATTAAGATATCATAATTACAATTTCAGATTCTTCTTCTTTGTTCTCAGCATATTCATTACACAGTAATTGAGAAATTCTGCCTATTGCATGTTTGCATAAAAACATAAATTTACCTTTCCAGAGAACATGCTAGACGTTTGATATGTGTAACTAGCAAATTTTACTTTCCTTACGAGCTTATTATCTCTGGTTAAGAAAACCAGACAAATAAGTGGCCTAATTCTTACTTTCAGCTACCTGAAAGATGATTTGCAAAGAAAATTGTTTTTCACTGTAACATTAATGTTATTGATGACAGGTTAGAAAAACGAGAATTATTCTACTGGGAACTACAGATTGAAGTTGGTAGTTATCAAAGCTCTTATTAGATGCATAAAAGGGCTAATGAGTTCATTTCTGAACTGCCTCATTTTCCCAAAGACAGTGAGTCACCAGAAGACTAGTAACAGACACAGTCAAAAAGGCAGAGATGGGGCAAATGTAGGTTCGTGTGCTGCCCAGTGTTTGGACACATATAACTCACAGGACGCTCTAGTCCCATGTCAAAGATGGGGCCCCAATCAAATATTCATATAAAATACTCCTGTCACTATAGACATGCCCATTCTCATACATCCTGTAGGCAGCAGTAGAAGATTCTAATTCCCCACTTTTGGGTGACAGTGAGATTGTACTTTCAGTTCACTCTCCTCTTGGCAATCATGAAGATTTTTTCCCCCACTACATTCCTACCACTGGGTAGGAACTCAAAAAACATTGCTGAATGAAAAACGTTATCACTGATGACTGGGAAAATTTAGATGGTTCAGAATTTCCTATTCTGTACCATGATTTTCCAGCTCTCAAACTTGCATAAACATACAGAATTCAGTGTTATCTGTCAAGCAGTGGTCCTCTGTTATTCTGGATTAAAAAAAAAATCACCGAAACCTGTATTATGCATACAGTACTTGAAGGGTATACCTGACCTGTTCGTAATATCCAGCAGCAATTAATTAGACTAAGGCAGGGAAAGAATAATACAGATATCTGAAAAACACAAGATACATATTGGGATGAGAAGTTACCATTTCCTTTAAGAAAAAATGCTGGAGTTAAGTTTCTATATTTAGTAAAAAAAAAAAAAAAAGTATATATATATATATATATATATATATATATATATATATATATATATATATATATAAATATATATAATGGTAATAGTTGCCATTCTGCCCATCACTGTGTTTTGCCAGCAGTTATAAGAGTCTATCTATCTGAGGTGTTAATACAATGAAAATACAAACACCTTCCCTGGTGGTCCAGTGGTAAAGAATCCGCCTTATAATGCAGGGGACGCAGGTTCGATCCCTGGTCAGGGAACTAAGATCCCACATGTCACAGGGCAACTAAGCCCGCATGCCACAACTACAGAGCTTGTGCACCTCAACTAGAGTCGAAGTGCTGCAAACTAGAGAGCCCACGCACTCTGGAGCCCGCACCACAACTAGAGAAGAGAAAACCTGCATGCCACAACTAGAGAGAAGCCCGCACACTGCAACTAAGACCTGATGCAGTCAAAAATAAATAACTCTTTAAAAGAAAATACAACCATTTAAAATAAAGAGCTCACTCAGTCAAAGCTCTTAAATCTTTAGGCTGAAAGTAATCTTAGAGTAATATAGCTCAGTTTTTTACTCATGGCAGGTCTTCCCTTCTAAAAAACATTTTTTCCAGTGGTTACCTAGTTTCTTATGTATACTTCTAAAGAAAGGGTAGATCACATTTAGTGGCCTGTGCAACTTTAAATGCTTTTATTATCATCATTATCATTAATAGGTGTTTCTACCCCTTGGACTAACCTGAAACCCACCCTCATATTGTAATTTCCACATATTTTTTGCCCACTTGGCCTGTGCAGAACCACCTACAGATACCAGTCCCACTCAGCTCCAATCAAAAGTCTCCAGTCTCTTCAAAAAACTATCCTTTTTTTCTCCCAGTTTGCTACTTTTACTACATCCGCTGGCAACACAGGGCACAACCAGGACTATAATCAGATTATACTCTTTTGTCCCCAACATTTCATACCTTAGCTCACAGTTATGAAGTTTAATGGACACAACCTAATGCAGAATTCACACTGCCACTACTGAACATGTAAAACTGATAAACTCTTTCTCTCAATGTCAGATTAGCAAAGATTTAAATGTAAGTCACCTAATCGCCATGGCTGCGGGGCATCTTCCTAGCTCATCTCCTGTGCCTTCTGTGTACTTCCCACACCAATCTGGGATTGTTTTCAGTTGACCGCAACCCCTTTTGCCTTTTCAGAGTCCCTAACCCACACACAAGCCTCTCTTAGTGTGCGTTTGGCTGATGGCAGCATTTATAAAGGGAAAAGGAAAATCGATTTTGTCCCCTTCCCCTCTTTCCTAGACATGTTAGGCATCATTATCACCATCACCACCACCATCACCACCACCATCACCACCATCATTTATTCACCTTAATTTTAAGCTAAATGCTTGGCAGAGTCAGTTCTACAAAAGTATTATTATTCTCCTTCTAATAACAAAGAAAAGTTCAGAGAAATGGACACCAGTCTAAGGTCACACTGCTAGTGAGTGGGACAGCTGTTTTACAAACGCACATTCACACCAGTAAATATCAGACTTTCTGTAACCATGTATCTTCAGCAAAATGTGGTATGGCCAGACTTTGTGATTTTTGCAGTCTGGTGTGTCCATACTCTTTCTCTGCCTATTAAAAAAAAAAAAAACATAAAACAAAAAAAAGCTTAGCTGGCTCATTTATCAAAGTAATATTTTTCACTATGTGGTTGTGAGGACTATGCCGTACTCTGTCACACACTTAGCATATTATAATGATGCAAAAGATGTTTACTATTATGTCATCTTCTCCTTTATTCTGATACAGTTTTGTTGGTTGGCTTTATATTTTTCTTCCCCAAGAAAGGAAATGGTCTGGACAGCCTCCCTTGCATATCCACAGACACACTGATGACAGTCCTTCCTGTTTACAATCATTTCCTCCTCCATGCCAAGCAGTGGCTAGAGTCCCACATTCATCTTTTCTTTCTGTTACACAAATCCCACACATATTCAGGACGTATATAAGGCAGGTGCCTCAGTACGGAAAACTTCTGGGTTTTGATTTCTTAGCACCCTAAATATTCAGTGTGTGACCCAGTGATAGGGGGGATTATGGTTGAAAATCGGCACTTCCTAAAGAGACCTAGATATAAGGACAGACAGAAAATAAGATATGAACTTGCAGTGTAATATGCTGACATGTGAGGAAAAATCTGCCCTGAATACGTATGGATACTACATTATGATTCCAAGAGTTGATAATGCTTCTTTCTACAGTACCGTTGAGGATTTACCTAAAACACTTTCCCCAGTTCAGCTCAATAACTCCTGTCATCCTTTTCCTTTTTAAAAAATATTTTCCATTTAAGGTGCTTAGTAAAATACCTCATGATGTTCAACAGTGAAGGTATTCAAGTTGCTTCTTATTTTAGTGTCCTTTTTTTTTTTTTCACTTCATTCCTCATTCCGCACGCTTCCCAGCAAAATGTCTTAAGCAAATCAAAGGAAAATTTTTGGATGCAATTTTTCACCCTCAGAAGCCCCACGTCTTTCTGTAACATTTTAAGGGTAACCTGGTGAATAACACTGATCATATTCTACGCATAAAAGAACATTCACTGAACACACTCTTTGTTTCCCAGAAAACATCAAAGATTTAACGCTACCAAGTATTCTGTACTCTGGGACATCTGAATCAGTATGATGCTCTTATATTCAGGAGAGATATCTGCAGTTGAATAACCTATTTATAAACAGCATTACATATTCTACTTAATGTTAGTTCGCCCTTCATATAAACTTTACTGGGCTAAGAATGCATGATAACACCTACATATCACCATCATGACTCCCTGCATGCCACTCTGACCCTTAGGCCATGGTATGTCACCTCTTACCTCTTTTTCTCCCTTTCCAGTGAAAGAGACAAAAGCATTTGCAACAAGTGGCAATTTGATGTGAGTTAACCAGTCAGTCGTCTTTAAATTATTATGGATACCTTAAGTGCCTGTTATCTGAGAAACCTGAGATGTCAACACAAACATAATATACTTCTCACCCTCACGTTGCTTTCGGTTTAACAGGAAACACAAACAGGTGAACAAATCATTCCAGACCCAGATGAGAAATGCTAAAGGAGACACAAACAATGTGTAACGGACTCATCAAGAAATGAATGGATTACTGTTCCTGCTTGGAAAGCAGAGGAAGTAATATTAGGGAAAACTCTGGAGGAGAGGGGAAGATAGAAAAGAATGTATAGTATTTCCACAGACACATCCCACGTTCTCTCTCAGAGTTTCAGCTTTCCACAAGTACAGTATGCAAAGTGCCCTTTCCAAAATTAGGACTTTTTTTTTTTTTTTTTAAGCATCAAAGCATGAAAAGGCACTGCTGATGATACAGATGTAACACTTCACCATTACTTATCTGGAATAAAATGAGGGTCAGGATGTATCTGTAGCCAGGAAAACCTAGATTCTGGAATTTCTGTCCTGTAACCTTGGACACATTATCACAGCTCACTAGAAGATGTCAGACAAGGTAATATTTAAATATAATTAGATGTCAAAGAGGCAGAGCAGTCTGTGGAGTCATAAAGACCTGGGTTCAAATTCTTGATTAGCTATTAAATAGCTGAATGACATGGGCACAGCTTCCCCCCACCCAAAGAAAGTGATAATAAAACCTGCTCTACAGAACAGTAATAGACTAGAATCCTGTATGTAAAGCACGTGGAACAGTGTGCACTGTATAAACAAGCTACGCTTTGGTAATGCTTACCTTTTACTACTCGTAGCAATAGTAGCTGCATCAGTGGCAACAGGAGAGGGGAGGAGTAAGAGTAATGGCTACTGTGAAGAACAGTTTACTATTCCAGGATTGTGAGCACAGGCATCTTCTTAATAAGATTTCATTTACAACTAAAATCCTTTTTAGCTCTACTAGTAATTCTGTTACCTATCTAATATTTTTCTGCTGTGAAAAATAAAACCTGAGAGGCTCTTTGTAGAGAACAAATATCCTCCAACCACCAGAGTTAAAAGGACACTCTTGGCTCAGGAGCATTTATAATCACAATTCTGATTATTCTAAGACAGAGTCCAGGATTTTCCCCAGCCATCCCACTCGGTGGAGCCATGTTTGTCCATCCAATGATTTCCAAGTATATCAAGGAGATGCCACTCTCTGATTAGGGTGGATTTAACTGTACCTTACACAGCGTGGCAGAGAACACCAGGACTCCTAAGTGCCTTAGCAGAGCTTCCACCTCCCAGGCAACTAGAAGGCATGTCCTGCAAGTCTCCGGGACAGGCAGTGCCTGGGCACACTATACACTGATGACAGAGGGGGCTGTCCCTGCTGACAGCCAGCCAGCCGCCTCCGGCAAACGAGCAGTGGACGAAAGATGTGAGACTAAAAACTAAACCTGTCGTCTTGAACCGACAGAAGCTGTGCATTTTCAGTGCTTTTGAAAGAAAGGTGTGGCATGTTTGCATCAGGTGGTTGGTTGTTATATGTGTAAACGTTCACTTCTAGGAAAACTCTGAGCTCAGTGGAGGTGGCAAAACACTGTGAGCTAACAACCTACTTTGATGTCCACATGCCAACGTCCCAGTTCTGCCCAGACGTGGCACGTATTTATGGGACGTTAAATATGTCAGGTACTGTACTTAATATTTCACACAAATTTCCTTGTTTCATCTTTCTGACACAATAGCGTAAAGGTTAAGCTGGGGTTTTAAAGTTCGAGCGCCCCAGTTTAACCAGGATCTATCACTGATTAGCTTCTGTGATTTAGGGTAGGTTAATTCTCTTGTTTAAATCACAATTTTCTCATCTCTAAATTGGGATAAATAATAGTATTGTTTTGTAACCACTCTAGAGAAATAGGATGGACCCTCATCCAAAATTTGTTTCAGATATTGAGACTGAATACCCCCACACACACACCAAGAGGATCTGAATATATGAAAATGTTTATTACTCAAAGAATGAGGCTTTCTCGGGAGAGCAGAACAGGTTCCCCAAGCTGGCCCTAAGATGGCTTGAGAGATCAGGGAAAGGAGATTGGCTTGGGGTTTCTTTGGTGGTGAAGAAGTAAGGCTGGAGTATACGGGTTCCTCCCATTGGAACTTCCTCCTGGCACCAAAGGAGGGCGCACCCAGCCTTTACAGCTTGCTCAGATGTGGGGCAGAAGGCGAAGAGGAAGAGGCGCAGCTTAAAACCTATTAGCAGTCAAACATCAAAAATGGAATCTGTTTCTTTATTACAAGTGGTTCTTATCGAGATTTGCTGAAATAATTAATGTTTAACTCTTTATGCCCCGTCAGGCACAAAACAACTGGTCAACTTATGTTACCTATGTATTGGTGGAGGCAAAATCATTTCCATTTTACAGATTTGAAAACTGAGGCTCAGAAAGTAACATGACCTACGTTGTTTAGCTGACAAGTGGAAGAGCACAAATTCCAACCCACCTCTTAGGAATTCTAAACACTGAACTTTTAAATACAATACAAACAAATGCTCACCACCACTGCCCAGAGCAAAGAAAAGAAGAAAATACTGATTCAGTATTTGGTTTAGTAATAATTCATTATTTGCTTCAATACACTCAACGCACTCAGAACATTTTATATACATTATATATAATATATGTAATGCTGTACTATATGTATATATAGAGAGAATATTGTGTAGTGCTTCAGTTTAAGCTTTGTAATAGGTAGTGTGGCCTGAGTTCTGGTATTTTCAATTACACTGAGTGACTTAGGTTTGCCATATTTAGTAAATATAAATACAAAACACCCAGTTAAACTTGAATTTCAGAAAAAAATCAATACTTTTTAGTATAAGTATGTGCCACGCACTATGGGATCAGTGACGTACTGCTTGCTCTGGTGATATCACTGGTAGAGATGAACATAAATTGTCCAAACCCTCTACATTTTCTTCTAATTTCCTTTCCAAATGAAGATGTTACTCTTTGGGACAATTAGGACTCCTAACTTAGCTGTAATTTAAAACCTACAAATGTTCATGTCCGTGTACTTCTAAACGTTCCCGTTTTTTATTGCTTGTTTCCATTTTAGAGCAGACAAGCATACCCATACATGTACACAGTGCAAGTAAACAGAATTGCTTGTCATCCGGGGAGCTGGTTCCAACCAAGCCTGTGGTAATTAAGGAATCACATTATTTTAAGACTCAAAAGGCAAATGGTTGATTCTTTTTTTTCTTTCTTAGGGGAATAGTGATTTACATTTTGTAATAACTAAAAAAGCTATCTTGGGATGGAGCAAAATGGTGAATTAAATGCAAATGCTCAGACTTTGATGAGGATATTCCCTCTAACATAGTCTGATTTCTTAGCCTGGAGTCAAAACCCCTTTTGGAAGAAATATGCATGACTCTAGGATTCAAGCCAGCTTGGCATCAAAAGTCCTTCTGTGTGATTTGTTTTATCTGCCAGCAGCTTTGGCTCCTCAGAGAAAGAGAGAAAGGGAAAAAAGAAAAAGAAAAAAAACCCAAAAGCCCAAACTTTCTTTAACTGCTTTCTCCTAACTGCAGGGAAAGCCTTAGTTTGCCTTTTCAGACACTTTGCTCTACTGTAACTATATGAGGAGGAAAAAGAATAACGGCAGAAAAAAAGCCTCTAATTGCTGAGTACAAAATAGCTGTGAAAAAATAACATCTATGGTTTACAAGGTAAAAGGTGGGGATTGGAGCTGCCTTCTCGACCAGAATCTCTACTGAGAGATGCCAGTTCACTGGAATCTGACATTTAAGTACACTAATACACCATCCTAATCTTCGTATTTGTTTATTTCTCTACCGCCATCATGCCTTACTCCGTATCCAAATTTCTTTCCATTCTCTGTTTCAGTCGTCTTGTCAAATTGATGAATTTCTATCCATTTTCCAAAATTCATCTCAGGGGTTAGCACCTCATGAGAACCTTCACTATGTGAAGATTCATATGTCCAGCTAGATGTTTTCCCAACCTCTTCCACGGCACCATATACCATCAATCTACCGCTTACCTCACATTGTTTATCATATGCCCCAATAGATTATGATCACCTTGCATGTCTTATTTTGTTTTATATCCTAGCACCAGTATAGAATGTAGCTAGATGTATTTATTTAAGTGTGCACATGTGTGTGGTTGCTACTTTTTTTTGACAAGGGTCTTATGCTTCATATGAATTGGTAAGGCCCATCAGAATGCCTATAATTTCGCCTGCATATGTAGTAGATATCGTTGTTGCCCCACCCATAGCCCCTCACCCTCACAGTTCCGCTGCAAGCTGACCTGACATCCGGCTGGGGACATCTGTATTTCTCTGCTATAGATCTCACACTGGCAGCTTGAGCCTGCTTTTCCCACACTAGAGGTGGTACAAGAAAACGTCTCCTCCCACTGCCACCACAGCCCTTGTAACGGGATGAATTGTGTCTCTTCCCAAACTAATATTTGAAATCTGAATGTGACTATATTTGGAGATATGGCTTTAAACATATGATTAAGTTAAAATGGGCAGTTAGGGTGGCCCCTGATCCAATCTATTGTCCTTTAAAAAAAAAGTAAATTTGGACACACACAGAGACACCAAATAAAAAGCATGTGACAACACAGTGAGACAGCTGCCACTTTCAAGCAAAGGAGAGCAGCCTTGGAAGAAACCAAACCTGCCAACACCTTGTTCTTGGACTTCCAGCCACCAGAACTGTGAGAAAATAAACTTCTATTGTTTCAGACACCCAGTCTGTGGTACTTTGTTATGGCAGCCCTGGCAAACTATTCGAGTCCTCAACCAGTGAGGTGACAGGAGTTGACATTAAAATGTCCCAGGTCCCTCAAATCCTGGTTGGAATACTGAGATGTGAGTTCTATTCTATTTCCTGGGGAAATAAGTTTCAATTAGCCACAGTGGTCACTAGCTTGATCACGTAGACATCATTGGGCCCTTGCCTTCTCAATCTTGCTTTTAAGATGGCACTGGTGTTTCTCAAGATCTCTTCCCAGATAAACTCCTTCCCTGGCTCTTTCTCAGGGCTGCTTCTCGTGGAACCCAACTAAGATAACACAACCAATTCATAAGTATCTATTTTATAAATACTTCACTTGGTTCAGTATGATTGATTAAGCAACATCTCCAAAGTGTGAGAAACTGCTCTAAGTAAACAGAAAAGACTATTAAAGGCTCAGAATACCTGAGTTTTTCTTTCCTTTTGCTAAATTTTCAGAAATTGACTTCTTCACTATTCCACACCCACAGAATATCATTTTATGAATGTATGAATGATGTGGGGAAAGAAAAGATTTAGGAAAGGAATGTTAATTCAGACCACTTTTACTTAATAATAATTGTAAACATGTATACACGCACCTAAAAAAGAGCCTCGAAATACATGAAGCAGAACCTGACAGAATTAAACTACAGCAGCTGGAGACCTAAATACTCCACTATCAATAATGCATAGAACAACTAGCGAGATCAACAAGGAAAGAGCAGATTTGAACAACACTGTAAACCAACTAGACCTAACCGACATTTATAGAACAATCCACCCAAACCAGCAGAATATGCATTCTTCTCAAGTGTATGTGTAACATTCTCCAGCATAGACCATATGCCAGGCTTCAAACAGGCCTGCACTTTTTTAAAAGAATTGAAACCATGCAAAGTATATTCTCCCACTACAATGGAACTAAATTAGATATTATAACAAAAAGAAAATAAAAAGATAACCCATATAATGAGAGAAAATACTTGCAAATGATATATCTGATAAGGGACTTATATCCAGAAAATATAAAAAACACAACTCAGAAATACAGAAGACAAATAATCTAATTAAAAAATGGGCAGAGGAACTGAGCAGACATTCCTCCAATGTCATGGGCTGAATGTTTGTGTCCCCCAAAAATGAAAACCCTAACCCCCAGTGTGATGCTATTAGGAGATGGAGCCTTTAAGAGGTAATTAGATTAAGACTAGTTCATGAGGGTGGGGCCCCTATAATGGTAGTAGTGCCCTTATAAGAAGAGGAATAGACAGGAATGCTCACTCTCTCTCCACAGGTATGCACTAAGGAAAGGTCATATGAGGACACAGTGAGAAGGCAATTGTCTAAGCCAGGAAGAAGGCCCTCACCAAGGACCAATCTGTTGGCACCAGGTATTATACTTCTAGTCTCCGGCACTGTGAGAAATACATGTCTGTTATTTAAGCCAGTGCAAGCTAAGATATGTAAAGCATATACGAAGATGCTCAACCTCATTAGCCATTAGGAAAATGCAAATCACATTGAGATACTATTGGGTTGGCCTAAAGGTTCGTTTGATTTTTTCTGTAAGATGGCTCTAGTAGCACTTAGTTATCTTCAACTTCACTCGAAACACTTTTGTTAAATTGTATGTGACAGTTGTCATATCAGCGTGCATTTAAAAAAAAGACATCAAAATTGGTGAAGTTTTGTGTAGCAAAACTTCAAGTACTGATACATACTACAACATAGCTGTATCTTGAAAGCACGCCAAGTGAATGAAGACTGTCACAAAAGACCATATTTTTATGATCATATTTATATGAAATGTCCAGAACAGGCAAATCTTTACAGTCAGAAAGTAGATTATTGTTTGCCTAGGGCTGCAATAGGGATGCGGGGGGGAGTAAATGCTAATGGATACAGGGCTCTTTTGGGGTGATGAAAATTTTCTAAAATTAGATTTTGGTAATGATTGTACAACACTCGGCATATTCCAAAAACCACTGAGTTTTATACTTTAAATGCATGAACTGCATGTTATGTGAATTATATCACAATAAAGCCATAAAATTTGACAATTTTAAATTTGTTCAAGGGACTGAGCAAAGACTCGAATGAGACTTCAGGATTTTGTGACATAAACTATTGACAATATGGCAAAAATATTCATTACATGCTCCATAAATAATAAATGCTTATTATGTAAAATATGAAAGGTTTCATCACTTGGGAATATTCTCTCTATAGGTCTCTGCTCTAGCTTCTCTTTTCTTTCCCTGGATATCAGATTCATAAGTGATGAACAATAAGGTTTGATAAAATAAATAACAGAGGTGAAATCACAAAATTCCTCAAGTTACTGGAAAAATCAAAGATCTAATAAAACAAAAAGAAAATCAATAACTCTGTTCAATCAGAATAATTTATATTCAACTGTGTCTCCTTTCCGCATTTTCATACCACCTTGGTAAATGTTTACCTAAAAAAAATGTGTCCACATTTCTAAGGTTCTGGATTGCCTTTTAAAAAATATACAAACATGAAAAATAAATAGATAAAAACAGACAAACATGAAATTTACCATTTCAACCATTTTTAAGTGTACAATTCAGTGGCACTAAGTGCATTCACATCGTTGTGTCTGAACTGCCTTCACAAAGGCTTTAGTGTCAGCATTTGACATACGGCAATGACAGAAATACACCTAAGTTAACCAGGGATCTCAATTTTCCTGGGACAGATTTTGTTTATATCTGTTTCTCCAGCTCAATTATTAATAGTGCCTTTTTTCATCCTGTAAAATGTCCTAATTTGGAAGATACATTTTATCATCACCATATACCCATACCTACTTCTCTCCTGTTTTCTTCTGACTTTCTGCTATTTCTTCATCCTGGAACTGGACTTTGGGACTGTCCATCCGGCAAATCACTACTCATCATTGATTCTATTCAGGTCACTTGCCCTTTGCTACCTTCTTTAAACTCTCAAAGATCTAACCTCTCTCTAGTCTGTGTCTCCTCTCCATTTTTTTATGTAAGTTTACTAAGGTAATTAGGTCTTTCCCACCATGCTAGAAAGGCCTCCACATTAGAATTATGCCTAAAAAATCATTTTTGCACTCTCTACTTCTTATACAGTGCATGACACTGAACAGACTCAAACGCTTATTGAATGAATATTTAATGATTTATGTTTTGCACGTCTAATTCTAGAGAGGTGGTGAATACGCAACAATATTTCTCAGAGGATTCCTATACAGTGTTTGATTACCTCTTAAATAACCACACACACACACACACACACACACACACACACACACACACACACAAAAACCTCCCTTCCCCATGGCTACTGAATAAAGAAATAAGCTACTCATAAAGCTTGTCAAAGTACTACTTCCCACGGGAGAATTTTGCACTTCTCTCTCATTTATCTAGGCATGTGCTGAGGCTTTTGACCCATTTAGCATAGATAAATGACCCATGATGTGAAATTTCCCAACAGTTTAATAATGCATTTAACTCAAAGTGACATTTGCTTGCAGCTGCCTTGAAGCACATTGGAGGCGATATATGTCTCTTTGAAATGATGGATGGTGAGGAGGCATGCCTGCATGAGAGAGCCACCACCCATCTCCCCTAGGGAAGAAGTGAGGAAATCCTCTTTGAATTGCCTGCAGCGAATCCAGAGCTTTTGAGACAATTTAATATGTACATTTTCCAGTATCATGTACCGTTATGACCATCAGATTAATTGTAGTATGAAGCTTTTTGTATCCTGTATAATACTTTCTTTTCTGTGATACATTTAAAAGGTTGTACTGATTTCACCTTACAAAAGATCAAGAGCAGAACTTCTTTACTTATTAAAAACACTTTCATAATCCACATAATTTAGTTGTGGCAAAATTGTTTTGCATGTTTTTAAAATCATATGCCATGGAAGAGAAATTTTTGCCTTGTTTTTGTTAAATTCAATGATCACTAAGTCAATAAATCCAAACAGGTTGTTCATCATGTTCAATATTATAGTCAAAAAAGGAAGATGAAAGAGGACGAACTTCCTAATTTGCGATTGCACCTTCTTTCTTAGAAAGACATTCCACATTTTGTGTAACAATATCTGTTATGTGGTAAACATTAAGAACAAAGAAGTTTCCTTTTTTCTTATCACATAATCTTATGTAGACATATTTATAACTTTTTGGAGGATACAATAAGTAATGGCAAAATGTTTTGAACTGTTCTATATCTATAAATTGTTTTATTCAACCATATTTTTTTGAGCATTTATAAGTGAACCCAGAAATGCTGAAAGAAAGAATAACATCAATGAAAACAATCCTTAGGGTGCTTTCTTTGTTTTATGGACTATTTATTCTGATAGAAAACCTGTAAGTCTCACAGTTGCATCTACTCTGAAAATGATGTTTTATGATATTGTAGCAATGTGAGAGAGGAGACGGACAACATGATTTAACAGCATGAAGAGAACAAATGGGCATTAACTGTATCATTCCAGCAGAAACACTCCTAATATCTTAACTGAAGAAGGGTGAGCAGAGGAAATGGCAGGCCAATTACAGTGATTACAGCAGCTGCAAATATGTGTGGCTACCTTCATGCTTCAATGGTGCTGGAATTATGTTTCTAAGAAATGCTATATGCAGGCAACCTCATTCTTATTTCAATCCTGCTGTTTATTTCCTGCCATTTTAACACACATTCTTATGCGTGGAGTAATGCTATATGTTATACCACATAATGGGGTACCCGTGATGAACTCTCATCAAAGTAATGGAAGTTTTAAAAGATCATTTTACACATTTTTCTAGTTTGGTCAAAATGCAGTCAGTCTTTATAAAATCAATTTGTGCTAACAGGGCGCTTTCACAAATGTACCTGCCTACACATATATCCACTATCTGACTGTAAGGCCTGGGATGAAATTGTGAAAGAATGATCAAGGGTGACCTGCCCATAATTATGCCGTAAGACTGTATGTCCTTTACCATCTCTGTATGAGCATATAATTGAGAATTATATGGGTACTTATATGGGTAAAATTACATGGGTGTTACATGGGGAACTGTATGGGTATTTCAATGTTAGGAAGATGTTTCACTTTTTACCTTGTTATTACTGTTAGTATCCATTAAATATCCTAATTTTGTACATGTGGACATAAGAAATGACTGGTTGAATTTTCTGGTGAATTAGATTCCATAAAGAGTTGATCTCTGGGACAGAATCTTTTAAAATCGTCTCCTCTCATTCTCATCAGGTAGAGGTCACTGGTCATCCATACTTGGGACATGCACTTTCCTCTTTTTCTCCTTCTAAACTGCACTTCAGGAAAATAACTCTGATGTGCAGAGGATGACCTGAAGGTACCAGACTGGAGCTGGAGGCAGGGGTCCTGGAGAGAGGGTAGTACTACTCATTAGGGGAACACTACTGGGATAGATTAAGCCAGATAAGATGAGGGTCTGATGCAATAATGCTGAGAGTCGGTGAGGTACCTAAGGAAAAAAATGACCAGAATTTTGTAACTAATAAAAGTGGGGCTGAGGAGAGACTGAGAAATCTAGAATGATTTCCATACACTGATTGAGTGAGATGGGGAATAGTGACACTATTATTGAGATAAGGAATACAATTGGAAAATCAAGATAGTTTTAGATGAAGATAATGAGTTCAATTCTGAATATGAGTTTAAAGTAGCAATGAAATATTTTTCTGCAAAGACTAATGTTCTCTCACTCCCAAGAAAAACAGGGAAGGTTAAAGAAAAGAGCTAGGGATTCTTCTGAAGGCTAGAAAATGCATCTACACCTTCAATCATCCTTGAAATATTCTGAGAACAAATTATTTACGCTAAGAAAATGACTTCTCTTCACCACATAATTATTCCTCTGATCTTCTTTAATGGACCATTTGGTTATCCTAAAAAATATCGTATTTTGGTGTTTTAATTAATACCAACACATTATTGCTTAGCTAGACATTTAAACAATTTTTAAGTAATTAGATTCGGAATATTGAAAGCTTTCTGGCAATTAAAGTAATAATTCATTTCTACTCACTTAGGCACCTGGAGTGTGCTGAAAAAAGGTAATTATATTCATTGTACATTTACATGCTATGCATATCCTGGTAAGCATTCTGCAGGAAAGTGTTACAGGAAGACACAGGTGCTTAAATTAATAAACATTAGGAAATCAGCGAGAGAATTTAACTACACTAGTTATTGTTTCCAAACTAATTATTTAGTAATTGAATATCTCTATACACCTGGCCCCAAATCAAAAGATTCCATGACCTCATGGGGTTTGACCTCATATTTGATCATTTAATATCAAATTTGCATAGTACAGGGCAGTGAACTGGGTAGTTGTTGGAGGGCAATATAAATTTCCCTAAGCTCTCCACAAAGTTCACAAATCAACACATTCACACTTGTAAAACAGGGTGTAATTAATTGTTAAGAAGCCTCGTTAGTACTTCAAACCTAAGAACAAACAAGGTTTGTTGCAGACACTAAGATCCCTGGCAGAACTTTTGAAAGAAGTATTAACTGAGTGATTACCCATGGGCTTGACATAATAATTGTAATATTCTCAGCTTTGGGACAATACTGTTCCCTTGCTTTAAGATCTGTCCAAAGGCTAGAACCTCCGGAGGCCTTTTATTTTTACCCTGAGTATTGGCATTCTGAAAATTTCAGTGTGTTTGTGAGACATTCCAGGGGATTCCTTCCACAAAGTCAATACTACTTCACTGCAGCCAAAGCAGTATTAGGGAATCTATGTACAGCTCTCCCCTGCCTAGGATTACTAAAAATCTTTTTAAAATGTTTACAGTAATGCTTCTATTTCACATTACGTCATTAAAAAATTAAATAGATGAATGAATAAATGAGTAACTAACTGACTGAATGAATGCATTGATGAATGAATGCATGCGGTAATTTTCTGATTCTGCAACAGTAGTGACATTGGAAGTGGTGACTACTCAATTTTTTACCCATTCATAAGAACTCCAAAACTGTCGGAGTTAACTCATCTCCATCCCTAGGCTGCCATTCACTGGAGTATACAGAGAAAATCACCTTTATGACCCTTTGTATTCAATCTTTCCCTTTAGAAGAAACCATCGTTCAACTGTAATAGCTTTGTTTTTCATGTTTTTGAACTTTATTGAAATGAAAATCATATAGTATGTATTCTTTTGTGTCTTTCTGCCTTTTTTGCTAAAAATAATATTTTAGATTAATTTATTCTATTGTGCCCATCAGTACATAACTCCTAATTGCTGAGTAGTATTCCATTGGATGAACACACCACATGTGTTTATGCCTTCATCTACTGATGGGTATTGGGGTTTTCTGTTTCTCATTATTGAGTAAAACTTCTATGACTATTCTTGTACAGTATTTTGTGGATATATGTTTTCATTTCCTAAGGTAAATATCTAGGAGTGAAACTGCTAAATCATGGGTTAAGTGTCTGTTAAATGGATGAGAAACTTTCAAACATTTTTACATTGTGGGTGTGCAACTTTTGCTTTCCCTGGCATCCTCCCAACAATTAGTCTTATCATCATTATTATTCATTGTAATAAGTATGAAATGATATATCAGGTAATGAGATGACTGATGAGTCTGAGCATCTTTTATAAGTACATTGGCCATTCCTTTATTCTATATGAAGTGTCAATTAAGGTCTATTTTTTATCATTACATATTGTATATTTGTCTTTTTATTTAATTCTCTATAAGGTATCTTATTTGGATAGAAATCTTTTCAGTTATATTGCAAATATTTTCTTCTACCTTATGGTTGACTTTTCAATTTTTTAATGGTGCTTTTTGAAGATCAGATCTTTAATTTTTTTATTGAAGAAAAATTCCCATAACATAAAACGAACCATTGTAATGTGTACACTTCAGTGACTTTTAGTATGTTGACAGTGTTGTGCAACCGTCACTAGTATCTAATTCCAGAACATTCTCATCACCCTCAAAAGAAACCCAAAACCACTAAGCAGTCCCTCTCCATTTTCACTTCCCCCAGCTATGGGAAACCACTAATCTTCTCCCCGTCTCTATGAATTTGAATATTCTGTACATTTCAGATAAATTTTATGGTCTCTATTTTATCTTATTTTTATGATTGAGTTAGCACTATTTGTCATGACTGTGAAATATTTACTTATCTCAAGATGGTAAAGTTTTTCTTCTAGAACGTCACAGTTAATACTTAGGTCTATGAATCATATTGAATTATTTTTTGTATGATGTTAGAGAAGGGTTGCTATTGATTTTTTCAACATACATACCTAGTTGTTTCAGCTCCATTTCTTGAAAAGGCTACCTTTCCCCACTGAAATTACTCTGTTACCTATTTTTATAAAATAGGCACAAAAATATATTTGAATATATTTCTGGGCTTATTGTTTCATTTCATTGCTCTCTATTTTTATGTTTATGCTAATAGCAGGCTGTCTCGATTATTATAGCTTTATAATAGTTCTTAAAGTTAGTGTAAATCCTCCAACACTGTTACACTTTTGTAATTTTTATTTTTATTTAGTTTTTGACTGAAATATAGTTAATCTACAATATCACTTTAGTTTCAGGTATACAGCATACTGATTCAGTATTTTTATGGCTTATACTCTATTAGAAGTTATTATAAGATAATAATTCGCTGTGCTGTACAATGTATCTTTGTTGCTTATCTATTTTATACATAGTAGTTTGTATCTATTAATCTCATACTCCTATCTTGCTACTCCCCCTTTCTCTCATGCCACTGGTAACCACTAGTTTGTTTTCTATATCTCTGAGTCTGTTTCTGTTTTGCTATATATATTCATTTCTTTTATTTTTTTTAGATTCCACATATAAGTTATACCATATAGTATTTGTCTTTGCCTGACTTATTCCACTAAACATAATATTCTCTAGATCCATCCACATTGCTGCAAATGGCAGAATTTCATTCTTTTTTATGGTTGAGTAATATTCCATTGTGTATATTCCATTTTACACACACACACACACACACACACACACACACATCTTCTTATCCATTTATCTCTTGATCAACACAGGTTGCTTCCATATCTTGGCAACTGTAAATAAATAATGCTGTTGTGAACATTGGGGTGACATGTATCTTTTTGAACTAGTGTTTTCACTTTTCCTGGATATATACCTAAGGAGTGGAATTCTGGAATGGAATCTAGATCATATGATAGTTCTATTTTGTGCCAATACCATGCTGTTTTAATTATTGTAGCTTTGTAGTATAGTCTGAAGTCTGGGAAGGTGATACCTCCACCTTTGTTTTTCTGTTTTTGTTTTCCTCAAGATTGCTTTGACAAATTGGGGTCTTTTGTGATTCCATATAAATTTTAGGATTATTTGTTCTTTCTGTGAAAAATGTCATGGGTATTTTGATAGGGATTGCATTAAATCTGTACATTGCTTTGAGTAGTATGGCCATTTTAACAATAATTTTCCAATCCAAGAGCATGGGCTATCTTTCCAATTCTTTGTTTCATCTTCAGTTGACTTCATTGATGTTTTATAGTTTTTAGAGTTCAGGTCTTTCATCTGTTTTTAAGTTTATTCCTAGGTATTTTATTCTTTCTGATGTGATTTTACTTTCTCTTTCTGATACTTCATTATTAGTGTATAGAAAAGCAACAGATTTCTATATATCAATCTTGTATCCTGCAGCTTTATTGAATTTATTTATTAGTTCTAATAGTTTTTTGGTGGAGACTTCAGGGTTTTCTATAAAAAGTATCATGTCACCTGCAAATAGTGACAGTTTTACTTCTTCCCTTCCAGTTTGGATGCCTTTTATATCTTTTTCTTGTATGATTGCTGTGGCTAGGACTTCCAGTACTGTGCTGAATAGAAGTGGTGAGAGTGGGCATCTTTGTCTTGTTCCAGAATTTAGAGGAAAGGCTTTCAGCTTTCTACAGTTGAGTATGATGTTAGCTGTGGATTTGTCAAAAATTGCCTTTATGTTAAGATATTTTCTCTCTATACCCACTTTGATGAGAGTTCTCATCATGAATGGATGTTGAATTTTGTGAAATGCTCTTTCTGCATCCTTGAGATGATCATGGGATTTTTATCTTTCCTTTTGTTGATGTAGTATATAACACTGATTTGTGAATACTGAACCATCCTTGAGTCTCTGGAATAAATCCAACTTGATCATGGTGTATGATTATTTTTATATATTGTTGGATTTGGTTTGCAAATATTTCGTTGAGGATTTTTGCATCTATATTCAAATCTGGACTTTTGTTTGCTGGGAGTATTTTTATTACAAATTCAATTTCACTACTGGTGATCAGTCTGCTCAAATTGTCTGTTTCTTCTTGATCCAGTCTTGGCAGGTGTTATATTTTTAGAAATTGGTCCATTTCTTCTAGGTTGTCCAATTTGTTAGCATATAACTATACTTAGTATTCGCTTATGATTTGCTGTATCTCTGTGTTATCAGTTGTTGTTTCTCCTCTTTCATTTCTTATTTTGTTGATTTGGGTCCTCTCTCTTTCCTTCTTGATGAACCTGGCTAAAAGTTTATCAATTTCTTTAACATTTTAAAAAAACAGCTCTTGGTTTCACTGATCTTGTGTATGGTTTCTTTGGTCTCTATTTTATTTATATATTTCCTCTCCGATCTCTATTATTTCCTTCCTTCTGCTGACTTTGGGCTTCGTCATTCTTTCACGAAGGTGGTAGGCTAGGTTGTTTATTAGGGATTTTTCTTGTTTCTTGAGGGAGGCCTGCATCACTATAAACTTCCCTCTTAGAACTGCTTTTGCTGCATTTTACAGATTTTGGAGTATGGTGTTTCCATTTTCATTTGTCTCCAGGTATTTTCTTTTCTTTTCTTTTTTTTTTTTTGCAGTACGTGGGCCTCTCACCGCTGTGGCCCCCCCTGCCGCAGAGCACAGGCTCCGGACACGCAGGCCCAGTGGCCATGGCCCACAGGCGCAGCCGCTCCGCGGCACGTGGGATCCTCCTGGACTGGGGCACGAACCTGCATCCCCTGCACTGGCAGGCGGACTCCCAACCACTGTGCTACCAGAGAAGCCCTCCAGGTATTTTCTGACTTCCTCTTTAATTTCTTCATTCACCCATTTTTTTTTCATAGTGTATTATTTTCAACATGTTTGCTTTTTCCCATTTTCCTTCTGTAATTGACTTCTAGTTTCATACCATTGCAGTCAGAAAAAATGCTTGATATATTTTCTATCCTCTTAAATTCTATACAACAGAACATTAATAAAAATTTATTGAGAGCCTTCTTTGTGTCAGGCACTCTCCCACGTGCCAAGGATACAACAGTGTACAAAACACTCCAAGTCGGGGCTTCCGTGGTGACGCAGTGGTTGGGGGTCTGCCTGTTGATGCGGGGGAAGGGGGTTCGTGCCCCAGTCCGGGAGGATCCCGCGTGCCACGGAGCGGCTGGGCCTGTGGGCCACGGCCGCTGAGCCTGTGTGTTCGGAGCCTGTGCTCCGCGGCGGAAGAGGCCGCAGCGGTGAGGGGCCCACGTACCGCAAAGAAAAAACAAAAAAAAACACTCCAAGCCTTTCTTTCATCAAGCTTGCAGTTTAGTAAGAAAGGCAGCTGGTATGAAATAATACAAATGGGTATATAGCATAACGTCACATGTTGCTTGGAGTAAAAATTTAAAGGGGTAAAGGAATAGAGAGTGACAAGGGTGACATCCAGAAACTGCTCCCTGAGCAGGTGTTATTTAAGCATAAACTCAAGGGAAATGAGGGTGTGAGCCATAGAGATTTCTTGGGAAGAACTTTCCAGGCAATGAGGCTGAAGCAGGAAAATGTTTGTACCTTAAGAGGGAGCAGCAAGCCTGGTAGGGCTGGTGAGGATCCTGTGAGAGTAGGAGTGGGAAGACATGAATTTGAAGAAGAGGACAAGTCCATGCATGCCTTGATGAGGACCCAGGTTCCCTTTTATTGCTTTGGGAATCCTTTTTTCAGCAAAGGAGGACCATGATTTTAGCTTTGCAATGAGAGCACACTGCCCCGCAAGAACCACAAGTGTAACCTGTTTTTTCATCCTGTTTAACTCCCCATTAGAAGATGAAAAACAAGGCTCTTACTCTAAGACGGAAAATAATTCACAATTTCACATTATTATGTTTTTCACCTAAATATACATTTAAACTCTTTAGAGGGTGATTTATGCATTACTTCTGTTGTGGAGAGTTTTCTTCTGAACATTTTATAAATAGGCAGGCTAAACTAAAGAAAAGTTCTTAGCTCTATTTTTAGGCAGTGCAGTGCTTGGTCTGCTGCTTAAAATTGGGATTCTTTTTTAGCTAAGCTGTAACTTTCCATTCATGGGTCAGATGGTCATAGATTCAAATGTGAGTCTATCACATACTAGACTCACATACTGTAATACATACAGTATGTAATCACATACTGTAATCTTGGACAAATTACCAAACCTCCCTTTTTCCTCCGAGTAAAGAGACTATTAATACCTATACCACTGTACTGAGCTAGCACACTGCATGACACATAGTAGGTGCTTCAGAACTTTTTCTATCACCTCACATTGGTTATCATCAAAAAATCTACAAACAATAAATGCTGGAGAGGGTGTGGAGAAAAAGGAACCCTCCTACACTGTTGGTGGGAATGTAAACTGGTATGGCCACTATGGAGAACAGTATGGAGTTCCCTTAAAAAACTAAAAATAGAGCTACCATAAGATCTAGCAATCCCACTCCTGGGCATATATCCAGAGAAAACCATAATTCGAAAAGATACATGCACCCCTATGTTCTTTGCAGCATCATTTACAATAACTAGGACATGGAAGCAACATAAATGTCTATTAACAGAGGAATGGATAAAGCAGATGTGGTACATATATACAATGGAATATTACTCAGCCATAAAAAAGAATGAAATGATGTCATTTGCAAGCATCATGGATGGACCTAGAGATTGTCATACTGAGTGAAGTAAGTCAGACACATAAAGACAAGTATATGATATTACTTGTATGTGGAATCTAAAAAAAAGGGTACAAATGAACTTATCTACAAAACAAAATAGAGTTACAGATGTAGAAAACAAACTTATGGTTACCAGGGGTTAAGGGGGAAGGGATAAATTGGAAAACTGGGATTTACATATACATACTACTATATATAAAATAGATAACTAATAAGGACCTACTGTATAGCTCAGGGAACTCTACTCAATACTCTGTAATGGCTTATATGGGAAAAGAATCTAAAAGAGAGTGGATATATGTATAACGGATTCACTTTGCTATACACCTGAAACTAAAACAACATTGTAAATCAACTGTACTCCAATAAAATTTTTCTAAAAAAGAACTTTTTCTTCTCATTCTAAACCTGCTATTTTTCATTGCATCTGAGTGGCAGGCATGGTTTGATCAGGAGTCACTATAAAGATTTGTTTGAATTGCGAATAATAAAGGCTGACCAAGGAAAATGATCAAGTATGCAGTGATCACCCTTATCTTTTACCACCTGGAGCAATGTGTGTTTAATATGGCCAGTGTCTGACAAAATATTTTGATCAAAGTCTGAGTCAGAAAGATTAGTACCAGCTTGAGAAATGAGCAGTGAACTTACAGGACCGGATGGAGATGGAGCTTCCTATGGTAGCAATCAAACATTATCCTTATAGTTCTGTAGCTGGACATACCTCACTTTTGACCGATGGTGTTGTGAGGGATCTTTCACTTTAAAAAATTTATTTACTTACAACTATAGGATGTAATTTAGGACATTCAGCTTTCTAGTCACCAACCTACATGAGAAAGTAGTTAATTTGCAAGGCAGGAGAGTTGTCATCTCTATAATCTTGGAAAGAACACAGAATTTACAGCAAGACACTGTGGTTCCAATCCCAGTTTTGAGTCCTTCATTATGTGTCTCACCTCTACCTGCCCCCACCCCACTGTAAAATGAAAGACTTGGAGTCCCTATCTATCTCTGAGGTCTCTATAATCTGTCGAATTCTAACGTTCCACATCTATAAGAATTTTTTAAGTTACCCAGGTAACATGCAAAAATAATTTAGGATGCTCAACCCTGTGGTGATATTAAGATGCCTAGAAATTCCTTCTTTAGGCAGTGACATCTATCAAGAAGGATGACAGCTCTGAAGAGCAGTTAAAGCAAGAGAGAATTTATCAACCTTCCTATTAACTGCAAATTTATAGGATGTTTGAAAGTTGCAAGAGAACTCTTAGGGCCATGTTAACGAGGTGGCCTTTAACTTGAAAGAGATCTGTAGCTGAACTGTGTCTTTGAGACCTGGTATTTTAATGAGGTTTCATCCAATTTGAACAGAGGCAAGGAAGGCCAGCAAAAATGCCATGTCTGCTAGACACTTGATGATTTTTGTCCTAGGGAGGAAAGGTTGGGCTATGTCAGAGCCCACACACTTTTAGCCATTTATCTGTCCCTTCCACTACCCCACGGCTTTCATGCTTCCCAGTTTGCCTACTTCAGGTTCTCCAAAGTGCACCAGTATCTAAGGATAAAGAGGTAATGGACATATCCAAACTTATGACACTACGTTACCAATTCATTTACTTTCCTGACATTTCAAAGTGATCTTCTACCTTTGTGACCTTTAGAATAGATTATTTATGTAGGTATTTCAGAAAATGTACCGTGCATTAAAATTACTGAAGTGTTTTGTGGGCTGGTGGGGGCACAGGGAAGCCTCAAGTGTAAGGAAAATAGTGTTCCTCTTTTAGTTGCTTTTGAAATGGCTTAAATCATTCACAGAATAAAGGTTACACTAATAAATGTCTCATTTGCGTTAAATGCTCTGAAATGTGAACACTTCTGTGGAACATATAAAATCATATATGGTAAATGGGCTGTGGTGAGATACAGTGAACTGTAGTCATTTCTTTTTGAGTTGCTCTTTAATCCTCCTTCCCCTTGACCAAGTTTCAAATTGGTGTAGAGTAGGAGTGAGGCAGGTATTGGCATCTTTGAGGTTGGAAGTAGTATGGAAATGTGGAGATAGATCTGGTTTTCCTTACTAGCATGGCACAAAGGGATGCTGTGAAGTGCACGTGCTGTGTTCTCCAACTTATTCTTCCGTCATTTTCCTCCATGCTCATTACCAGTAAGGAATACCAAACTATCTACAGTCCCCCAAACATGGCATGCCTTTGTGCATGTTTTGTCTAAAATATTCGTTTCTTTGTCTACCTTGCCATCTTCCATTTACCCTTCAAAACCCAACTACTCTAAGAAGCCCAACTGCTACACAGCCAATCAACGTTTTCCCTATATTAACTCTGCATCGGGGGTGTATTTTCACACTGTACACGGTAACGCTTAAACACACGGATTCAGAGGTCAGACTGTCAGATTACAAACCTCGGCTTCACTGTATGTTTGTTGTGGAATCGTGGGTGAGTTTCTTAACCTATCTGTGCCTTTATTCATATGAAACAAGATGAAAATAAAAATGATCAATTCCACTTGGTTTGTGTAAAGATTCTAAAGATATATACATCAAAACATTTTAAAGCACTACTAGGTACAAAGTGTTCAATAAATGTTAGCTCTTTGTCATCCTATCGCCACATTACATATATCACACAGAAAAATTCAACACCATGTTGCTGATTCCTTGGCCCTGTCTGGCACCAGTTCTGTCTGACTCTCAGCCCTCATCCAACTCAAGGAATGATGACTTCAATTTCTTGCTTTTTTATGCAAAGGAGGAGTCAATCAGAGAATATCCCTGTTTTATAGTTTTCTCTAAACATTATAAAATGGAGTTTTAAGTCTTTGGAATGTTTTGATTATACCACAGTTATTCTAGAATCAAATGACTTACATCTTCCATGAAATTTGTCAGCTCTCCAGTAAAAATAATAAAAACTAAAAAACATTAGTCTGTAATATTTTTCATGCATGCATCAATTCAACAAATTGTTCAAAGATCAGATACTGTGCTGAAACAGTGACTCACAACAGGTGCATATAGTAAGCCTAGGGCTGCGTGAGGCCCCCTTTGTTACTTAGCAGAAGTCCTGTTTTAGGAAACAAAACAATAATCCAGCAGAAAGGCAAGCTGAGCTACGAGATAGAAAACAGAAGAGCTTTGAATACATATCCAACTATGTCACTTCTCATTTCTAAGCTCTATTAAATAATAATAGTTATCACTCATAGTGAAACAAGTAGCAGCAGTACTTTGCTTATACTAATTTAAGTAGGTTCTGTAAGCTTACAATTAGAAGAATACTGTTCATACACCAGATGAGTTTCCCCATCTGAAAAAGGGTCATAATACTGCATTACGGTACTAATCAAAGGATTGGGTTCTTTTATTCTTCAAAGTACGTTCTAAGTGCATACCATGCTCCTGATGGCTCTTGAGGCACTGGGATACAGTAGTGAAGTACAAATAAGGTCTGTACCCTCATGGACCTTACATTCTAGATGTATGGGATGATGCATGGGCCTGGCACATGGTAGAAATACAATAAAGATGGATCCTTTCCCTTTTACTCCTTCTGGCATTATCTGGGTAACCCAGCGACTTTGTTAGGAATCCAAAGAAAATATAATCTGACATTTAGGAAAACAGGAACTTTCACAGCCATGAAGGTAGAGGATATTCTAGAACACAATATCTATCTTCAATTATTTGACAAAATTCCACAAAGCAAGCTATTAAAATGCCTTATAGGGTAAAAAAAAAAAAAAAATCAAGAACAATTAGATGCACTCATTGTAATTTAATATAAGAAATTCTTTTAATCAAGATCATGTCTTCCATGGGGTCAGGGGCCATGTCTGTTTTTTTCCCCATATACACTAAGCCTAGGACAGCAGGGACACATGTTAAGTTTCAATAGATTTCTGTTGATGAAAATAATGCAGAATTGGCTCATACGGTTTGTCTTTCCATTCACTTGAGCTTTTCAAAGAATCTGTGCAGCCTCCCCACTAAAAGTCCTTGGCAAATAGAACATAGAATCTGATTAGGCTAAGTGGCAGGTAGGGTCCTGTTTGCCATTCAATGCTCAGATCCTTTTTCTATGATTCTATACTTCATCATGGGTTAGATTTTTTTTTCAACTTGTAACAAGGAGCTCCTCTTCATTTACATCAACATTACTGTGTTCTGCTCTATTAGTCTCTTAATCTCTTTGCTAATTCCCATATGTCGCTGCATCATTTAATTAAGGGCTACACTGCCATGTGGCTGAAGCTCAATGTCCTTTCCTGCCGGGAGCATACTCAGGCTTGTGGGAATGTAGAGGTTCTGACTCTGTCTGAATTTTAGAAAACCTGGACTACTTTACATTTCTGAAATAATTTTTTTCTGAGAGAAATTCATGCCTGTATCCAACAGAATCAAATTCCTGGAACTGTTGATATTCGCTCTTCCCTTTTTTTCAAATGGGGAAAGTAGGGTAAACTATTCTTCCAAAATATTGATATTATGCTTTATAAAGTACCTCATGGATTGGTAGGAAGAGACATTAACCCAATAAGTGGCTTAGTCCTTACTAATTGCATGACTTTAGGAATGGCCATAGCTTCTCAGAACTTAAGAATTCTTGCCATTGAAATGAGTTTTGCTTTACCATTTAAAAGATACTTTGCTAGCTCTTTTTGAAATTAAATCTACAATAATTCGCAAACCATCTTGTAAGGTAGGTCTGAAGATGTATTTGCATTGTAATTTATAAAGATTTATTTTACAGATAGGAATTTAATATAATCTTCTAAACTGCATACTACAAAATGCTCTGTAAATTCTTAGAAAAAATTTAATAATTCACTACAAAATCCATATGAATTACCTAATCTACATTAATCCTACCCCAAAAAGATCTAATGAAAGGGCTCATGATTTTTCTACACACAGATAAGAATTTTTTTCTTTTTTATAGGGTGCTCTATAAAATCAGCCAGGAACAGCATCTGTTGTGTTTCCACGACATTTCCACTACTGTTTTCAACATTGAAGAAAATAAACACAATATATAAAGCCACTGAAAAAGACTATTTCAAGCCATATTAATAAGGGAGATGCTTATTTTATGTATTGCTCAGGCTACACCTGGAATATTGTATGCCACTTGGGTTAATCCCAAATTTAGAAAGTGACTGTGTCTTGACCACCTTTAAATGTTTTTAAAGGACCTGAAAATCATGAATAATAAAACATTTTTGCAATAACTGACATTTAACCTGACAAAGGAAAAACAAATCCTCAAAAGGATATGACGGACTTCTAGTTTAAGCCCCAACGTGTAAAGAGCTTAAAAGTCATCATACCATCTTTACAACAAGAAAAAATTGTACAAACTGAAAATCATTGACCTTAGTTGAGGCCATTTGTGAATGGAATTTTCAAGACGGACCACTACTCTGAAGTCTGGAGAGATAGGCAAATCTAGAGAATCAATTCAAGATCTGCTTACATGGAGTTTAAGGTGGTGGATTTATAAATGGGTAATAACACTTAAATGGTAACTTTGATAAAGTGCTGGAGGCTGAAGGTAGACGAGTCTTAGGGAGGTCCCCACACTTCCATAGGCTTTACCCCCAGAAACCTCACTAGGTTCTCATGGTAAAGATCTGGGGGAAATCCCCACATTGGTCTGGAAGGAGGAGTTAAAGAATAATTATTATGAATATGCCCAGAGCCTCCTCTTTAGTTCCCCACGGGTAAAGAATCTACCAGGACCATGTTGTAGAGCCATGGGGAAAGGTCATGAGTAAATCTTCAATGCATATTGCTACGTGAAATAGTCTACTCTGAAAAAAGCTACATATTGTATGATTTCAATTATGACATTCTGAAAAAGACAAAACTACACAGATCACAAAGAGATCAGTGATTGCAAGGGATACAGTGGATGGGGGGAGAGGAAGGCTGAACAGATTAACCACTAGGGATTTTGAGGGTGGTAAAAGTCTTTGTATGCCACTGCAACCACGAATGTGAGTCATCTAGCATTTGCCAAAACCCATAGATCTTTACAAAACGAACAGTTAACCTTATTATATGCAGATTTTCAAAAAATCAATTGAGAGGCTGGGGAATTCCAGGATGGAATATACAATGTGACAAAAAATTCATTATAGATCTATGAAACAACTTCACTGGAAAGGATGGATGGTAGAATAAGTTACTGACACAAGTAACTTTGGAAATGAATGCAGTCTATAAGACTAAAGGCAAAAGAAACTGTAAATACCGTATTCTAGTTGATTGTTTCCCATAGACATATGGGTTAAAAATTCTAAAACCACTGTGCACAGTACTGGAATTAACCAATTAAGTAAACAGATGAAAAACAGTGGGAGCCAATTTTCTCACTGTTGGAGAGGAATATTACAAATAGTAAAGAAAAGATGACAAGAATGATCCATGTAGTAATGAATTAGAGTTGGAGATACCAGAATGAACTCATGCTTAGCTGATTATAGGTAAAGAAATATTTACAGATATGGGTATGTACATGGATAAATATACACACAGATAACTCTTTGCTTTGTCAGCTGAGAGGTCCTAGAAGTAACAGCACCCCAATAGCAATGAGCTCACCTAATACTCAGAACATGGTTTCTAATACCATTCTCCAATACAAAGAATGAGAGCTCCTTGGATAATTCCTTGGAGGCTGATTCTAAGATTGGGGCAGGAAATATATAAGAGAAGCTTGGAGAATCTTATAGTGTCAAAAAGTAAGAAAGTAATACATAAACATGCATACAAAATAATTGAGGTATGTCAAAGGAACATAGGAACAAGCTGAAAGAACTCCCAATGACCAAAGCTGGAACGATTTGAGCAACACAATAAAGTAGTAATGGGCTATAACCCAAAGTATAAGTATGAGACCATACTGATGTAAATAACTGAATAAGTAATAGAGAGATAGACAAATCTCCCATTTACACAGAATTCCAATCTGTGTAGACTTTTCACCTTTAAGTCACTTATTAAGTGCTGACTGCACATAACACCTGCCTTCCAAAAATTACAATGTGAAAAGGGAGAAAAAAAGAATAACTTTTCAGTGGAGGAACCTGCCAAACACTAACAGACAGGAGATCAATGTTAAAATCAACCAAAATAAGTCATATTGAAAGTATGTACCTGTATTAATCAGGGTTCTCCAGAGAAACAGAACCAGTAGAAGTTGAGAGAGAGAGATAGATAGATAGATAGATATAATTATAGAAATTGGATCATGCAATTACAGAGGCCAGGATGTCCTACAATATGCCATCTGCAAGCTGGAGAACCAGAAAAGCCAGTGGTATAATTTAGTCTGAGTTTGAAGATCTGAGAAGGAGGGAAACTGATAGTATAAGTCCCAGTCCACGTTGAAGGCCCAAGAACCAGGAATGCTGATGTGCAAGGGCAGGAGAAAATGGATGTCCCATCAAACTCATTCTTCCTTGGCCTTTTGGTTCTACTCAGGTCCTCAATGGATTGGATGCTTACCTGCATTGGTGAGGGCGACATCCTTTACTCAATTTACTGATTCACTTGCTACTCTTCTGGAAATACCCTCACAGATACACCCAGAAATTTAATGTTCTAACAGCGATCTAGGCATCCCCTGGCCCAGTCAAGTTGACATATAAAATTAAACAGCACAGTACTCTTGATATGATGTAATGAGAATGAGATTTTACCTCTCTGGTCTTCCTTCAAAAATCCATAACCTCAGTCTAATTACGAAAAAAATATCATCAAATCCCCATTAACGGATATTCGACAAAATGCCTGACCAGCAATCCCCAAAACTATCAAGGTCATCATAACACAGAATGTCTGAGAAACTACCACATCAAAGAGAAGCCTAAGAAAATATGACAAGTAAATGTAATTTGGTATCCTGAATGTTAGCTCAGAACAGAAAAGGGACTTTTGAAAAAAGTGAGGAAAGCTGAATAATATATGGACTTATGTCAATAATAATGTATCAAGTTTGGTTCATTAATTGTGACAAATGTACTATACTAATGTAAGATGGAGAAACTGAATTTGAATAATTACAGAACTGAACTTGAAGTGTATGGGAAGTCTCTGTACTATCTTTACAATAATTCTGTAAACCTAAAACTGTTCTAAATTTAAAAGTTTGCTTAGAAATAAAAGAATATGGCAGCCATCTTAATATATTGGAGAGATCTCAGATGAAAACACTTGGCTTCATCACTGCAGTCTCCCACAATGGATTTAACTTAGCATGTGATCACAGTCCAGATGTTGACTCAAAGCAAAGAAGAATCACAACAACAGAAACAGTAACAACACACATAAACACACGCACGTGCGCACACACACACACCGCTAACTCTATTTAGAAAAGTTTGAACTAAGTGGTAGTGAGATAGTCAAAGAATTCAAAGAAAGACTGGATGATTAACTAACAGTGATTTTGTAGTATAATTCTAGCAACCTACAGATGTTATATTGTTGTCTACAATGGCCTCTGGGCTGGCCACTTGTTTCTGTAAATAAAGTTTTATGGGAACACATTTTAAATGTATCTTCTATGGCTGTTTTCATACTACAATGGCCGAGTTGAGTAGTGGTGACAGAGTTTGGCCTGCAAAATATTTATAATATGGACTTTTACAGAAAAAGTTTGCCAACCCACGCTTTCGACAACATCATCAATCTTTTGAGACCTTAAACACCATCATTCCACATTCCCACCTTCTTCACAAGATCCCAGCTTGTATGCTTATCCACTATCAGTGTTCATCCACATCCACTCTATTTAAGATGCTGCTTAATAAGCTGTTCTCTGTAGTATGTCCTATCAGCTTAACCAAAGAGAAAGCAAACATTGCTTCCAAATAAACAATGATGATCACACAAAAGCATAACATCAAATGTCTCCCTGATTTGGTCTCTAAGGACAGGTGTAAAAGTGAATAAGCAGATAAGCAGTGAAGCATATGAGATTACCATATGCAACATTACCTGCAGCACATTGTTTTTAATCCATTTCTGTACCTCTGACCTCAGACCTCATCTCCTACCAATGGTAGAAAGGCAATATTAATGCTACAAGACACGTGGCTTCACAAACAGAAAATGCAGCTGTTCATTACTTGCTTCCAGCTTTTCTAACAGAAATTTGCCTCTTTCTTCATTCTCTACTCTCTTCCTTCTTCCTTCCCATCTCTCTCTTCCTTCTTTCTCTTTATTCCTTCTTTTCATTTTCCTTGTAATAATTTCATTCATTTTTTTGAAAATGTATTGCATATAAAAGTGATATCCAGAAGTCAACAAGATAGAATTTCTTCCTTAAGGAGCTCATTTTCCTTTAGAATAGTCTGAGAGTTACTCCAAAAAAACGTATTATGTCATATTAAGTAGTATAATAGAAGTATAAATAAGGAGCTAGTATGAAAGATTCTTAGAGAAACTGATGCTTGAGTAAGATGTACTTTTTTTTAATTGCTTCCTCCTACCAGGACCAGATATTTGGCCTTACAGATTTAACACAAAGGCATCACGACTATTTTCCACATATAAGAAGAGTATAGTAGAAACAGTAATAGTAAGTATGATTATTCCTTACGTTTGTATAGTACATAGAAGCTCATAGTCACTTTTATATTCGTTATATCCAAAGACAGCCTTCTGGGATATAAAGGATCTAACAACCACGAGTCAAGTATATTGTATACATGCAATCCTGCTGCCATTTTATTCCCAAATCTCTATTCTAAGATGCTGTTTCCCACTGACTCCATTCTCCCCTAACATTTCTTCTCAGCATGAGGCTCTTTACAAACTCCACAAGATCTGACATGCAAGTTTAAATAAAAATGTGCAGGGCTTCCCTGGTGGCGCAGTGGTTAACAATCCACCTACCAACACAGGGGTCCCGGGTTTGAGCCCTGGTCCCGGAAAATCCCACATGCCGCGAAGCAACGAAGCCTGTGAACCACAACTACTGAGCCCGCACTCTAGAGACTGCAAGCCACAACTACTGAGCCCACGTGCCACAACTATTGAGCCCACGTGCCACAGCTACTGAAGCTGGCGCGCCTAGAGCCCGTGCTCCACAACAAGAGAAGCCACCGCAATGAGAAGCCCACGCACTGCAACGAAGAGTAGCCCCCGCTCGCCGCAACTAGAGAAAGTCCGCATGCAGCAACAAAGGCCCAACACAGCCAAAAATAAATAAATAAATTTATTTTAAAAATATGCAATCCTTTCCGTAAATTACAACACCTTAAAAATATAGATGTTATGCAATGGCATGGCCACTTGGGAAGTGTAATCAAGTGAGAAGAAGTAAAAAGTATTAGGTAATTTTTATTATTCCTCCTTCCCAAGGGTCTCAAATCCACAGCAAACCATCCTCTCTAAAATACTAGAATTGTATTTCCAAGAAAAATAATGTGAAAATATGAATATTATTTGGTAATAAACTTTGCTCCTGTATCTGCAATTTCGGATAATTCTGGCCAGTTCACAGTCATTCTTGGATCCTCTACGCTCTTCAAAGTTATAAATATCAAGAGTCTTAAGTGCCCCATGAAGATCAACATTGGTTAAAAATTTCTTTCCTGAAGATATCTTTATTCTTTCATTCTGGTTTCACTGTGATCTCTAAATATTAAATTTTAAGTGCATTGAATTTTGGGATAAAGTGTTAAGGGAACCATTTATTTTCTTTACCTATAGACAAGGGTGAGAAAGTGTCTTTTAACTTTCTCACCATAACAGCTTTTATAAATAAATAAATTCTTCATTTAGCCAGGGAAATATTAACACTACTATGTTTCACATCTAAACCATGCATGGAACATGATCAATGAGACCCATTTTTCCAGCATATTAAGACAAGAAGAATATCCTTCATAAAAGAAAACTGCTTTGGCTACGTTAAAATCTCCCAAGTTCTCTCACGTTCTTTCTCCTCTGCTTTTCAAAGTTACAAAGGGCAAGACTCCGAAGTGCCTCATGAAAAGGAACATTTCTGTTACTTCTGTTAAAAATTCTCTCACTGGATAACTTCTTGCTTAAAAGTATGTTAATTTCCTCTGCCCACAACTGAGCATCAGGGAGAAGGCAAAAAGAGCCCAAGGATTTCTAAAATCCATGTTGCAGTGGGCAGACACTGAAGTTGATTATCCTTTCTACATTAGAAAATCAGTTTTCCACCCACACTGTTGTTGGTTTTAACTCTCACACTACTATCACATTCACAACACTCCTGACCCAAGTTGTGTGAGGGTTTTCTCTTACCAAGAAATTATCTTCAACCACAGCTTCAACCACAGATAATTACCAAGAAATTATCTTACAATTTAACTCAATTCTGACACTATCTACCCTGAGATAGTGTCAGATCCCACAGGCTAAGGACTTGGACATGACTGCTTCCACCCCACTTCAGATCCCAATCACAAGTCCAGGTTGTCACCCGTCCCCCTCCTCGGGTTTAATTTGCTATAGTGGGTCACAGAACTCAGGGAGAATACTTCCTATGTTTACTGCTTTACTAAAGGCTATGAAAAGGATACAGATGAAGAGCCAGATGAAGAGGTCCATAGGGTGAAGTTTTGGAGAGTCTCAAGAGAGGTGCTTCTGTCCCCATAGAGTTGGGATGTGTCACCCTCCTAGTACATAGATGCCCTCACTGACCTGGAAGCTCTCTGAAATCCAAACTACTGGGATTTTTATGGAGGCTTGCTCACAAAGGCATGATCAAATACTAGCTTCATTTCCAGCTCCTCTCCCCTCTTTAGACAAGTGCAGGGCTGTAGGGCTGAAAGTTCCAAGCATCTAATCATGGCTTGGTCTAGGAGTCCACCCAGAGTTGCCTCATTACAACAAAAAACACTCCTATCACTCAGGAAATTACACGGATTTAGGAGCACTGTGTCAGGAACTGGAGTCAAAGACTAAGTATCAGATAGAAAGCCCAGAAATAAACCCACACACCTATGGTCAATCAATCTACAACAAAGGAGGAAAGACTATACAATGGAGAAAAGACAGCTCTTCAATAAATGGTGCTGGAAAAACTGGACAGTTACATGTAAGAAATGAAATTAGAACATTCTTTAACACCATACACAAAAATAAATTCAAACTGGATTAAAGAACTAAATGTAGGAACAGATACTATAAAATGCTTAGAGGAAAGCATAGGCAGAACACTCTGACATAGATCGCAGCAGTATCTTTTTGGATCTGTCTCCTAGAGTAATGGAAATAAAAACAAAAATAAACAAATGGGACCTAATTAAACTCAAAAGCTTTTGCACAGCAAAGGAAACCATAAACAAAACAAAACTCCCACAGGATGGGAGAAAATATTTGCAAACGATGTGACCAACAAGGAATTAATCTCCAAAATTTACAAATAGCTCATGTGGCTCAATATCAAAACAACAACAACAACA
The DNA here is from genome assembly GCF_964374135.1 of Grampus griseus. Classification (NCBI taxonomy): domain Eukaryota; kingdom Metazoa; phylum Chordata; class Mammalia; order Artiodactyla; family Delphinidae; genus Grampus; species Grampus griseus. The sequence continues at coordinate 33,235,910 of NC_139013.1, read as the reverse complement.
CAATCCAATCAAAAACTGGGCAGAAGACCTAGACATTTCTCCAGAGAAAACATACAGATGGCTAAGACGCGCACAAAAAGATGCTCAACATCACTAATTATTAGAGGAATGCAAATCAAAACTACAATGAGACATCACCTCACACAGGTCAGAATGGCCATCATCAAAAAGTCTACAAATAATAAATGCTGGAGAGGGTGTGGAGAAAAGGGAACCCTCCTACATTGTTGGTGGAAATGTAAATTGGTACAACCACTATGGAGAAGAGTATGTATAGTTTCTTTAGGTTCCTTAATAACTAAAAGTAGAGCTATCATAGATCCAGCAACCCCACCCCTGGGCATATATACGAAGAAAAACATGATTCAAAAGGATACATGCACCGCAATGTTCACTGCAGTGTTGTTTACAATAGCCGAGACATGGAAGCAACCTAAATGTCCATTGACAGATGAATGAATAATGAAGATGCGGTACACATATAGAATGGAATATTACTCAGCCATTAAAAAAAGAATGAAATAATGCCATTTGCAGCAACATGGATAGACCTGAAGATTATCATACTAAGTGAAATAAGTCAAACAGAGGAAGACAAATATCATATGATATTGCTTATACGTGGAATCTAAAAAAAAAAAACTGATACAAATGACCTTATTTACAAAACAGAAACAGGCTCAGAGAACTAACTTATGGTTACCAGGGGAGAAGCGTGGTGGGGAGGGATAGATTGGGAGTTTGGGATTGACAGGTACACACTGCTATATTTAAAATAGGTAACTAACAAGGACCTACTGTATAGCACAGAGAATTCTGCTCAGTAATTTGTAATAACCTAAATGGGAAAAGAATTTGAAAAAGAATAGATACATGCATATGTATAACTGAATCACTTTGCTGTACACCTGAAATTAACACAACATTGTTAATCAACTATAATATAAACATTTTTTTATAAAAAGGAATTTACAAGGGTTTCAGAAGCTTGCGCCAGGAACCAGGGGCAGAGGCCAGTATGAGTATTTTCTATTATCTCACACTTCCCTAATGGGGTGTCTCTTGGATATTCATTTAGAACTGTGTCCCTGCTTTTGCCACAATTACGATAATATTGCCATTAGATTTCTTAGTTTATAAAATACTTTCAGCAAATTTAAAATGTTAGTTACTAGATATAGGCACACTAAAAGATGCTAAGAAATTTTAAGTGACTTAAAAAGAAGTAACAGATTAACACAAAAATTATTCCAGAGAATTTTAATGTGAGGGATCCTGAAAGAGCAAATCCTTAAGGGTCCTATACCATCATCATTCTCTAAGGAAATAATACATTATTGTTGTTTGAAAGATTATCCTGAATTTGACTGAAGGGTTATAACTGTGATGTATTTTATTCTCTTTATGTTGTTTGTATGTGTTTACTAAAAAATACCTATTTTAATACTTATAAACTTAAAGTGATCTTAAAATATTAATGTTCAAAACATTGCATTGCAACTTTTAATTACCTTTTAGGTGCAAGGTACTGTGTACTCAGTGACAGGTACTTTTAATGCACTATTCCATTTACTATTATTATTATAAAGATAAGTGACACATGTCATGTATTGAAGTTGAGGTTCATATTTACTAAATATTTAAAGTTACACAAATAATAAATAACATATCTGAAAATAAAATTCAAGTTTTCTGGTTTCAAGTCTAGTGATCTTTTTCTCTTTATCACATCTGCTTCTGTAAATGTTTTCTTTACCCCTTTGGAAAAAAAACATTCTATGTGAAATTCCACCTATTTATGGATTTCAGAAATTCCAAGAGAGCACAAACTAAAGTATATTATAATGATGCTGTGAACACCCTTATAAACTTATTTTTGTTAACTTTGAATTAGTTACTAGAATTAGAATGGATAAAAGGGTATGTGCATTTTAATCTACTCTTTGTTATGTATTGCTAATTAGTCCTCCAAGATTTAAACAAACTTTTAAAAAGAAAAATATTTCAAGTGCATCTTGCATCGTTGAGGTACTCATCGGTTTTTTTTTTAACAACTTTATTGGAGTATAATTGCTTTACAATGGTGTGTTAGTTTCTTCTGTATAACAAAGTGAATCAGATATACGTATACATATATCCCCATATCCCCTCCCTCTTGCATCTCCCTCTTACCCTCCCTATCCCACCCCTCTAAGTGGTCATAAAGCACTGAACTGATCTCCCTGTGCTATGCAGCTGCTTCCCATTAGCTATTGTACATTTGGTAGTGTATATGTCAATGTCACCCTCTCATTTCATCCCAGTTTCCCCCTCCCTGTGTCAAGTCCATTCTCTACATCTGAGTCTTTATTCCTGTCCTGCCCCTAGGTTCATCAGAAACTTTTTTTTTTTCAGAATATATATGTGTTAGCATACGGTATTTGTTTTTCTCTTTCTGACTTACTTCACTCTGTATGATAGACTCTAGGTCCATCCACCTCACTACAAGTAACTCAGTTTCATTTATTTTTATGGCTGAGTAATATTCCATTATATGTATGTGCCACATCTTCTTTATCCATTCATCTGTCAATGGACACTTAGGTTGCTTCCATGTCCTGGCTATTGTAAATAGTGTTGCAATGAACTTTGTGGTACATGACTCTTTTTTGAATTATGGTTTTCTCAGGGTATATGCCCAGTAGTGGAATTGCTGGGTCGTATGGTAGTTCTATTTTTAGTTTTTTTAAGGAACCTCCATACTGTTCTCCATAGTGGCTGTATCAATTTACATTCCCACCAACAGTGCAAGAGGGTTCCCTTTTCTCCACACCCTCTCCAGCATTTGCTTGTAGATTTTTTGATGATGGCCATTCTGACCTGTGTGAGGTGTTATTAAGGTACTCATCTTTGAAATATGTTCCTTTTGACAAATCATCCTACTAATTCCTAGGAACAGATTAAAATTGATTTAAGATCCAAAGTAATTGTAATTAGGCCAGGGAATGAGCCATGACCCCAATTCCTTTTTTTAAATCATTCTAGCCAAGAATAAAAGATAACTCTACAATTGAAAATAACAACTCACAGATTCAAAGCTCACATCAAACCTTTGCTACATGTCAGATTCTGTGTACAAGATGATGTGCTTGACTTCAAGCCCATGTTACATCTGTGGGCTGGGTAGACGGATTGCAATTTTGGCTACAATTATTCTTTTACTTTGTACAGGACTCTTCAAAGTGTAACATTGTGACTCCCCCCATGAAGAGGTAGAGCTTATTTCTTACCACCTTGAATCTGCATTGTCCCTGTGTCTTGTTTTGACAAACAGAATGAGACAGAAATGATGTTGTGCCAGTTTTGAGCTGGTACACCAGCTCACTCTTGGAAACTAGCTTTGTCGCCATTAATTAATTGGCTAGCCTGCTGGATGATAAGAGACACATAGCCCAGTTGCCCCATCACCCCAACCAACAGCCAGCCAAAACAGAGCCACAGATGCATGAGTAAACCCAGCCAAGATCATACGACCATCTAGCTGAGTGCAGCTCAGATTGCTAAACCACAAAACCAAAAGCTAATATTTAGTGGCTGTTTTAAACAGTTAAGTTTGGGGGTTGATAGTTATACAAGAAAAGTTATCTGATACTTACAACATCTTTCCCACAAATTTTAATTAAGAAGAGACAGGAAAAGAACTCCTATATCCAAGAGAATAGGAATTTTTTTTTTTTTTCTGTATAGGTATCTGATCCTTTGATCTGATCCTTGAAGGAGAATCTGAAATTAAAAACCTGATGTTTATAGAGTATTCCAAACAAGTGAAAGAACCATCCCACAGCTGTCAATGTTGGAGGCTATTTGTGGGCATTATTAAAAAGATGGAGCATTTTATACCAGAGGTTAAATCCCATTCACGGTATTAACTGTAGGAGCATGGTACGGTTCTGCTCCTTAGTTTTCACATCTTAACTGAGGATGATACGTAGCACTTGTATCGTAGAATTACTGTAAGAATTAAACAAATCAACAGACGCGAAATACCTAAACTAGCACCTAGTATGTAGTAACTATTAGCTATTAGCATCAGATACCAAGTTTAGAGTTTGTTATGTTTACCTATCTGATTCTGTATTATATACGTGCATATGCATCCATGTATGTGAGCTGAAGGTAGCCAAGCACAGAAGGTAGGAAAAGAAATACCTGGAAAGACAGAAGCATGAATACAGAATTGGCATATGTGGCTATGCATCTGAATAGTGATTGGTAGTTTACAAAGAATTTTCACACCGTCGTTTTATTCACAGCCAAAGAAACCAAATAATTCAGCAAATATTTATTAAGTAACTTCTATATTCCAGGCATTGCATTAAATAATGCTTAGGGAATGTAGGAGCAGCTATAAATAACATTAAATTTATGGACCCTGAAAATCTTATAACTCAGCAAGCTTCCCTCTTTACATTTCCCAACAGGAAGTTTAAATTTAAAAATTCTGCCCAATTCTACCAAGTGTACATCTCTGTGTATTAACATTGTCCCAGTATAAAATTGTTCTCCTACTATTACCCTTTTATTTTTCTAATACACTAAATTAGTGACTTTTTTTCAGCTTTTTCTTTTTCGAAGGAGGAGAAAACAGACACACAGTGAAAAAAATCCTTTACAAAATCAGTCACTCCTACATTCCTTTGCTTTAGAATGTGAGTCACAAAGCTCCGTTCAAAAACAACTTTTCATAATCACAAATCTATAGACTGAACTGACGGGAGACTCAAACAAATTGGCTTGCATTTATAAAGTTTGCCTCTGCACCTTTCTTGTGTCAGTTGCTCCCTACTGTGTCAATATATTGATATTTTAAAATCTGCTTTTTGATTTTTATTATGATTTAAGAAAGGGTTTCTCAACCTCAGCACTATCGACATTTTGGATATAGATGGTAAGGGGATTTTCCTATAGAACGTTTAGCAGTATCCCTGGCTTCTGGCATCCACTCCTTTCCAGTTGTGACAACCAAAAATATTTCCAGACATTGTCAAATGTCCCCTAGGTTTAGAACCACAGATTTAAGGAATGAACTATGTGGCAAAATGTTTTTGTTAAGAGTTTGCTTCATTCATTTGTTTATTGAAAATATTTTGGGCAATAGCATGGAATAAGCTAAGAGCCTAAATGACCTCACAGCTGACACAATGAGTAAACACATGAAATTATAAAGTATGTCATTGACTTTCAAACTGTAAAATATAGAACCAAACTGTCTCCAGAATGACCAAGTTTATAACCAAACAGTGGGAAGTATATTCCCTTTTAAAGAAACATATATGTCTCATTAATTATTATATCAACAGGAAAAAAAATCCTATTTATTTAGCAAACAGTGGAAAGAACTATATATTTTTATTCAAGATTTTCTCCTTTTATTTACAAAATACCCATAATTCAATTCTGCTGAGTCACTACACTTCATGTGCAATAACACCATTAAGTTAATATAACAGATATCTTTCAAACTGTCAAACATTACAATTAACTGAGTGTTTTAAAAATAAGATTAAATTGTGACTTATTTTGAATTATGGCTCAACAAGCTAATATTCTTTTTTCAAAGACTGAGTATTGACTGATCATGGTAAATAGTGATTACAAGATAGATTTTTTAAAAAAGACTATCCTCGGGGGGAAAATGTGATATTTTGTGTGCTATCTTTGAAGCAGTTCTCAGTCTTTTGCATGGAATGAAGTATATGTTTGCTACATCCAAAGTATAAACCTGTCTGTATTTAATAGAGGTTGAACAAAACGCCAATTTTCAAATCCCTATCAAGACTTACCAAGGGCTCTAAAATCTTTTAATATAATAATTTTTGATAAATTTGTAATAATTTGTCTTTACGCACAGGAAAGGAGACTTTAATTTTTAGATATTTCAAGCAGAAGACTCAAAATAGTAAAACTACTATTAAATATTCTAATATCTGAGTAGATCAGTGTTTGCCTCATAAATGCAAAAATCCCTGAAATGCACTCATATAATGCATATCTATTTGACTTGTAACCTTATGACTTATATTACAAATCTTACTATAAACAGATACTGAACTTGAATATATTAAAACTAGCATGAAAAAAGCTATTCTCTAATTTAGATATTGCTTGAGCTCTGATGACCATATATAACTCATTATTCTAAAATGGTGGAAGTGGAAATTATGTGGTACTCTTTAACCTTCACTAGGTTTCAAATCAAATTTAATCTCCAATTCCTGATGTACTGCTTACTATGGAAATCAACACAGGCAACTCGTCTAACCCCTACCTTCATCTAACTGCCTTGTCTATCAAGTGGGGATAATTAAAATAATCCATACCTATCACTTTGTTGCTGTTCTTTGTTTTAATTTGTTGTGTATTTTGCTTTTGCTTAGCTCTATCCTAGGAAAATGTTGAGCGAATATTAGCTCCACTAAGTTTTCACATGGGGAGAACCAAAATTTGACCTATGACCCAGGTTGCTAACATTCTTGGTATATCCCTGGTATTTGTAGACAAAGGATCCAATCATTCTAATAAAAATAATATGTAAGAGATTTTTGAGCTTCTGACCTCCGCAACTGTAGGATAATAATGTCTTGTTATTTTAAGCCACTGAGTTTGTGATTTGTTATGTCAGCAACAGAAAACTAATATAGATTTCTGTTTATGCTTTTTCCGAAAGATACCTCTTTTGAATCCACCCTCCTTTTCTTCACATACTTCCCTTGTATCCTTACACTTTAAAGAAAGCAAGCCAAGTTTTTAACTTGACATCCAGCACAATCCAACTCTTGGTTTCAGCCAAACTTTCTCATGTGATCTCTCAGTGTTTCTAAATAACATTATAAACATTAGAGTTTCATCCGAACTACACTGATCTTTTACTCTCAAAATTAAATGCATACACAGGATTTTGTTATTATTGTAAAAGAGAAAAATACCTCAAACAAAACATTTTGAAAGGGCATTTCTTGGTTTATGTAACCGAAAAATCCAGTAATAAAGCTTGCATTAATCAAAGCTATATCCAGATCCTTGAATAATATCTTCAGGTATCTGTCACAATCCTTTGTCTCTATGTGTTTCTGTTGACTTTCTTCTCACACTTTCTTTTCAAGATAGCACCAGGTTTGCATTCTACAGATACTGCAAACTAGTAGAAAGAGTACTTTCTGAAATGCCCCAACAAATGTATCAAATATGGCTGCGATTTAGACTCAATTTCCCAGAAAGCAGAGATCGAAGCAAGGATTGAAGTGCTAACACCATTTTTTTTTTTAGAGGTTCAAGCTAAGGCAATGAAGGTAAGGGAAAAACACAAGTGAGAAAAATAATGATGTGCTACATCACAATACAAGGCTTTAACACACTACTTATTCTTCAGAATGTGCTGCAGAGCGACAGCTGCAGTAGTCCCAGTTGGCATATTCACTGGGCACATGAGACTTCCCAACGACTGAACGGAGAACCCTTACCTGTGACTCATAACAAGAAAAAGAAAGTGGAATCTGCCTATCTCCCATTTTCTATTATTTGATGTTGTTCTCACAAAGTCAGATCCTCTATCTCACACTATGGTATTTACCCAAATCTCACAGTGGAGTGACAACCTGCACAATAAGTGTTTTTAATCTAAAAAGAGATAAAAGAGAAGAATGTGGTTAAGGGAATCTGGGGAACACACTGTTTATATATCCAAACAGGCTCTTAATGGTCCAACTTGGGTTATGTGCCTATTTCTGAACCAGTTGCTCTAGCTGAGGGCTATGGAGTTTTGACTGGGAAGCCTTTGGTCACATGTCTATCCCTGAAGCCAGAGATGGGTGGGTATCTGCTCACATGTAAAAAATGTGGATTTATAAGATCAAGTGTGCTATTATTGCAAAAAGGGGTAAAGGATGCCGGACAGGCTAAAGCAACAAATATCAACCTCTCAAATCTCTAAGTCAACAATAACACCTAAAACTATCCTTCAAGATTCACTATCAACGCTTCTAAGAGATCTCTGGAAATGTCTCATGACGACTCAGTACGTACAGTGTTATATCGCTCACATCAACTTGTCACTCACTGTTTATCCTATAATATTTTATATCATGTAGTAGACTTTAAGCTCTGGATGTGTTATATAAGAGTTGTTGAAAAACATGTAGATACACACACACACACACGGAGAATTTATTTATGTATTTTTAGAAAATATTTATTTAACCTCATTACATGCTAGGCACTATTCTGTACAAAGAAGAGTACAAAGCCATGACTTTCAGAAGAGCTTTGTCTAGAAAAAAAATTAAACAGACCATTATAATTTGATTTGAAAAGTTATTATAATACTACATACTACACATACTGCATGATTCAGGCCCTCAGCAGGAAACTGAGCCCAATCTAAGAAACTATATATAGACTACATACACATGTGAGCAGGGTTAAGGGGTGCTGAGGTATCCATAGACTAGCAACAATAGGAATACATCCCTAAGATGAAATCATCCCTAAGATGAAAAACAGCAAAAAGAGGAAACAGAGCTCTGTAAAACAGTGTGAACTAGAGTCATGGAGGAAAAACTGACAATGGAAAGGGGTCATGGTGGACACACCTACGTTTAAGGAACAAAGCTTAAAACATGTAGAGATCAGGAAAAAAGTCTCATTTTCCCACTGACTCCTTTCTTCTCCCATCTTGCAAGATTTCCTCTGGGTACGTCCCATAGACTTAGCCCAAATAGGTGCTCAAAGGTAATAGTGGTGAAAGTGGGAGAGCACTTGGAGTCAGGCCCCTGGTCATTGGGCAGGAAAGAAAAGGGTGAACAATGGATCTGGGTACCTGGAGTGATGGCTGGGCAAAGGCAGAAGAAGATGAATGCACACTCACTTTGGAAAAACATGGAAGAATGTGTGTGTCTGAGTGTGTTTAAGTAGCAGGGAAGGGAGACCCTCAGGGAGGAGACTCAATAGAAAGATAGCAGTCATTCCAAGTGAAGACAACTGCACAAAGATGTGAGAAGATCTGGGATGGCATGATCAGAGTGCCTCCAGGGAGCAGGTATTGCCTGGAGGAATCTGGAAAAGTATCCATAACCGATACCATATTTCCTCTTTATTTCTTGAAGAGCCACAAATACGGGCAGCTATTCACTGAACAGTATTGTTGAATGAATGACCAAATGGATTAACTAACGTTTCCCTTATGTTGATTTCTACACAAATCAAGAATGACAGGTCTGGGGACTTCCCTGGTGGTCCAGTGGTTAAGACTTCACCTTCCAACACAGGGGGTACAGGTTTGATCCCTGGTCAGGGAGGTAAGATCCCACATACCTCACGGCCAAAAAAAACCAAAACATAAAAAAACAGAAGCAATACTGTAACAAATTCAATGAAGACTCTAAAAATGGTCCACATCAAAAATAATCTAAAAAAAAAAAAGAATGACACGTCTGGTATTTCTGATCATCATAATACAATTCTGGTATATACTCTCTTGTGAAATATGTCTTGATAATTCGACCTCACTGACTGGATTACCATTTTTATAGCCTTTTTTTCATTGTTTGAAATAAATAATTCACTCTGGGATGGAGATATTGAGTAAAACTTTATACCAAGATTTGTATATGATTTTTCTGGTAGTATCTTAAATTTCAAAGGAATTGGAGAATAAGTAGCCTTTGTAATTACTATCATCTTTATTTAATTAAAATGAACTTCAGAAGTTTACAAAATAAAGCCTAAAATGTTAATAATGATTAGAAACAAAATAAAAATTGAAAAAAAGAACATATAATCAATATTTTTCCATTCCAATACCTACAAAGTGCATCGGTTCTGATAGATAATCCAGTGTCTTTAAAGTCAACTGAAGAAATAAGAACTATAAACTACTTGAGTTAAGTCCCTTTAGGACAAACTGACATTTGGTGCTACCCTATGCAAACTCTACATTTATCAGCTTAGGCAGATGTCATCATCACAACAACTTTTCTTGAGTTTTCTAATGCACTTATCTCTAAGACAAGAGCATTGCCATTTCATTTAGCCTTCACAATGATCCTGTGAAGAAGGGACTTTTATAGGTGAGGAAACTGTTTCAAAGAGTTTGCATAAAAATAAACATATTAAACCGTGGAGCTGATATTCAAACTGAGATCAGTCCACACCCTGAATCGTTAGGCTTTCCTGAATACATGGTATACTGTTTTTCTAATGAAAGTTCTTGACTTATTTATACATGTCTGTAAGGCAACCAATCTTGAGGATCTAGTTCAAATGTTCTACTCCCTGAAATCATTGCCTACTGCCCCAGCCAGAAGGGACTGCTCTCTATCTTTGAGTTTCTATGCTTTGTGATTTGAGCATAATTAATATTTGTTTTGAGTATACCATGATAGAGGCTGTATTTTACAACATTTCTATTGACAAAAATGCATTCAGAAAAGCAAAAATATAATATACAACTTGATGAATTTCTACATAGTAGAAATTCCAAGAAACAGAACATTACCAGAATAACAGAAACTCCTTTTTGTTCCTTTCCTACTCCTATCCCCTAAAATAACTGTTACTCTGATTTCTAAGAGCATACACTAGTTTGGGGCAGGTATTACTTTAAGTGCTGTATATATAATTTAACATTCACAACCATTCTAGGCACAGAGAGAGAGAGTAAATAACCTACTCAAAATAATACAGCTCCTGAATAGTGCAGAGTTAGGATAACAGGGGCAGAGAGAAAGAGAGAGATTGGAGGATAGTGTGCTGTTGGGAGAAGGATGGGACCATAAGCCAAGGAATGCAGGAGCCTCTATAAACTAGAAGAGACAAAGAAATGGATTCTCCCCTTGAGCCTCAAGGAGTACAGCCTTGTTAATCCATAGATTTCTGACCTCCAGAACTATAAGAAAGATGTGTTGTTTAATGCCACCATGTTTGTGGTGATTTGATACAACAGCAATAAGAAATTAATCACCTTTTGCTAAAAATTGTGGGACAAGAAACTCAGATGTTCTGATTGCATATGGAAAGAAAAGAAAGAGAACCTCAGATTAAAGTAGAAAAATAATTTAATAGCTGGAATAGTTTAAGAATTTACATCAATTATCTAGAAAGAAATTAGACAGATAACAGAATTCACTCCTTTATCCTTTATTGTATTTGAATATGATAATGTTCAATTGTATGGAATGGTAAAAATTTTATATAATTTCCCTGGCACAGATTGGTTAAATCAATCTCCAGTTAAATAAAATATTGTCATCTTCACATAAAAGCTTGTATTGAAGAACTTCTGCAAGATTTACTATAGATTAAAGTATGTTCTTAATTTATTTTTGCAAAATCTAAAATTTTAAGAGTGAGGAAGATTTACAGTGTGCCAATTTAGGCAGGTATGTGTGTATGTTTGTGTGTGTGTGCTGAATCACCATCTGGTTTCATATTAACAAGAGTTACTCTGAGTAAACAAAAACAAAAAAACCTTAACAAAATTTAGAATTCAAATGTCATGTATTCTCCTATATGAAATTCTTTCAGTCAACTAAATTTTAGAGGTTGCAAAGTGTCACACTGGGGCCAGTTATGGAAATAACTTGGTACAGAATTGGAGTAGGCAGAACCACAAAGGTTAGGGTAAGCACGTGGTAAGCTGAATAATGGCTCCCTAAAAGATGTCCAAGTTCTAATGTCTGGAATCTGTGAATGTTACCTTCTATGACAAAAAAGGACCTTGCAAATGTAAGTAAGTTAAAGATCCTGAAATGGGGAGATGATCTTGGATAATTCAGGTGGCACTTAAATGCATTTACATGTACCCTTATAAGAGAAAGTCAGAAGATGTGACACAGAAGAAAAGGAGAATGTGACCACAGAGTCAAAGATCTAAAGTATGTGGCCACAAGCCAAAGAGGGCCAGCTGTCACTGGAAGCTGGTAAGGCAAGAAACAGATTCTGTCATAGAGCTTCCAAACAGAGTGCAACCCTACTGGCACCCGGATTTCAGCCCAGTTACACTGGATTTCAGACTTCCGGCATCTAGAACTATTCTAGAATACATTTCTGTTGTTTTAAGCCAACAACTTTATGGAAATTTGTTACAGCAGCTGCAGGAAACCAATATAGATTTCAGCACCTGAGAATGGGGCACTGCTGTAACAAATACCTAAAAAGTTGGAAGTGGCTTTGGAATCAAATAATGAGTAGAGGCTGAAAGAAGTTTGAGGTACAGGATGGAAAAAGCTTACCGCCTTAAACAAACTGTTGGTAGGAATATGGGCATTAAAGGCTCTGTTGGTGAGGGGTCAGAAAGAAGAGCATGAGAAAGAAAGAATATATTATCTTAGAGAACACTTATACTGTCATAAACAGAATATTGGTAGAAATATGAACGATAAAAGCACTGCTGCCTGAGAACTCAGAAGGAAATGAAGAACATGATTTTGGGAACTGGAGAAAAGGGCATCCTTGTTACATAGTGACAGAAAGCCCAGCTGAATTCTGCCCTTCAACTATGAGGAAAGCAGACCTCATAAGCAATTAACTTGAGTATTTACCTAAGAATTCCAAGCAATGTGTGTGTGGCTGGATTTCTTTTTGATGAAAATAAAATATATGAGGAAAGAGATAAATTGAGAAAGACAGGGCAAACAGAAAGAAAGCAGGTCTTAATGATTCAGGAAATTCTCAGACTATCCAGATTGCAAAAGATGTTAAAACTAGGAAATTCACTGTTAGGAAAGTGTGCTCTGAAGAGAAAGCCATGGGTATGGTTGGGCAACCACTAGCTAGTGCCTCAAAAGGATCAAAAGGTGAGAGCATCACCTCACACAGAGGGTTCTTTGAAGAGATTAAGCCTATGACTCACGGATGCCCTCAAGTATCTCAACAGAAGCCAAGAATAAAGATGAAATTATATAGAAAAGATCTAAAAAACAAACAAACAATATTCATCGGGTTCCTTTTAAGTTTTATTCTCCAAGCCAGTAGTTTTTTTTTTGTTTTTTTTCTTTTGATTTTTTTTTTGCGGTACGCGGGCCTCTCACTGTCGTGGCCTCTCCCGTTGCGGAGCACAGGCTCTGGACGTGCAGGCTCAGCGGCCATGGCTCACGGGCCCAGCCGCTCCGCGGCATGTGGGATCTTCCCGGACCGGGGCACGAACTCGTGTCCCCTGCATCGGCAGGCGGACTCTCAACCACTGTGCCACCAGGGAAGCCCCAGTAGTTTTAATATATATTATTTTATTAAAAATCGATATCACCTTTGTGAGTAAAATATAATTGTTCCCAATTTATATGTACAAATATATCCGTTTTTTGGTTGCAAGCAACAGAGACCACTGCAATTAAATTAAAAATGGAAGTTAGTGAAAAGTTATCAGGCAGCTCATAAAAGTGAAGGAGAAAATAAAATATGACATTGGAAGGAGAAAATCCAGGTGAGTTTTGGGCAACCAGGACAAATAGATAATGCCTTCAGGAAGATTCTACCAGAATGAATCAGTTCTAAATCTTTTCTATATTTGCATCACTTTGCTCAGGAGTTCATTTCCGTGTAGGGAGAGGCTGGTTGACTTAATTCGTGTGAAGAATTTACACCTTGCTCCTCATGAGGGCAGAATAACTGAATGAAAAGTCCCATTAAGAACATACGCAATGGGAAAGAGAAGTTCCCAGAAATGAAGGGAGATGCTAAAGGAAAGTAGAATGGATGCTAACCAGACTAAAAACACACAGGAAAAGACTGTCTCCTTCAGTGATGGCTAGAGTGTCCCATTGTCTTTCCCAAAGCTGTCTATCTAGGTCATAGCTGAGCCCTGACAAAGACTACTTGATTTAAATTAGAGTCTATGCATCTATAATATAGCTGCTAACCTTCTCCCAGGGGGTTCAGTGCTTCCATATATACAATGAGGAAATAAGGTATGTATAACCTCTAAGGGATCTTCCAACTTTTGGTGTCCTTCTTATATGATCCAGCTTGTTGCTTTGAGGCACTGGATGGTTTTTTATCATTGACAACAGATATATTCACTTCATTCTTATTTACATAGATGGAAACTATGTAGTGACAAGGTCTCTTCAAGGCTGGAATACTTCCTTAATAACACGAACAAAATTGCATATGGTATCAATCTTGTCCCACTGACTTGACTGTAGTGATTTAAAAGCTTTCATTCTTTGAATTCAAAAATCTAATTTTTAATGCACTCTGTCAGCTGTCTTCATGGATTGTAAATTAGTTTCTGTCATCCTGACAGACTCTCAGATAAACTGAAACTTAACTAGGGAAAAAGGATAAAATGTTAAAAAACAATTTGGTTCTGAATAGAATAAACGTGATATATATTTTGGTTACTTTCCCTCTAAATTGTCATTGGTTTCTCTGCAGTGGCGAGCTGATGAGTCCATGTGATGATCAACTACTTCTGTAATTTACTGTCTGACAACAGATTGTAAGCAAATTGCCAGGCTGACTTTGAGTGAACCCATTAAGCATTATTCCTTTCAAACACACTGACCTGAAGAAAAGACTCAAATCATTTTATTCACCAGCATAACCTAAAATTACTGAGCATTTCAGCTGTTATTTCCTCCAAGTGTTCACTTTAATTGGGTGAGTAATCATTTTACTTGAAAAAAAAATCCATTAGGTTGACCAAAGGTGGGTGAGAAGGCAATAGTGTGGTTCTCACTGGTAAAGAACCAGAAGACAGGGAAATTCAGCTAGGGAGAGAAGGGGCATGAGAGAAGGGGCATGACCCAGGGAGAGAAGGAAGGATAGAGTGGGGAAGAGAGACAGAAACACAGAGAAATTAGGAAAATGGTATTTAATGACATAGGAAAGTCTGACTACCCAAGGCTTTCTATATTAATACTCCAAAGTGCTGGGTTCTCTCAACATACATATAACCATCCACATTTGTAAAGCAATTTACTACTTAAATGTAAAGCCACCTCCCTCCTCAGAATCTCAAAATACACTTTAAGTTACAAAGAGCTCCATTTACAGGTGGGGAACCTGAGGCTCCATGAGGACAAGTGATTTAATCCACAGCTGGTTGACGGCAGAAACTACATCAGAACCAGGTCTCTACCTCCTCCACCCAATGTAATTTCCATCCCACCTCACTGCCTTTATACCAGAGTTCCTTAATTCACTTCCACCATTCAATTAGATCCTTCTTTCCACGGAACTTCCTTGAGAAAGCTTTTGCTGTTGTTTCTGAGAATGTTCTCCCCCAAGTAACCCTATGACCTTTGAAGACAGCCTTAGATTAAGGCTCTGACACTTCTGGACTCTACAAGGATGACTACCACCTTTTCATACTGGTTGAGGCGATAAAGCCTTTGTCCAATTTAACCTGAAGAAAACTACTTAACTGGCAGAGAAGAAGTGTTGCGTGGGCACCCTCCACTTGGGTACCCTTCCTTCTAATACTTAATTGGCTATCTGTCATTGGAAACACAATTAAACCATTTAGGTCCCATGTCTAAAATGAGAATAGGAATATCATTCCTGTAAGAATTATATGAGCTAATGCATGGAAAAGCATGTTGCCCATGTAAGGTATTAATATTAATGAGATAATTCTCCAAAATGAGGACTAATGTTTACTTGAAACAGTCTGTGTGATGACTGAGCCTTGTGCAGAAATGGGGAGAGTATGTGGCAGAATGTCTATAGCAGATACTATTAGTACCTCACCCATGTCTCGTAGGGACTCACCAATCCCATACTCACTGTAGCTTCCTAAGGCAACCACTGGAGGAATTTCTCTGGCCTGCTTGGCTAGTGACAGTGACACCAGGATTGTAGAATCTGATATCCCCAGAGAATACCCCTCAACCGAGAGTTGAAGGACAAATATTCCAGATTCTTCTCCCCTTAAGTGGAGCAATGCTAAGGAATTGTTTTTTAACTATAATGTTTGTTGTACTAGAGTGTCAATAACCTTATAGGAATAGGTCCCGAAGAAGTGAATAAATCAAATGGAACATTTTTTATGTTTACTCCCTCCTCATGTCCTCCCTTTGTGACTGTCTGGCATCACTGCCTTCATGCAGAGTATGTGGACATGCCAGTTAACTAACCATGGCATTTTATGACCCTATGAGAGGAATAAATGTCAAGAATGTACAAATATTAGGACACTTTCCTCTATAAATCATAGCGCTGAGGGCTTCCCTGGTGGCGCAGTGGTTAAGAATCTGCCTGCTAATGCAGGGGACATGGGTTCGAGCCCTGGTCTGGGAGGATCCCACATGCCGCGGAGCAACTAGGCCCGTGAGCCACAACTACTGAGCCTGTGCATCTGGAGCCTGTGCTCCGCAACAAGAGAGGCCGCGATAGTGAGAGGCCCACACACCGCGATGAAGAGTGGCCCCCGCTCGCTGCAACTAGAGAAAGCCCTCGCACAGAAACGAAGACCCAACACAACAAAAATAAATAAATAAATTAATAAACTCCTACGCCCAACATCTAAAAAAAAAAAAAAAAATCATAGCGCTGAACTCACTGGCGGTGGTGTAAATCTTGAAAAATCAAAGAAGGTAGCCTCAGGATCTTCTCTTGTATTTTTTTTTAAATGGTTGATAGGATGAAAGGAGGGGCAACTAGAGTAAAAAGATGGAAATTTATTTCCATTCCAGAGACTATCAAATCTTTGTAAAATATTTTCTTTATTTTGTCTTTACTTCAAGCTTTAACTAATTCATTGCTTGACTCAAGGAACACATTAAATGTATACGACAAATATCATTAAAAATCTTCTGGTCTAGTGATCTATTTCAAAGGTCAATTGTAAGTCACTACAGTACACTAAGGTCATGGAAGCAAAAGGAATGTATCCTAATAGTCACACCTGTATTTGTAAATCTAACTTCACCTGCATATCTATTTATCTACCTTGGAACATAATTATTATTCATGCAACGAACAAACCAACTCACATGCACACATACACACACAAATGTACATATATATATAAATGTGTGTGTGTGTATATATATACACATACATACGTATATAAAAATACACATATTTATGCATGTTTGTGTGCATGTGTCAGTTTATTAGTTATTAATTATTAATTACAGAATTAGTATACAGAGAAGCCCACATGTTTTGGAACCAGACTGCTTGTGCTTGAATCTCAGTTCTGCCACTTATGATCTGGGTGACCATGAGCAAGTTACTTAATCTCTCTGTGCCTCAGTTTCCTTATTTTTTTCCTTAAAAAGGGATGACAATTGTACCTGCCTCTTAAAGCTATTCTGAGGATTAAATGTGTTAATATAGGTACATATAGAGCCTAGCAAAGAATAAGGACTATATCAGCATTAGCATTACCTTCACACATATTCTATCAACCTATATTATACACACATTACCCACATATATATATATAAATATATATATATATACACACACATAAGAATTCATCCATATATGTTGCTGAATACTATACAGGTATAGTATAATTATTACATGCATGTAGCATAATGAGTAGACAATGTGATTTTGGTGATGATGTTGACTATTCCCATTAACAGGCAATCCCCCTCCTGTGGTGAGTTAAGCAGGGCCTCACTGGGTGCTCCATGATAACTCCAACCCTGAAAAATTAAAAGCCCTCCTAGCACCACTTGAAATACATCTTCTAAAATCATTATTCAATTCTCCCCTTACAGGTCAAATTATTTGCTTCCACTTTCAAATGAAGTTATCAATCCCTTTAAAAGAAACAAAAAACAAAAATAATAACATAAATAATCATAAGCTATCACATTAATTGGAGTCATTTTCCTCCTGGGCGTCTCTAGATAGTATATCCCTTCCCTGATCGGCTTGCTGATCTGAGATTAATATTCAGTGCACTCTGCAGTCACTCTTTTCCACAGAGTTCTGACAGGGAGGATCTAATAGAAGAACAAAGAGAAAATTCAACTATTTGGTGTCGTGGCTACTCAGGAACTCCCATGCCTATTATTTCTAGGAAGGACTATAAGGATTTCCATTACACACTGTTGAAATCATCGTGTGTTGGGATAATTATAGGAAAATTAGAAAATAAAAGGCAATAGAAAATTTAAATGCTACCCATGCTTACGTCTCTGAACTCATCACTTCTCCCTCACTGCCCTGAGTCTCTTCACCCAAATGACACTGTCAGACCCCAGGTGGTATCTTTGCCTAGCACCCCCTGTGAACTCTGCATTGATTCTAGTAAATTCAAATATCTGCTCCTTATTGGAAAATGTTAATGCTAGATATGTATGTGTCAAGATAACCGCAGGCTTCATTTGGAGGAAGAAAGGCCAAAGGGAACTAATATTTATGGAGAGCCGACTATGTTTCAGACATTTTACTTTGTGTGCTTTATCTTACTTAATCCTCACCTCAAGTCTCTGAGACATTATTATATTCATTGCATAACTGAGGAATCAGAAGCTTAGACAGGTTGATTAATTTGCCCAATTCCACATACTGACAAACCACACAGGCAGGATTGAATCCAGGCCTAGCCTACACCAAAGTTCATGCTGTTCTACTTTTACGGCACTGCTGATGTAACAGCAATTTAGGGCAAAAAATCTCATGGCTGGATTCATTGAATATAGAAACTTTCCCATGACCATTTCACAGAAACACATTTTTATACACAAAAAGTAGCTAAATGTAGAACAGTAGTATAGATTATCATGTTCTTTGACGTATCTCCCATCAGAGGCAGGGTCTGTGTGTCCTCTCCTTGAACCTGGATGAGGTTGTGACTATTTCAAGCCATAGAGGACGGCAGAAGTGACAAAAAGGATTTCTGAGAAGGGCCATAAAAGGCATTTGAATTTCCCACATGTTTGCTGAAACACTTACACTTAGAGCCCTGAATGGCAATGAGAAGTTGGACTTCCCTGGGGCCACCATGTTGTGAGGAAGCCACGCCAATAGGGATGCTTTGGTGGAAAGTCCTTGTCTTTGAGTCACCCCAGCCCAGAATCCAGACATGTGATTGAATGTAACTCCCCAGCCCTGTCATTTTCCCAGCAGAGGACCTAAACATTTTAAACACAGATGGGCTCTACCTTGTCTGCTGCCTGAATTCCTGACCTCAGAATTCTTTGGGCATAATAAATGAGTTATTTTAAGCTAGTAAATTTTAGTATGCTTTGATATGCAGCAAAATAATGGAAACCAACAGCTGAGCTATAGAAGTATGTAAGGCACAATTCTCAACATTGCGAAGAAAACAAAGCTGAAATTCATTGTGGTCCCTGAATACAAATCTACAAAGAAAAAGACATATACGCTATTATTTCTGATTCTAGAACGAATCCAACAAAGAAGGAAGTTTCTTTCAAGTTAGTTCATAAAAATGAAAAATGAGTAATACTTTGAGAGAATCAGAAGTACAATCATGTTCCAAAAAAAGGAATCATGTGAACTAACTTCATAGCCTCTTTTTAGGAAGGACACTGAGTACAGAATTATCAAACTATTTAATCTGCGGGGAAACGTGAGAAGTCAGATAAAGCTAGGTCATTAAGATTTTTTAATATCCTGCTTGGGAGTTTCCATAGATAAGGTAGATCCTCAAAGATACTGAGCTTTACAAGGACATTTCTGATGGTATTCAGAGGACAGATTGGAAGTCAAGAAACAGATGATAGGAAAAATAATTAATAGATTTTTTTAATATTCTGGATCAAGGATGACAAAACCCAAATAAAGTCAGTATTCATGAGAATACAGAAAATGGGAATGTACAACTAATTTGTTTTTTTTGTTTGTTTGTTTTAGGGGAAAAGGAAGTGATGCAACCAAAGAAAGTGAGGAAAATCATGAAGCACCTGGTATGTCACAGTAGAGGAAACGCATGGTGATAAGAATATGATTTTAAGATACATTCTGTATATTTTAATAACAAAGAAGTGTGTGTGTGTGTGTGTGTATGTGTGTGTAAAGAAATCCAGTCACTGCTGATACAAGGCAGAGTGCATTAGAGATTCCTTTCTATTTAACTTTCCTTGAGCCTCTACAGTACATGTGCACTGGGCTTTTGTGTTCCTTTCACATTTACTTCTAGACAAAACCCTTGGAAATGTATTAGTACATTTCCCATCTACCCACATTCTTTAATACAATTCAATTTCACTTAAAATCATCATTTTTCAAAATGGCTTAGTTAATATAAAATTTCTGCATTTTCCCACCTCAGTTCCAATAAATTTTATAATTATTAGCCTAAAGGAGGCGGGGTGGGGAAGGCAGGGAACTGAAGCAGGCTCTTTATTACATGCTTTGTAGGACTACATGTGATCGCCTAACCACTGAAACACATCTGCCATATCTTATACTCCTCACATGTCTCATTCTATACCTAATATAATCATAACTGATTATTTGTCATATATGATTATTAAGTAAAGTACTTAAAGACTGGTGTTCTTACTATAATGAGGCTATAGGGATGAAAAATAAACTTTAAAAATTATGAAAATAGAGAAAGAAAATGAAATAGAAGAGTGTAAAGGTAAGAGAAATGCATTCATTCACTCAACAAATACTTACTGAATATTTACTATTTGCCAAACACTGTTCCAAGTGCTGAGAATGCAATAGTGAATAAAATAGGTAAAGTCCCTGCCTTCAGGGAGCTTACACACACTTGGAGAGAAAGTGGAGAAAATAAGCAAGTAAAATTCAAGTATATTAGTTATATGTACTTCGGCAGACATTCAGTAGGTGAAAGAGGAGAGGGACTTCTGGAGAAAATAGTAGGGATGGCATGGCATTTGATCAGTCAATCAAACAAGCAAATGGAGGTGAGAAATGAAAATGATACAAATTTCTGGGGAGAAGGCATTTCAGGCCAAACAAGTAGAGTCCCTGAGGCACAAGCATGCTTGACATATTGGAGGAACAGCAAGGAAACCTCGGGAGAGGAATGATCTAGCAATGAAACAAAGATTAAATTAGAGAAATGATAGGGAGTGAGAGGCCGTCAGATCATAAGTGGTCTTCTAAGTCAAAGAAGCTTGGAGAGAATTAAAAGTAGCCTGGACTCGATCTGGGTCCTGTCTCTGCTACTGCCTAGCTCTGAAATCTTAACAAGTCACTCAACCTCTGAGCCTTATTTTTCTCTTGCCTTAAACAGAGATGATATTGAATTACACTCATTTCCTGTAGGGGTCAAGTGAGATAATGCAATGTAATGCTAGGAAGTGCTTAGCACGGCGTCTGAAAACAATGGGAAATAATAATGTTATTGCAGTTATTTTAGATAATACATAATGAAAACCTCAAATATACTACTTTTGAGAGTGGGATGGTGGGGTTAGTATCCTAAACTTTTCAACTATAACATATCCTGAGGATTCTTTGACTACAAGAGATGAAAAACTGTTCAAGACAACTGGTAAAGGAGTTTTGGAAATGTGATGAGGGATGGCGAGGATTAATAGAAGTGTACTTTTGTACCTGCATCCTCATACCTATGGCCTCTCCATGATTCACTGTGCCATGAAGAAAAAAGAAAACATAAGTTGCAATAATAATTTTTCAATAATTATTACTGAATCAATAATAAGTAAAAGCATTGGCTAATATGTAATTAATATTAATAGTATTAATAAATAAGATTCAATAATAAATAGTTATTCTTATCTCTGTCAATTCTGTTTAATACTTTGTTAGAATCTGAGGAACAGCAAATATTTCTCTTGGATATTTAAAAGAAGTGACCATTTAACTAGTTTTGGATTGCATATAATTTTTCCACCTTTCAACCACAAGTTGAAGCCCAATCTTTGGAGTTTATGATTTCTATTCAAGATGGTATCACTCTAAAAACTTACTTGGCATTTGAAAATTTTCCTGATTTTTAGGAATGTGGATCAAGATAATTTTTAGAATCAAGGTCAACCTTAATCTTGACGTTTTTGTCTCTCTATGTGTAAGACTGGAAGCACCTAACCATTGATTTCTGCACTACATTCAAGGGCTAGTACCAAGTGGAAAGGGGTTGAAAAGGAGAGGAAAGCTATCTGTTCTGAGTATTGTCCAAAAGTGAGGTAATGTCCAGAGGCACACCAGCTCTACCCTTCCCACTCCAGGCAGAGAATCTCATCACCTAGAATAGTCTCCCCAAATAGTTTGGGAATCCCACATTTCCAGGAGTTCACTTTACTTCTGATGTATTTCTCTGATGTACTTTTCTTTGAAAAACTGAACTTAGATATCTCTCTTGCTTCTCTGTTCAATGTCTTTGTATTTGAGACAGGATAATATCACATACTTGTTAAAAACCTACTGGGGATCCTTACTGCCTAGAAGAGTACTTCCCAAAACTGTTCTGGGGGGCATCTTCAGGACTTACATAGAAAAAGTTTTCTTGGTCAAATACATATAGGAAATGCTGGGTTAAATCAAGGTAAGCAGATTTCTGACTGAAAGAATTCTCGGATCTTCTTAGTGGTAAATGTGTGTTTCAATCTCCCAAGAGGAAGATATACAGTCAAAAATCTTCTAATTTTATGCATATTGATGAATGACATTTTTGAGATGGCTACTAGGTGTTCTGTGAAATTTAGGTTGGGAATTTCTTAGCTTGGACTTCAAGACTGTCCACTATCTGGTATAATTTACTACTCCATTCACATTTCCTCTCACTCCTCATAGCAATTTCCATGCTTTGACCACATAAACTAATGCCTATTCCTTGAAGACAGAATGTTTTTAATGTTCTCTGCCTCCATTCCAGAGGGAACATTGACAAGTAAACAAACCATTTTGATATAGAGACTATCTTAATGTCTTTTCATATCAAACCCATAGCCTAGCAAAGCCATTAGTACTTGATTACTAGAATAAATAATTGAATCAACTGATACAGCTATAGATATAGTCAAGCTAAAGATTACTCTTATTCCTCATATTTCTTCTTTCTCATTACATGAGTATCTAATTTTCTAGACAACATAACCAAGATCATTTCATTTTGATGAAAAATTTTTATCATCCATTAAGAATAAGCATTCTTTTGTCTGAAAATGCACAAGCTTTCCTATGAGATTCGATTAGCATTTTTCTCCAAAATTAGAGATTATCAGTGCAAATTTATTACATTTATTACGTTTCCATATTTCAAATTTCACTGGTGTGAACCCACTGAGGGAAATTATAGTATGTAATAATAATAGAAAAATAAAAGAGAGAGAGAGAGAAAGCCGAGGAGAAAAAGGGACACACTTGTGAACATCACACAATAGATAAAATAAATGGATTCCTGGCAACTTAGTGATATATACACAAATGGAAAACAGTATAAAATTTGATGCCCAAAATTACAGTTCTACAAATTTAATTCAAGGAAATAAAAACAAGTGTGCAAATATTTCTATACATATGGCAAATACTCGTTGCTTTACTTGTAATAGGGGGAAAATGAAGACCACAGTGTTGTCCAACAATAGAGCATTTGTTACATACATGATAGTATTACATTCTATGGATAGTTTAGATAGTCATAAAAATAATGTTACAGACAAAAGGAAAAGACAACCTGCTGAATGGGAGAAAATAGTTGCAAATGATATGAACCATAAAGGGCTAATATCCAAAATGTATAAAGAGCTTGTACAACTCAATATCAAAAAGCAAAGAACTGAATTTTAAAATGGGCAGAAGACCTGAATAGATATTTTTCCAAAGAAGATATACAGATGGCCAACAGGCACGTGAAAAAATGTTCAACATCACTAATCATCAGAAAAATGCAAATCAAAACCACAATGAGATATCACCTCCCACCTTTCAAAATGGCTATCATCCAAAAGTCTACAAATAATTAATATTGGTGAGGATGCAGAGAAAAGGGAAACCTAATAAATGGTTGATGGGATTGTAGATTGGTGCAGCCACTATGGAAAACAGTATGGAAGCTCCTCATAATACTAAAAATAAAAGCACCATAGGATCCAGCAATTCCACTTCAGGGTATACATCCAAAGAAAACAAAAACATTAATTCAAAAAGATACATGCACACAAATGTTCACAGCAGCATTATTTACAACAGCCAAGATATGGAAGCAACCTAAGTGATGAATATATAAAGAAGACACAAGATATATACATACACACACAATAAAACATATATATACACACAATGGAATATTAGTTATAAAAAAGAATGAAATTCCGCCATTTCCAACAACATGGATGGACTTAGGGAGTATTACCCTTAGTGAAATGAGACAGAGAAAGACAAATACTCTATGTTATCATTTCCATGTGGATCTAAAAAATAAAACAAACAAATGTATATAACAAAACAGAAAAAGACTCACAAATACAGAGAACAAACTAAGTGGTTACCAGTGTAGAGAGGTTGGGGGGAGGGGAGAGATAGAAGTATGGGATTAAGAGACACAAACTACTATGTATAAAATATATGAGCTACAAGGATATATTGCACAGCACAGGGAAATATAGTCATTATTTTGTAATAATTTTAAAATGGAGTATACTCTATAAAAACATTGAATCACTATGTTGTACAGCTGAAACTAATATACTGTAAGTCAACTATACTCCAGTTAAAAAAAACTTTAAACCAGTTTGAACTTCACATGCTTTGGGGAGATATCAGAAATATTATCAAATGAAAGAATCTATTCAATTCAAAATAGCATTAAAATAATCAACTTTTAATTAAGGAGCTAAAACTAAAAAATATATATTACAGAACACTCTTTCAAGCTCTGTTTCAAAGAGTCATCAGGGGATTGCTGGTTCAATCCTAACCTAACAATTTAAGTTTATAGGTGTGCATAGTCTGTTTCTCAGAAGGGCATAACTTTGAGAGACATCTGGACATTCTATAAATACGAAATTGTTCTGCACACCTCCCTTTAGTGTCAAGACAGGCACAAGATGAATATTATTTTTCTCTCTCCCCCTTTCTTGCCTCAGCATTCCATAAACTGAACTGCTGAGATTCTTTGGGACTGTTTTGGAAGTAGAAGAAGGTTATTGTCAAGTGAACTGTGTCTGTTCTGCTTCATGGTTCTGTTTGCAGACCTGAAGCAGATGTGCAGGCAAATTCAATTTACCTTAATTCGTCCCAGTTTAATTAGCAGCTGGGTTACTCCTGGCTCCAGGAAAGCAAGAGAATGACAGTATAACAGAGTGTCTGTCCTCTAGAAACAACTTTCCCCTCCGGAAAGCTACTTGATCAATAGATAAATCTTACTATGTTGACACCAAAAGGGACAGACTTCTAATACCAGTTAATTCTAAACAAAACCACTCTCCTCAGCTTCAAGAAAAACTTGTGTCTTATGTGAATATATGTTGTATTATTGGAAATGGCAGATGCATTAAGACATAATCCTCTAACCAAAGTTGAGAATTAAGTTCACATTTGCAAATTCCCCATCGTCTAGGCAATTTGGGGGGAGCAGAAGGTCTTATGGACATTAATTTAAGGTAGAATGGAGTAAAAACGATCAGGTATAAATCTATTATACCATTATATTAATTAAGTATAGAAATATCACGCCTTAAGAAGCATCACTCTATTCTCTTTTTAAATTTATTGTGGTAAAATGCACATAACATAATCTTAACCATTTTTAAGTATATAGTTCAGTGGTAGAAAATACATTTATAATGTTGTGCAACCATCACCACCATCCATTTACATAAGTTTTCATCTTATAAAAGTAAAACTCTATGTCCATTAAACAATAATCCCTCAGTTCCCTTTCCACTCAGCCCCAGGTAACCACTATTCTACCTTTTGCCTCTGTGATTTTGACTACTTTAAGCGCCTCATATAAGTGGAATCATAAAATATTTGTCTTATTGTGACTGGTTTATTTCACTTAGAATAATGTCCTCAAGGTTCAACCATGTTGCAGTGTGTGTCAGAGTTTCCTTCCTTTTTAAGGCTAAATAATATTCCATCGTATGTATATAACACATTTGCCTATCTATTCATTGGTCAATGGACACTTTGGTTGCTCCCATGTTTTAGCTATTGTGATTACAGTGCTTACTGAAAAGGCATAAATGTGCATAAGCTCATAATATAGTAGCTAATATCAGAACCCATGCTGGTTTAAAGAAATGAGTCATAACCACTGAGTAACCAGACGACAAAAGTTGGAAGTGACTTGGAGGAAAAAAACTCTGTAAGACTGTCAGTCAACAATATATATAATCCTCAGTGATGATGCTAAAACGCTGTGCATGTGTTCTTCTTCTATTATGTTCCAGACACTGTGTCAGGTGTGTGTGTGTATTATTTTCTGTTTACCTTTGCAGACACTCTATTAAGTAGGTATCATTATCTTTATTCAGCTTTTTTTTAAGAATAGCTCAGATATAAGTTATGATTAACCCCAAAATACTGAAATATGAATCAGTTTGATTCATTTGCACATATTACAGAAGTAAATTTTCACAATAGGGAAATAACACAAGGGCAAATGCTAGAGAGTCAAGTTTGTACTAGTGCAAATTATGAAATTTAATTAAATAATCCATAAATCATTGAAATGCAACTATCGACAGAAAAAGGCTTTTTTCCTTCCATGTTGAGTGTGCTAGAAAAAACATATATCTTTGAGCGACAAAGGAGAAAAACTCTGATGAATTAAGTGTGAGAGATATCTGTGAAAAGGGCCTGAACCCAAATTCCCTTCTAGTTCCCTTTGAAGTACTTTTTCTCCTGAAATCAGAAATTACAGACAATTCGCTATGAGAATGTCGTGTAATAAGAAAGACTACATGGGTTCCAATCAATGGAAACATACTGAAAGAAAAGACCATATGACCCTACCTGGAGACCTTGGCAAATGGAAGCAGTATTTATTTATATATTATTGATAAGTTAAAATGTCTAGGTTATGTATCTTTTAACTGATGCTCAACTTTCAATTAAATAACTTGATTTGATTAGGTCCCATAAAAGGAACAAAAACAAATCTATGGTTATCAAAGGGGAAACGTTGGGGAGAGGGATAAATTGGGAGCTTCGGACTAACATACACACACTACTATATATAAGATAGATAAGCAAAGAGGACCTACTGTATAGCACAGGGAACTCTACTCAATATTCTGTGATAACCTATATGGGAGAAGAATCTGAAAAAGAATGAATATATGTATACGTATAACAATCACTTTGCTGTACACCTGAAACTAACAACATTGTAAATCAACTATACTCTAATAAAATTAAAAAAAAAAGACAGTGGTGGGTGGGTCTTCTCAATCTATACTTTCCTATTTAATTTTGATTTTAAAAGGTAATTAAAATTAAATTTAAAAAAGGAATTCAGCTTTACCTATATCAGACTGTTGAGTACTTAATGAGACAATGCACATATTTCCCATAGAACAATTATCTAGCATGTATTAATTATCCAATCAATGTTGGTTATTATAGTTGTAGTGCTAATAATGGCATTAGTAATAAGGGTGATAAAGCAAGATACTTAAATATAGACATGTAAGAATATTTAACTTGTCAGTTGAAGATGCAAATAATTTCAACAGGACAGGTAAGTTAAAAGCTACAAAAAGGCAGGCCACACACTGCCCTAATAAGAAAATTTCTGCCCAGTATTTGGATGGGCTTTCTCAAAAGTAGTAAGTGTTGTGCTATAAGAAACTCACTCATAGACTAGATAACCCTATGAAAGTGATTTTAAAGAAGATGGTTTGGGAGCCCTGTGTAAGAATCCTGAAAGGGTTCCTCCATATCTGAGCATTAATCATTTCAATGAGTTCCTTTAGTTTCCTCCCTTGACAGAAGTGATCCATCAGCCTTGGGGACCAAAGGCTGCTAAGCATATGCTTTTGCCCTTTATAAGCTCTTAAGGATACACAGACAAACACAGGCAGCAGTAAAAGTGACTCAACTTCATACTTGGATCATTTATCTTGCAACACAAGATGTATTGATTTGCCAGGGTGGAAGTGAGGGGTGGAGGACTGATTCCAGAATTTGTAAAACATGAATACAGGAGCAATGACAAAATTGACAACAGTTGTTAAACCATCCTAACCGTAATGGATTTAGCTCGATAAAAAAGCCCAACACACCTGGCCCAATATCTTCCCAGCAATGTCAGATTTGCTTTTGTAAAAAAAACCAAACCATCATCTTCCCTCCAACCAATAAATACAGAAGACTACTGGGATATTCTAGAATCCACATACAAGTCCGAGAAACTTATTTCAAATTTCATCTGACCTTTTGTGAGTGCAGCTACCACCAGCATTTGCTGATTTTTCTGCCCAAACTTAGACCCCCAAAACACTTCTAGTGCTATGGACAACACCTTCAGAATTTCAAAATGACTCAAAAATTTAGGCTTCAACTTCTTCGGAGTGTGACTTGCCATAACACGGAAAAAGTGCTTTGTGAATATTTAAAGGAAGTTCAGATCTCATGTATATGACCTGCCTATTTGGGGTTTTTTAAACGGCTGAATTTTATCAGTATATCTGAAATTAAGATGTCTCAGTGTTGATCCCAATGACCGTTTTCCTGTACTCAACAATTACCTCTGAAAAAGTGGCAAATATAGCCAGTAGATAATGTGAAGTGCTAGACATTTTTCTACTTTGCTACTACCTCGCTATACATTGGGTGGAATTTATCAGCATGAAAATCTCATATCTAGAACTCTAACATTTGAGTATGTTGAAACACATATCTGCCCATCTTTCCAAATTTTAATAAGCATTTACAGAACACCTACGATATGCCAGGTACTGTGTATTGAGTGGCGAACAAATCAGAAAATTCCGATTCTCTAGAACCTTGAGCTAGCAGAAACGACAGATATTAACTAAAGAATATAAATATTTCGTCTTCTTTTTTAAACGACATAATTGTTAGTTTTAGAAGGTATTAACAAGTATCATCCTGTTCACATTTGTATTAAAGGACCTGGTTCCTGACGTATAATTGATGCAAAGTAATTATTTGATAAATAGATGAAATATATTTCTGGGAATATATAGTGGGGAGTTATATCAATCAGCTCTGATAGTCTGATTTCCTAAAATATTCATTATTTCACTAACTAAAATTTTTAGCATACATCAAGTTGCAGAGGAACATGAAAGAATGCATGCACCACATACCGCTCCTTGGCAACTGCTCCACCTTTGGATACTCAGCCAGATAACATGTAATCAGCTTTCCCCAGTGCAGGCCATGCTGACATTGTTTCTCCTGTAAACATGGGACCTTGGAGAAGCATGTAAAATCTTCCCACATCGCTGCCTCCAGCATCCATCTGGAAACAGATCGTTTCATGTTCTTGGTGGGCATCCCAGATGTATTCTGTCACTCCGTTAAGATATTCTTGTGTCACTTGCTGACACCACATAAATCTCTAATGTCACCTGCACTTTCCCTGGCTATTCTTTCATGAGCACTTTCCCCTCTCCCACCATCTCCACCTCCAGCTCTGCAGAGAATTAAATGCAAGGCATGTGTAATGTGTAGAAAGATGTCAAATACTGTGAGGTGAAAAAGATGTGTAGAGAGAAGTCACATACAGATAATGAACAGCAACTTGCCTTCATACCATTAAAAGCCTGGCTTCAGTGGGCACCAATAATTATTTCACACTATTATAACCCTCATGTTACTATGGCTTACATAGGTAGGAAAATCATGTTCCTAGACTGTTATACTTTAGGGGACTACATTGGACAGGAAATTTTGTTTAGGTTGGATGGGTTTCTTTTAATAATAATGACTGATAAAATCTCAATTATTCATTCATCAAACATCTATTGGACTCCTATGTGCCAGTCAATGTGCCTGGGACAAATTCCGCATGAGTAACTCAAAGAACTTTGATAGAAAGAATAATCTACATGATAATTACTACAATTTATCACAAATCCTATAAACAAATAAGTGGAGGGAGCTATGCAAATACATACATGTAAGGGCTCCTAAACCAATCTCAAGGGTTGAGGAAAGATTTTTCTGGACAAAGGAAAGTCTAAGCTAAACCATACAGGATAATTAGGAATTGGCTAATTATTTATTTACCCTATAATGATATATTGAGAACTTTGGCAACATGCAATATAATATTCCAAGCACACTAAGAGTAGAAGAAGAGAGTGCAGAAAAAGATAATGGCATTGCATGGAGAAAAAATAAGTACAAACTAATGAAAGTTTCAAGCCTCATAAAGCTTGTGAATGGAGAGTCATTCACTGGTATAGGTAATGCAAGACGAGAAACAAGTTTGAGGAGGATACTTTTATCTTGGACTTTAATTTGAGGAGACGGGTCATTTAAATGTAGTTAGTTGGTTCTAAATTCAGAGCAAAAATCAGAAAACATTAATAAAAGTGAAGGTCACAGGTGAGATCAAAAGTCTCCCAAATTCCAATATCTGCTTTATATTCTTCTGAATAACTAAATTTAATTCACTATTGCGATGGTCCCTCATCCTGTTCTTCCTAGTACCTTAAATCTAATGAATTATTGGTCTTACGCATTCATACAGTTGCTACGTCCAGGCACTAGGAATGTAGAGATGGATAAAAATTAATTCCTGTCATTGAAAAGCTCAAGAGGATAATCTATTCAATGTGTTTTTCTCAAAAAATTATTCTTTGACAGTCAGCAAATATTTCCCCAAATACTCTACCTCTCTGAAATATTAATGGGAATTTTTGAAGAGGAAGTATTTACGGTCAAATACATTTAGGAAACTGCTTTTTTTTTTAGCCCACTCTTGTTGACTCACAATTCAACTGGCATTATAACAGTGACAAGAAAACCTAAAGCAAAGAAACTTGTTTAACTTAGTTTATTTGGTCATGAAATCCATTGTTATTGCTTCTTTGTGTGCCTTATATTAACATCACATTAATAACATTCCTCATTATTTGTCTCTCATGCAAATTTACACTAATGTATACCCTCTAGCTTGTATGTTTTTCATCTCCTTCCAGCCACTTACATAACTGGACTCTCAATCCCAGAGGGTTTTTTTAAAATTAATTAATTAATTTATTTATTTTTTAATTTTTGGCTGTGTTGGGTCTTCGTTGTTATGTGTGGGCTTTCTCTAGTTGCGCTGAGCAGGGGCTACTCTTTGTTGCAGTGTGCGGGCTTCTCATTGTCGCAGCTTCTCTTGCTGCAGAGCACAGGCTCTGGTTGCACAGGCTTCAGGAGCTGTGGCATGTGGGCTCAGTAGTTGTTGCTTCCAGGATCTAGAGTGCAGGCTCAGTAGTTGTGGCACATGGGCTTAGTTGCTCCACGGCATGTGGGATCTTCCCGGGCCAGGGCTCGAACCTGTGTCCCCTGCATTGGCAGGCAGATTCTTAACCACTGTGCCAACAGGGAAGCCCTCCCAGAGGGTTTTATGACAAACTTTTTAACACACCAAGCACAACCTCGATTGGGAGTTTGAAAACATCCTTCCCCAATAAACTTTGATTTTACCAAGAGCTTGCAAAATTCCGTATTGCTACATCCCAGGGAGAGGACTGGGGTTGGCTGTGTGAACACAGCCTGAAGGGGGCTAGTGCACCACAGCTAGCTGGAAGGGAGTCTGAGAAAAAGGCTGGAACTGCCTAAGAGCCACGAGACGACTGTTTCAGGGTGCGTGAGAAGAGGGGATTCAGAGCACCACCTAAATGAGCTCCAGAGACGGGCATGAGCCACGGCTATCAGGGTGGACACCAAAGATAGGCATGAAATGCTACAGCTGCTGCAGCCACCAAGAAGCCTGTGTGCAATCAAAAGTCACTCTCCACACCTCCCCTCCCGGGAGCCTGTGCAGCCCACCACTGCCAGGGTCCCGTGATCCAGGGACAACTTCCCTGGGAGAACACACAGTGCCCCTCAGGCTGTTGCAACGTCACGACGGCCTCTGCCGCCGCAGGCTCGCCCCGCATTCTGTACCCCACCCTCCCCCAGCCTGAGTGAGCAAGAGCCCCCTAATCAGCTGCTCCTTTAACCCCGTCCTGTCTGGGCAGGAACAGACACTCTCAGGTGACCTACATGTAGAGGTGGGTCCAAATCCAAAGCTGAACCCCGGGAGCTGTGCGAACAACGAAGAGAAAGGGAAATCTCTCCCAGCAGCCTCAGGAGCAATGGATTAAAGCTCCACAATCAACTTGATGTACCCTGCATCTGTGCAATACCTGAATAGACAACGAAACATCCCAAAATTTAGGTGGTGGAATTCGGGAGCTACTGTAGTCTTGCGGTTTGTTTTCTGCATCTAATTTGTTTCTGGTTTTATGTTTATCTTAGTTTAGTATTTAGAGCTTATTATCACTGGCAGATTTGTTTATTGATTTGATGCTCTCTTCCTTTATATATATATATATATATATATATTTTTATTTCTTCTCTTTTAGTGAGTGTGTATGTTTATGCATCTTTGTGTGATTTTCTCTTTATAGCTTGCTCTTACCATTTATCCTAGGGTTCTGTCTGTTTGTTTTTTTTTTTTTTAGTATAGATTTTTGCACTTGTTATCATTGGTGAATTTGTTTATTGGTTTGGTTGGTCCTTTTTTATTACTTTTTAATTTTTTTTATGTTAATAACTATTTTTTTAAATTTTACTTTCTTTCTTTTCTTCTGAGCAGTGTGGCTGACAGTGTCTTGGTGCTCTGGCTGGGTGTCAGGCCAGAGCCACTTAGGTGCGAGAGCCAAGTTCAGGACATTGGTCCACCAGAGACGTCCCAGGCCCACATAATATCAAACAGCAAAAGCTCTCCCCGAGATTTCAATCTCAACTCTAAGACCCAGCTCCACTCAAAAACCAGCAAGCTATGGTGCTGGATACCCCATGCCAAACAACTGACAGGAACACAACCCTATCAATTAGGAGAGAGGCTACCTAAAATCATAACTTCACAGACGCCCCCAAAACACACCACAGGACGCAGTCCAGCCCACCAGAAAAACAAGATCCAGATTCATCCACCAGAACACAGGCACCAGTCCCCTCCACCAGGAAGCCTACACAACCCACTGAACCAACCTTAGCCACTGGGGGCAGACACCAAAAACAATGGGAACTACAAACCTGCAGCCTGCGAAAAGGAGACCCCAAACACAGTAAGTTAAGCAAAATGAGAAGACACAGAAATACACAGCAGATGAAGGAGCAAGGTAAAAACCCACCATATCAAACAAATGAAGAGGAAATACACAGTCTACCTGAAAAAGAATTCAGAGTAATGATAATGAAGATAATCCAAAAGCTTGGGAATAGAATGGAGAAAATACAAGAAATATTTAACAAGGACTGAGAAGAACTAAAGAGCAAACAAACAAGTATGAACAACACAATAAATGAAATTTAAAATACTCTACAAGGAATCAATAGCAGAATAACTGAGGGAGAAGAAACGATAAGTGACCTGAAAGATAAAATAGTGGAAACAGCTACCACAGAGCAGAATGAAGAAAAAAGAATGAAAAGAATTGGGGACAGTCTCAGAGACTTCTGAGACAACTATAATGCACCAACATTTGAAGTATAGGGGTCCCAGAAGAAAAAGAGAAAAACAAAGGGACTGAGAAAATATTTGAAGAGATTGTAGTTGAAAACTTCCCTAACATGGGAAAGGCAATAGTCAATCAAGTCCAGGAAGGACAGAGAGTCCCATGCACGATAAATCCAAAGAGAAACACACCAAAACACATAATAATCAAACTATCAAAAATTAAATACAAAGAAAAAATATTAAAAGCAGCAAGGGAAAATCAACAAATAACACAGAATGGAATCCCAGTAAGTTTAACAACTGATTTCTCTGCAGAAACTCTACAAGCCAGAAGGGTGTGGCAGGACATATTTAAAGTGATGAAAGGAAAACACCTACAACCAAGATTACTCTACCCAGCAAGGATCTCATTCAGCTTCGACAGAGAAATTAAAACCTTTACAGACGAGAAAAACCTAAGAGAAATCAGCACCACCAAACCAGCTTTACAACAAATCCTAAAGGAACTTCTCTGGGGAGGAAACACAATAGAAGGAAAATTCCTACACTAACAAAACCACAACAATTAAGAAAATGGTAATAGGAACATACATATCAATAATTACTTTAAACGTAAATGGATTAAATACTCCAACTGAAAGACACAGACTGGCTGAATGGATACAAAAACAAGACCCATATATATGCTGTCTTCAGGAGACCCACTTCAGAACTAGGGACACATACAGACTGAAAGTGAGGGGATGGAAAAACATATTCCATGCACATGGAAATCAAACGAAAGCTGGAGTAGCTATACTCAGATAAAATAGACTTTAAAATAAAGAATGTTACAAGAGAGAAGGAGGGCCACTACATAATGATCAAGAGATCAATCCAAGAAGAAGATATAACAATTGTAAATATTTATGCACCCAACATAGGAGCACATCAATACATAAGGCAAATGCTAACATTCATAAAAAGGGAAATCGACAGTAACACAATCATAGTAGGGGACTTTAACACACCACTTTCACCAATGGACAGATCATCCAAAATGAAAATAAGGAAACACAAGCTTTAAGTGATACATTAAACAATATGGACTTAATTGATATTTATAGGACATTCCATCCAAAAACAACAGAATACACTTTCTTCTCAAGTGTTCATGGAACATTCTCCAGGATAGATCATATCTTGGGTCACAAATCAAGCCTTGGTAAACTTAAGAAAATTGAAATCATATCCAGTATCTTTTCCAACCACACCACTATGAGACTACATATCAATTACAGGAAAAAAATCTGTAAAAAATATAAACACATGCAGGCTACACAACACTCTACTAAATAAGCAAGAGATCACTGAAGAAATCAGAGAAGAAATCAAAAAATACCTAGAAATAAATGACTATGAAAACACGACAACCCGCAACCAATGGAATGAAGCAAAGGCAGTTCTAAGACGCAAATTTATAGCAATACAATCCTACCTCAAGAAACAAGAAACATCTCAAATAAACAATCTAACATTACACCTAAAGCAATTAGAGAAAGAAGAACAAAAATAACCCAAAGTTAGCAGAAGGAAAGAAATCATAAAGATCAGATCAGAAATAAATGAAAAAGAAAGGAAGGAAACAATAGCAAAGATCAATAAAACTAAAAGCTGGTTCTTTGAGAAGATAAACAAAATTGATAAACCATTAGCCAGACTCATCAGGAGAAAAAGGGAGAAGACTCAAATCAATAGAATTAGAAATTAGAAAGAAGAAGTAACAACTGACACTGCAGAAAAACAAAGGATCATGAGAGATTACTACAAGCAACTCTAAGCCAATAAAATGGACAACCTGGAAGAAATGGAGAAATTCTTCGAAAAGCACAACCTTCCAAGCCTGAACCAGGAAGAAATAGAAAATATAAACAGATCAATTGCAAGCACTGAAATTGAAACTGATTAAAAATCTTCTAACAAACAAAGGCCAGGACCAGATGGCTACATGGCTTCACAGGTGAATTCTATCAAACATTTAAAAAAGAGCTAACATCTATCCTTCTCAAACTCTTCCAAATTAAAGCAGAGCGAGGAACACTCCCAAACTCATTCTACGAGGCCACAATCACCCTGATACCAAAACCAGACAAAGATGTCACAAAAAAAGAAAACTACAGGCCAATATCACTGATGAGCATCGATGCAAAAATCCTCAACAAAATACTAGCAAACAGAATCCAACAGCACATTAAAAGGATCATACACCATGATCAAGTGGGGTTTATCCCAGGAATGCAAGGATTCTTCAATATATGCAAATCAATACAATGCACCATATTAACAAACTGAACAAGAAAAATCATATGATCATCTCAATAGATGCAGAAAAAGCTTAAGACAAAATTCAACACTCATTTATGATAAAAACCCTCCAGAAAGTAGGCATAGAGGTAACTTACCTAAACGTAATAAAGGCCATATATGACAAACTTACAGCCAACATCGTTCTCAATGGTGAAAAACTGAAAACATTTCCACTAAGATCAGGAACAAAACAAGGTTGTCCACTCTCACCGCTATAATTCAACATAGTTTTGGAAGTTTTAGTCACAGCAATCAGAGAAGAAAAGGAAATAAGAGGAATCCAAACTGGAAAAGAGAAGTAAAACTGTCACTGTTTGCAGATAACATGATACTATACATAGACAATCCTAAAGATGCTACCAGAAAACTACTAGAGCTAATCAATGAATTTGGTAAAGTAGCAAGGTACAAAATTAATGCATAGAAATCTCTTGCATTCTTATACACTAATGATGAAAAATCGGAAAGAGAAATTAAGGAAACACTCCCATTTACCACTGCAACAAAAAGAACAAAATATGTAGGAATAAACCTACCTAAGGAGACCTGTATGCAGGAAACTATAAGACACTGATGAAAGAAATTAAAGATGATACAAACAGATGAAGAGATATACCATGTTCTTGGATTGGAAGAATCGACATTGTGAAAATAACTATACTACCCAAAGCAATCTACAGATTCAATGCAATCCCTATCAAACTACCAATGGCATTTTTCACAGAAGTAGAACCAAAAATTTCACAATTTTTATGGAAACACAAAAGACCCTGAATAGCCAAAGCAATCTTGAGAAAGAAAAACGGAGCTGGAGGAATCAGGCTCCGTGACTTCAGACTATATCACAAAGCTACAGTAATCAAGACAGTATGGTACTGGCACAAAAACAGAAATATAGATCAATGGAATGGGATAGAAAGCCCAGAGATAAACCCACACACATATGGTCACCTTATTTTTGATAAAGGAAGCAAGAATATACAATGGAGAAAAGACAGCCTCTTCAATAAGTGGTGCTGGGAAAACTCGACAGCTACATGTAAAAGAATGAAATTAGAACACTCCCTAACACCATACATAAAAATAAACTCAAAATGCATTAAAGACCTAAATGTAAGGCCAGACACTATCAAACTCTTAAGGGAAAACATAGGCAGAACACTCTATGACATACATCACAGCTAGATCCTTTTTGACCCACTTCCTAGAGAAATGGAAATAAAAACAAAAATAAACAAGTGGGACCTAATGAAACTTCAAAGCTTTAGCACAGCAAAGGAAACCATAAACAAGACGAGAAGACAACCCTCAGAATGGGAGAAAATATTTGCAAATGAAGCAACTGACAAAGGATTAATCTCCAATATTTACAAGCAGCTCATGCAGCTCAATATCATGAAAACAAACAACCCAATCTCAAAATGGGCAGAAGATCTAAACAGACATTTCTCCAAAGAAGATATACAGATTGCCAACAAACACATGAAAGGATGCTCAACATCACTAATCATTAGAGAAATGCAAATCAAAACTACAATGAGGTATCACCTCACACAAGTCAGAATGGCCATCATCAAAAATCTACAAACAGTAAATGCTGGAGAGGGTGTGGGATAAGGGAACCCTCTTGCACTGTAGGTGGGAATGTAAATTGGTACAGCCACTATGGAGAACAGTATGGAGGTTCCTTAAAAAATGAAAAAATAGAACTACCATACAACCCAGCAATCCCACTACTGGGCATATACCCTGAGAAAACCATAATTCAAAAAGAGTCATGCACCACAATGTTCATTGCAGCTTTATTTACAATAGCCAGGACATGGAAGCAACCTAAGTGTCCATCAACAGATGAATGGATAAAGAAGATGTGGCACATATATACAATGGAATATTACTCACCCATAAAAAGAAATTAAACTAAGTTATTTGTAGTGAGGTGGATGGACCTAAAGTCTATCATACAGAGTGTAGTAAGTCAGAAAGAGAAAAACAAATACCGTATGCTAACAAATATATATTCTAAAAAAAAAAAAAGGTTCTGAAGAACCTAGGGGCAGGACAGGAATAAAGACACAGATGTAGAGAATGGACTTGAGGACACAGGGAGGGGGAAGGGTAAGCTGAGACAAAGTGAGAGAGTGGCATGGACATATATACACTACCAAATGTAGATAGGTAGTGGGAAGCAGCCGCGTAACACAGGGAGATCAGCTCGGTGCTTTGTGTCCACATAGAGGGGTGGGATAGGGAGTGTGGGAGAGAGACGCAAGAGGGAGGAGATATGGGGAAACATGTATATGTATAGCTGATTCACTTTGTTATACAACAGAAACTAACACACCATTGTAAAGCAATTATACTCCAATAAAGATGTTTAAAAAAAAGGTTTCCCAACAGGAAAAAAAAAGAAATTCTGTATTGCTTTCTCCAAGTTTCCAAAGCCCTTACTATCTATATATTAATGTTTTCTCTAAATCTAGTTTAAATCTAATAACTTTTTGCAATCATCTAAGCAATAATATTTGTGACATAATGGGTTTGAGATCAATTGCATTTGCTAATACACATTAAGTTAAATACATATTTTAAAGAAAGTTTATGTAGTACCTAAAATCATCTCACACTCCACAAGTATCATGGGGAGAACATTTTGAGAAACAGTGAATTAACTAATAGAAATTCTCTCTTTTCTGCATCTACTTATATATATGCAAAATACTAAGATTTCTGGAACAACAGTTGGACAAAATTCTAAGTTGAAGAAAAATGTGATTTTAAAGTCAGTTTCCGATATTCTAGACAATTCACGTGAAATGAAAAAGGTTATTGGTAATTAACCAAATATTTCAGTAGGATTCAATAAAAACAAATCTATTATCATGTGTTGAAGGCAACCTTATTGGGAAAATATATGTCCTGAAATAAAGACCGTAATGAGGAACTGAAAACAATCAAACAAAACCCAAATAAAATACTTAAAAATTCAGGCAATGGAATTGTGGTTGACAAATAAGTAACCTATATTTCCCATGACATCTGAAAAATAAACAGAATCCTTACTTTCCAATAGCAGCCTAAGAGAACTGATTCAAAGATTGATGTGGGACCCTTGTTTGTGGGACAACAAGGTATGCTAGAAACGCTCAATAATTATAATGTCTACATCTCAATAGCTTTATGTTATCATCACTTTGGAGTACTACTATAAAATATTTTTGTTAAGACACATTGTAAAAATTGGTTGATTTTGGTTTCTTTGGGGAGATTTGAAACCCTAAATGGTAGAGCCATAAATGTGCAGAGATGATACTTCAGGAGAAGAGAACTATATAGTCCTATGAAGAAAGTAGTCCAGGACTATCAGAAGTTAAGTGAGTTTTGTGACCCTTCTTGAACTCACAATATCACCTTTTCAAAAAAGGTGAAGATGCAATGTACTTTTTATATGCATACAACATTAGAAATACTAGAAACATTGGGGGTACACGTATTAACAAGCTGGAAATTTTCTGTCCATTACCTCCACCACCACTACCACTCTAAGAGCTACTGCTAATTAACTTCTATTAAACACATTATCTGTGAGCTATTTTGCTAAAACTTTCATATGGTTTCATTAGTCCTTAAAGTAATCCTACCATGAAGTTACACTATTATCTCCAATTTCATATATGGACACTGAAACTTGTAGAGACTGAAATACTGAATGATGGGTCTACACAACACATAAGCAATGGCTAACACACATTTTTTCTTTGAAGCAACTTTGAGGGCAACGTCTTTGAATAAATGTAAAACACAAAGTTCGGTCCCTGGCATATATTAGGTGCTGAATACATTTTAGTTCTCTAAAACTCTATCAAATAAACTTTGTATATTAAAATAGATGGTGGCTATGCCTTTGTGCATTTCTCTCATTGGGCTTGCTGAGTCATTGACAATTATTTAAAGTAGATAGTATAAGTTATTAATAAAGGGAATTGTGATTTTCTCATGTCATACAGCTGGTACATGATGAAGCCAGAATGAAAACCAGGTTTATGAATTTCAGATATAATGCTCTATTTGCCTTCAATGTAGAGGAAGATCTCACACCCCTTCGAATTTGAGGTGAATTTTTTTACCCTATAAGAAACATAGGTGAATTTCTAGACACACTTAGGATCATAAAGAATGGGAACAGAAAGAAATGATAGGTACAATGAATAAGAGGAATGATGATACCACTTTAGGCATGTCAATCTGCTAGGAAAGCCCACAGTTTCAGAAAAAGTGAATGGGGAATCTACCCTATAGCAGCAGCTTCGGAAATGAAAACTGGATTGTAAAAGTGTCTTACATTTCAACTAAGTGTTCAACATATATAAAATGGAATGCTTGCAGGAGTTTAACAGGATTAAACCAAGGATCATACCAAAATGACAGTTCCACTTAAAAGATGAATTGTAAAGTCACTAAAGTACAGAGGGAGGTCAAGCCACAGCAGGAGTTTATTGCTAAAGGATTGATGAAGTGACATTTTCCAATAAAGGGAGACAACAATCGTTTTGAAAAATAAAATCAGAAGTATATTCAGGGCTCATGGGAAAGAGTCAGGTAGTATTACCAGGAATCTTTCAAAAATCACCAACTATTTTATTTAATACATGACCAAACATCTCAAAATATCCCTACTTAAATTCACAAATACAATCATGTATTAAGAAAACATTACCCTCATTTTAGCCCACTAACAGGGTTGTTAATTAGTTCTGTGTTCCAAAAAATGAACAATAACTGAAAAATTATCTAATTAGTATGCACAAAAACTAACCAAAGAATTTTGCTTTGAAATATAAAAACAAAAATGGAAATAATTACAAAGGATGCAACTTATTAATTATGGACACATTTTATAGCATTTGTGTTTAAAGATTCAAGTATTACCTCTGCCTTAGGATTCCTGGGTAACTTTTCACTGACTTTTGAGACCCTGGGTAACTTTGCATAAAAACAGTCATTTAAAAAAAAAAAGTTTCATTTAGGACTTTTTAGTTCAGAGTTTTAGGTGCTAAGATGTATACCTAAATTGCCGTCATCACCAATGAGATAATGAAGGTGAGAAGAGATGTATGAACATCGCATAGAATCTACAGGAGATAACAGATGAATCCATAGAAGGAAGTGAAGTGACTATCTCAAGGCCACGTTACTCTAAAAGCAAAACTGCCACTAGTTGAGTCAATTCCATTTGAAAAGTAAATCATGACTCAATCTAAAGGATTCCCTGTGCTGACTATTCTTGACCTTATTCTAATATTACAATACCTTGAAAATATTTTCTGTATGCATGGACTTTAATTTTAAACTACATGAGGATAGGACTGTAACAGTTTTGCAGATCTTATTTTCTTAGTTCACATCTGTATATATTCTTGTTAAAATGTGACTGCTTGTTTGTCCCACTTCCTCAGGGGGACTTTCAAAGAGTTTTGAGCTACCCTGGAACAAATACAATACTCTGGGAATACAATATTAAAGAGTTATATGTAAATGGACATCCAAATTTTAGGTTTGGTTAACAGTACCATGAATACTTTGTGACTAGTCTTGCAAAAATCCCCAGACATAGAGCCTAGGTTGTGGAGCGTATGTTTTCGCTGGCTTTACTGGTGGCTGCTTCTGGTTAAGGTCAAGACTTACTGATAACATAATCAGCAGAATAAATGGCAGCACAGATAATAATAAAAATCATCAAGCTCAACAAGGACTATGCAACCCATATTTGATATTAATACATTAAAGTGGAAATCTGTCATCTGAAACCCAAGCACTTAAACTTTCTAAGTCACTTTAAAGAATGAAACATTACTGAATAAAATATAAATTCCTCTCTGTACACTCAGTAAAGCAATTTTCTTTTTAAAAAACATACAATTAGGGGACAAGTAGAAATATAAAAGAAAGATGGGCTATTCAAGCCACTTTTTCACCCAAAGAACATAACAGGGCTACTTCCTCAGTTGATCTTACTCCTCAGGTATTTCTTATGTTTTTTTTTTTTTTTTTTTTTTTCACGCAACTTGGTCCCTTAAAAACAGCCAACTGCTTCATATGGGATTCAATAGAAGAAAAAGCAATGTGTTTCCTTATTAGAGGAAAACATTCTGCTGGACTCATGTGGGAATACTTTGTGTCTATTTTGTACATTATGAATAATTTAAAGTCTTTTCAAGGGTAACTTTCACCCTACCTGCTGACACTGGGGCCATTGTTCCTTGTAAATCAGTAACTATATACAGTCATCCTATCCTGGATTTATGATCTTGAGAAAGACATTTACCTTCTTGGACATTAGTTTCCTCATCTGCTAAAGGAGATAAATTTTCTTTAAGGTACCTTTTAGTGGTAACATTCTGTGATTCTAGGGAATACAGTTCAATGCATGGAATATATGTAAAAACATTTTGCTCAGTGAAAACTTACATATTTGTATATTCTTATTCTCAGAGCCACTACCCTTGAAGAGTCTCTTTCTTCATCTCCTACTTCTTACCTCACCCAAAAGCTGCCCCATGGTCAGGGAAATTAACTGTCCATTTGAGAATGTTCCATTATCAATACTTTAAAATTTGGTTATCATAACTTTATTATAAACTCAGTTTCAAAGTTGAAATATATAAAAAGCAAATAATTTGAGAATGTGACTCACTGTTAAAGGTATCAGCAGAGTTAGTGTTAAGTGATGACAAGTTTCCATTTCAGCCGCTTACTTTTGCTGCATTAATTAACAACACCTGGATGACAAGATGTGCACTGACTTCATTGCTCACCCCAGCATACTGCATGAGCCCATTGAATCACAGCTACTCCTATTAGATAAATGAGCAGTACACATAGGTGCATGTTATAAAACATGAATCACGTAGAGCTGTGGGGTTTTACCAAGTAGTATGCGTGTGGCTTTATGTTTTTCTTTTTCTTTCTTTTTTTTTTTTTTTACTGTGCAAAGATGGGAAATGCAGACTTCTCAACGACTAGAGTCTGAATAACTTTCCAAACAGTACTTGAACCCTTACTTTAAAGTCATCCCATCATATTTTATAGCCACTGTTGCTTCCATTGTTTATTTTCACTTTTAACTGGTTTCCAGTTTTTTGTTTTTTTTTTTTTTTGGCAGTACGCGGGCCCCTCACTGTTGTGGCCTCTCCTGTTGCGGAGCACAGGCTCCGGACGCGCAGGCTCAGCGGCCATGGCTCACGGGCCCAGCCGCTCCACGGCATGTGGGATCTTCCCGGACCGGGGCACGAACCCGTGTCCCCTGCATCGGCAGGCGGATTCTCAACCACTGCGCCACCAGGGAAGCCCTCCAGTTTTTTAAGTGTACAACCTGAAGTTTTGCTGGAAGTTAATAAATTCATTCAGATCTTGAAAAAAAAAAGATATCAGTGTAGATGAGATCATTTAAAACCAACAACTGAACTCACAGATTTTGCATAATGTGGGGGAGAAGGGGGGAAGATCAAAACAATATGTTTTCAGGCCAAATGGGTCACTTTTACTCATAATGTACAAATGTTTGTATTATGCCCAGGAACAGCAGGTATCTTGTAGAACAAAAAATATCAACTATAAAAGGATGAGTTGTAACAATTCATATTTTCTAGTCTCAAAACACAGTCTTTGATCCTTAGTATCAAAAGGACATTTGATTTTTGTATTGTATATTTTTCCTTTTTTTTTAACCTTAGCTTCACTCTACTTTTGATGATAAAAACCTTTAAGATAATGATTTGTCATAGCCACAATCTGAAAGCATTCAATAACACACAAGAAGTACTTTGGATTAGATTTAGAATATTTTTAAAACACATGTGTCACCTAAGAAAGGCATTTTTTTTTTTTTTAGGATAAAATGAAAAATTTGAAAAAGAAATTTTAAAGGAAATTCTTTTAGGATATGTAGGCAGAAAGGACTAACGCCTGTGTACTCTTCTTGGTGTTATTATTTTCTTAATGGGATTACATAATGTGCTGGGGTCACAATTAGAAGGTCCTTTAGATCCCCTGCAACCGTACATATGACTTAGTGAGCAGGGAGAACTATCAGCAAAATGGGATTCCAGGGCCTGGCTGCTCTCTGTTTTTTTTTTGCGGTACGTGGGCCTCTCATTGTTGTGGCCTCTCCCGCCGTGGAGCACAGGCTCCAGACGCGCAGGCTTAGCGGTCATGGCTCACGGGCCCAGACGCTCTGCGGCATGTGGGATCTTCCCGGACTGGGGCATGAACCTGTATCCCCTGCATCGGCAGGCGGACTCTCAACCACTGCGCCACCAGGGAAGCCCAACATCTTCATTTTAAAAAATATTTTCTTTGATACACACATATATTCATTGTAATGTTATCTAACAGTCTGTGTAGAATCATTGCATCTTTCCAAACAAAAACAATGCATGTCCTTGTCGGACAAAAGTATACTGAGTATAACAGGACAGTTATTAGAAATGGAATAGCTTCAGAAAATTTGTATTACATATTTTCTACATTAAAATACATATTTTCTGCTTGGCTCATGGAATGGTTTCACTGATATAAAAAGTAAAAGATTTTAACATAATTTTAGGCAGTCTCTTATTTAGTTTTGTTGCATAAGAAAGATAGTATCTGTCAAGTCAGGTCCATGAAACTGAATTATACTA
Source organism: Grampus griseus (assembly GCF_964374135.1). NCBI lineage: Eukaryota > Metazoa > Chordata > Mammalia > Artiodactyla > Delphinidae > Grampus > Grampus griseus. Next base: position 33,191,339 of record NC_139013.1, on the reverse strand, counting down.
AAAGATATACATTCTCTTCCTAACTAATTATAAAAGGAACCAAAACTCAAAAAAAATATTTGTCATAAAAGATATGCATCCACACAAAATTTTGTAATAAATCATCCTAGAGGATTATTGGAAATAACTTGAACTTCAGAAAGACTAAAATCAGAGCGAAGCCTGAGGCTTTCTTATGTTTTACCCATCAATTGGATATGTCCTCTATTTTCTATCAACAGAAACGAAAGTAATCTGGCTGTTTATCAATAGTAGGAGCCAATTTCTATCTCATCAGAATTTTATATAGTACAAATAATTGACAGTATCAAGCGACTTTGATAAGAACACGTCTAGGTACTTTCAATTAAGCCAAACTAGAGTATCACATTGACAGACTCAAAGGTAACCAGCGAGTTGGACTTTTACCGAATTTCACCCAATGCAATTCACCACTGAAGTGGGAAAGTACGCAATAGTGTCAGTGGGATGTGAGATAATGCTACTTGAAGTTTGCTTCTTTTTTGTGAAATAAAAGCATGTATACAAAATTTCATTATTTCATATGAGACATGCCTATGACCATATTAGAGATTATTTCAGAAATAATGAAGAAAAGGCAATCATTTTTCCACATCAATGTTTTACTTGCTAATATATGACAGACACTGTTCTGCATTATGTATTACATTATGCTTGCATTGGTACCATAATTTTTACCATTTAAAAAAATTCTCCATCCCTTTCCTTCAGTTTTACTCCAACTTTCTGCTCTTATCTTGTTCCTTTCCTATAGAACTTTACTACTTTATTACTCTATGAAGTAGTTCCTTGAGTTCATTTCCTAAAACAATGATCAGATTATAAAATTCTGAGGGCAGAGACTGTCTCCAATTCATATTTGTATCTATTCTACAGTAATCTATTCTACAAATAGATATTTGTATCTATTTTATCTTGGAGAACTTAGGGCTTTATAGTTACATCAGTTTGCTTCTACTGCTTAAAGCATCTCCCAAAATAATGGTTTATAAAAAAAGTATTCAGCTTATTATATGGGGGGCTGGGATTTGGGGCTTGGTTAACCTAGGTAGTTCATTCTTCGGGTCCTTGCTGGGCTCACTCAAGCATCTGCAGTTAGCTTCCTAGGCAGTTCTGCCAGTTTTGACTGGGCTCTCACACGACTGGGATGATGACTACCTGACCCATGTGGTCATTCATCCACACAGCAGCCTATCTTAGATTAGTTCTCAGGGTAACAATGGAGAGACCAGAAGTTTTCAAGACCTCCAGGGGCCTTAACTCCAAATTGGTACAACACTGCTTCTGCTTCATTCTCTTGGCTAAAACAAATCACAGCCCAGATGAAGGGGACTGGAAAACAGACTCAACCTTTTCAAACAGGATCTGGGGAGTCACACTGGAAGGGCACAAGTACGGGAAGAGGAAGAATGTATGGTTATTTCTATAGTTTACCACAACAGTTTTACTATTTTTCAAGATAGCGTGTCTATTATTTCATATATTTTTCTCAAAATAGGTAGTTTGAGAATTTACAACCATAAATGCTACTTAACATTTAATATGGAAATCTCAAATCAGGCACTTAGAGAGCTGGATAGGAAATATATTTACTAAATCTTTCTTTTCAGATGAAAATTGATGCCTGACGAGCTTGCACGACTTGCATACAGTCAATGGCTAAATCAGCCCTGGAGACCAGGTCTCCTGATCTACTCCATTTCCTAGCAGACTACACTACAACCATGCTGATGTTAAAAAGTTATCTCTAATATTTATTTTCAGTTAGAAATATTTCAAAATATACTTATTTTAATGCCAACATATCTATCATTATACCATAGCTGAAATTTACTTAGAATTGACATATTTGATGGTCTTTTAAAAAAATTATTCCCAAGAAGCCTCACTTTGCATACTTGCTCACCAGACTTCTGTTGTCCTCATTCAAGTTTTTCAAATATGTGTATTAAACATTCAGATACAAGCTGCTAAACAGACACATAAGTGCTGTTTGATTTAAATGGCCCTAATTAATACTAAAAAATAGTTAACATGCTATATATTGTAATTTTAAAGAAATTGTGTGAAAATGATAAATTATATATAAAAAGCTAAATATTAACTGCTTCCCTTACTCATCATACATTTTCAATGTCTCAGTATCTCTTTTCTATGAATTCTGTCAAAAATGAAAGTCAGATGATGTCAGTAAAAAGAAGGAGAAACAGGCAATTTCTAAGCAAACTGCCATGTTTGCATGAGTAACTCCAGAGAGTATAGTATTTAAAATATCTAACATAAGAAAGTTATAGCAGTAAGCTCAATTATATAGATGAAAAATAGACAGCATCAATATGGACTAAATTTTTTTATTTGGAGCTCTCTAGAAATATGAAAGTAGGAAAAACCCAAGAGATCTACTCACTATTTCTAAATTACCAGAAGGAACTGTTTTGGCCAATCATTTATTTATTCATTCCTTTTTTGTCCATTTATATTTCCATTATTTCTATTCAAAATCAACCGTAACCATACCTGGCCCATGTGCAAGGCATGTGAATGTCAGGGACTAATAAGATATGCAAATCACAGGAAAGACTAAAAGATAATAATGATATCACCAGTTTACTGATGAACAGGTTGTCAAGGCTCTGAACTCTGAGTGTAAGGACTATGTTTATCTTCCTCCACAATGAATCTCTAGTGCTGAAGAACAAGAGCCAGGCTCACAGCAGAGACTGAAAGAAGGCTTATTGAATAAATAAGTAATATGACTAACACTAAGTTAGTATCATTCAAGATTACAACACATTGGGACTTCTCTGGTGGTCCAGTGGTAAAGAATCTGCCTTACAATGCAGGGGATGCAGGTTCAATCCCTGGTCAAGAACTGAGATCCCACATGCCACGGGGCAACTACGCCCGCGTGCCACAACTACTGAGCTCACATGCCTTAACTAGAGAGACTGTGTGCCACAAACTACAGAGCCCACGTGCTCTGGAACCTACACACCACAACTACAGAGCCCCAGATGCCCTGGAGCCCGCACGTCACAACTAGAGAAGAGAAAACCCACCGTCACGACTAGAGAGACGCCCACACGCCACAACAAAAGATCCCGCATGCTTCAGTGAAGATCCAGCCTGCTGCAGCTAAGACCCGATGCAGCCAATAAATAAATAAATAAATAAATCTTTTTTTAAACAAGATTACAACACATCACATGACTCAGTTTAGGAACTGGATTAAATCAAAATAAACATTTTTGTATTATTATAACAAAAAAACAACCTAAAAGTATTTTTCCTTTATAGTCACAAACACTCCAAGCTTAAAATTTCTTACTTTATTTATCAAAGAATCAGAAATTAATTACTAGACCTATCATTGAGAATGAGTATGCACTTTATTTTACAAATATTGTTATCACTCCTTTTCTCTATAAAAGTCTGCATAATCATTTTACTATGTTACAAGATATTTATCAAAATGAAATAAATGTAATTTTAATAGTGAGAATAAATTCTAACACTTCAATTACGTGAGCTGACTCTTAGAATCAGATAGTTTGCAGTATTATCCTTCTCTTCCATATTTGATGTATCTACTTCATGTGCTAAACAGGAAGGACCTCGTATGCTTACCCCAAAGTTACGAAGTCTTTTTCCATTTAATCCAAGTACAAATCTCTAGGGAAATTACCAAAGAAATTCAGCATACCCAAACAGGTGAGAGTGAGAAAATAAATATCATAACTGCAATTAAAAGTAGAGTATTTAATGTACTGTAAAGGAGGGTGTGAATTAACTAGCTGATTTCAAACTGCTAAGTTAAATCTATATTATCTGTTTGCCTTGCAATAATTTAGAATCTACAGTTGCCTGGAGGTCACCTTTGAGAAAGCAGAGAAAATCAATACATTTCACTATAAGTTAAGTAGTGTCATTTACCTCTATTAAATAAGGCCTTCATGAGTTAAGGGAAAAACACACACACACGACAAAACAACCAAGACCAGCAATGATTTTTTTTGGTTTGAGGATACACATTCCTTATATAATTCTTCCTAGCTAACAAAATATTTCTGACATCCTCTGACATGATGTAGGGGTGAAACTAGCAGGGCTTCTAGTCATGGTGCTAACATTAGGGTGGTATTTCCAGGGGTAGAAATGGTAATCAGCAGTTTAGGAATAGGAAACCTCAAAGGATTAATTGACAATTTTGTCCTAGGAAATCGGGAGGATCAGAGGAGAAGGAATCTGACAAGAACATCTATATAGCCCAGAGAATGGGCATAGCATGAGTAATGAAAGACTAGGTCAAAATGATCAGAAGCCAGGTAGATCTTGCATCAGAGTCAAGAAAGATGATTAATAATAAATTATTAATAATAAATTAATTACTTATTTGGATTCAACTAAGCTCTTATAACAAGGCAGCCCTTGTGCAAAACTGGGCAGATAGAACAATGAACAAAGCTTAAATGTTAACTCTCCCAAAGTTTTCACTCTTATATTAGTGAAATTCACACAAATTCCTGCGGAATTTTGATTACCACAAAATATGATATTGAAATGCTGAATTAAATTCAAATCCTAGTAAGTAGTTTCGTTATAGAAATCCCACTTTCACAGTAGAGCTTTCTGAGACTTGGAGTCTGGCTACTTTCTTTAAATATGCTAATGAACTCGCCCTCATAGTTCTATTCATTGAAAATTAATTACAATAGAGTTGCTCTGACAAAATACATGCTACACTCTGTAAGCCTTAATTTATTCTGTTCAGAACCACACTCATTATCAACAGACTGACTTTTTCAATGACTTTGGATATGTGGTGATAATCTACGGCAGAATATTTTCACAAATCCATTAAAATTTTAAAACATTTTATTCTGAATATAAATGGAAAAATGGACTAATTGATTCAAAGTAAGGTAATGGGATTTGTGCTGTAGTTAAGTCACAGAACTTGGATCTAAAGAGTCCTTCAGTTATTTCCTAACTTATCTATTTAGTTGGAGTGTAAACTTGAATAATTTCTGAGATGTAGCCCACGCAAATGAAAACTGGTCAAATCTCTTTATAGCAAAATTCTTGCTTGTAGCTGCAAAGCAACAGCACATTCTTTGGGAAGACTGCATAATTAGAACCAAACCCTTAAGCTGTCAGATGCCCATCATATCACTTTGTATGTGTTATGGGAAAGCCAGAGAAGATACAATTTTTTTAAAAAATTAAGTCTGTGGAAAGACAAAGTGACTCAAGTGGAAAACACTCAGCCCATTCTCACTGAATACAGACATGAAACAACCAGAATCCCCATTTATAGTGACATGCTGGAAGAGGTTGAAGCCAAACCATAAAAGTCCCAAGAGACAAGAAAAATAGTTTTCATTAAAGCCAACAAAAGAAACAAGGTTTTATTTTTTTCTTTAAGGAAGATGACTGATAAATTTAATTAAAATTTAATAAGATAAGCAAAATAAAATAACAAGGTGGGAAAAATTATTTGCCACTTATATCACCACAAAGGATGGATATCCCAGATATATAAGAAAATAAAGAAGAAAGAATAAGAATAGAGAAGAAAAGTGCCAAAAATGCCTCAGAAACTCTGGATGGTTCAAATGAAGAGAAACACAAACATCTCTCAACCATCTGAAAATATGTTCAACTTTACCCACAAAAAAGATTAATGCAGATTAATACTTTGCTAGGATAGCTTTTCTCTCCTATCAGATTGGCAAAATTCCAAAAGCCTGACAACATACCCTGTTGCAAAGCTGTGGGAAATAGACTTCTCGTACTTTGCTGATGGGAATACAAAATGCTAAAATTGTGGAGGAAGGAAATTTGGCAATACCTACAAAAATCACATATTCATTTACTATTTGATGAAACTATTACACTTCTAGGAATCCATCCCAAAGGTAAAATGGCTAAAATACTAAAAAGATATACAAACCAGGCTATTAATCACAGCAAACATATAAATGGGATACTGACCTATCAATATACTACATACCTGAGAAGGAAATGAGGAATACGGTTGAAAACAACAACTGAGTATTCTTTAGGATGTATTTTGAAGTGAAAGGAATCAAAATAGAGTGAATACGTGTAGTATGCTCCATATGCATATATCAATTATCTTTTATCTGAAGAAAGCAATTGGAAAAATGAACTATAAAATAAAAGTTACGTTTTAGGAAAGGGAAGGAGAAAAATGGAGGAAACAAATAGAAGCCAGACCTTTATAATATATATATCTTGTTTAGTAGACTTGACTTTGGAACTCTGTGCACATTTTACATAATTATTCTAAAAAAAGTAAAAACAGCTTCTAAAAATTAAAAACGGCATGGATCCAGTTGTCAGCATAAGCACATAGGGAGAAATTGTTTAATTTTTCTACACATCTTGGTAGAATATACGCCTCTGGAGAAAAGAACTGCACACACATAAATAAATAAATGAACCAAACAAACTCTTTCCAGTAATCATATTTTTAGCAATTATGTTGATATTTTTATATATGATATGACATAAAGAAAATGAGTAACTTCATTGTTAATTGGAATTTTCACCATGATTAAACAGCAATGTGATACAAGGTGGATGAGAATAAGTGAAAACTTGATTTGGAAGTATCACTGTGAACTCGTAATTTACATTAAAATTAAAAAATACACTATGCTTGTACACTGAAAATCCCAGAAATGAAGACAAAGCCAAATACCAATAAGCACCCATGGTGTGTAGATGGATTTTTTTTCTTTGAATTTAATTTTATTTTTTATAAGGCAGGTTCTTATTAGTTATATATTTTATACATATTAGTGTATACATGTCAACCCCAATCTCCCAATTCATCACATCACCACCACCACCACCACCACCCCCGCCGCTTTCCCCCTTGGTGTCCATACGTTTGTTCTCTACATCTGTGTCTCTATTTCTACCTTGCACCAGTTCATCTGTACCATTTTTCTAGATTCCACATATATGTGTTAATATACGATATTTTTCTTTTTTTTTGCGGTACGCGGGCCTCTCACTGTTGTGGCCTCTCCCGTTGCGGAGCACGGGCTCCAGACTCGCAGGCTCAGCGGTCATGGCTCACGGGCCCAGCCACTCCGCGGCATGTGGGATCTTCCCAGACTCTGGCACGAACCCGTGTCCTCTGCATCGGCAGGTGGACTCTCAACCACTGCGCCACCAGGGAAGCCCGATATTTTTCTCTTTTTGACTTACTTCACTCTGTATGATGGTCTCTAGGACCATCCACGTCTCTGCAAATGATCCAATTTTGTTCCTTTTTATGGCTGAGTAATACTCCATTGATTATATGTACCACATCTTCTTTATCCATTAGTCTGTTGATGGGCATTTAGGTTGCTTCCATGACCTGGCTATTGTAAACAGTGCTGCAATGAACATTGGGGTGCATGTGTCTTTTTGAATTATGGTTTTCTCTGGGTATATGCCCAGTAATGGGATTGCTGGGTCATATGGTAGTTCTATTTTTAATTGTGCATTTTTTTAAATTTTTTTTATTTTTGGCTGTGTTGGGTCTTTGTTGCTGTGCATGGGCTTTCTCTAGTTCCGGCGAGCAGGGGCTAATCTTCGTTGCAGTGCTTGGGCTTCTCATTGTGATGACTTCTCTTGTTGTGGAGCACAGGTAGTTAGTTGTGATTCTGGTGCTCTCACAAGTGGGAGTGAGTGCACGTCCTTCTAATCCGCCATCTTTAACCCTGTTCCTGTAGACTGATTTCTAAATACCTTTTCCTACTAAGAGAAATCAGGATTTTAAGAAATTCTGATTACTGGTCTAGAGCAGGAAATATAAAATGTGAGCCTGGAACATTTTGTCTTACATGAAAGCAGGCAAGCTATCAAAGGCTAGCTAGATTCTTGTCTAGATCTAACTACCATTCTAGAGGAATATTAGGGTGAATCACATAAAAGTGCCATGTTGCACAACAAAACCAGATAAATATTGACAATTTCATATGATTGGGGCTACTATAAGGGATAGAGAATCATATCAAGTAACACTACAGAAATGTACACATTAAAACATGAACTGTGCAAAAATCTATAGGACTAGTAACCTAATTTCTGTATCAAAAATATGCAAGAACAACAATTAGGGAAGCCTATAGAACGAAAGAGAATGAAAGAGAAGACATCAAACAATTACAATAAATAGACCTTACTAGTTAATGGTCAAATGAATACATCTTTAAAAATCAGGAAATGTGAAATTTGATTGAATAATGATTACATTAAGGAGTTAAATATTATTTCAATTCAGTTAAAATTTAATATTTATATTTAATATAAATTAAATATTAAATATAAACATTAAATCTTATTTTCAAGGTCTGATGATATTGCAATTATTTTTTCTTAAGAGTTTTCTTTTAGAGAATGATACAAAAATATAAGAAATTATTTGCTTCAAAATCAGGGGTGGAGGACACTGTAGCAGATAAAATATGCGTGAAACAACATGGGTGTCACGTACATCACATTTGTTAGACTCTCTTCTCTAATTCTGTACATATTCAAAATTCTTTGTTATAAATATCTTTAAAAACAAATGAGGGCTTGGGTTTTTGTCCACTTTCTTATGGATAAATAGAAATCCTTATAAGATTTCCATGATTTTGATGAGTAAGTACTTTGGGGAGCCAAGTAAGAAAGGCAACTACGATTTATTGATTGCTTATTACATTCCAGAAACTGTGCTTGGAAATTTGCATATTAACTCAAAGTAGGTATTATTTCAATGTTATATTAAGCTTTATTTATATTAAGATCCTAAAATAAATTGTGTTAGTAAGAAATAAGATGATTGAATTAGATTTGAATTAAAAACACTGTGGCTATTTTTCAATGTCAAATAAGCTGACTCGGGTATATACATTTCTGATACATAACTGTCCAACAGAGGAATGGATAAAGAAGATGTGGTACATATACACAATGGAGTATTAGTCAGTCATGAAAATGAACAAAATGATGCCATTTGCAGCAACACAGATGGACCTAGAGATTGTCATACTGAGTGAAGTCAGTCAGACAAAGACAAATATCATATGATATCACGTATATGTGGAATCTAAAAAAAGGGTACAAATGAACTTGTTGAGAAAACAGAAATAGAGTCACCAATGTAGAAAACAAACTTATGGTTACCAGGGGCTAAGGAGGGGTAGGGATAAATTGCGAGATTGGGATTGACATACAGACTACTATATAAAATAGATAACTAAAAATGACCTATTGTATAGCACAGGGGACTCTACTCAGTACTCTGTAATGACCTATATGGAAAAAGAATCTAAAACAGAGTGGATATACGTATATGTAAAACAGATTCACTTTGCTGTACACCTGAAACTAACACAACATTGTAAATCAACTATACTCCAATAAAAATTGTAAAAAAAAAAAAAAAAAAAAAAGATATTGGAACTGCCATGTTCTTGGAAAACAGTGGGAAGTGAAAATGAAATACTAACTTCCACATGATCCAGGATATGGGCTGGGGTAGAAGGAGCACAAAAGAAAACAAAACATTCCAATCAAAAGTTGATGGACATGGGGAAGTAAGGATTGGTTTTTCCTACTCACCATTCAGCCATTGAATAACTAGATTTTTCTGAGTATACATATGATTGACAAGTTATTGAGCAGGTAATATTTACCTGTCTGCTATATCTACACATGCACACACACACACAAACACACACACACACTCCTCATTTAAAATTTTTAAATGCTAAAATAATCTCAATCTTAACTCCATATGATATTCACTGTTAACACTGTTCCTTTTGCTAGTCATATCATCGATAAACAGTGATATGATTAGGGAGTACTGTGGCTCTATGAGAATTTGGCTTGTTACTTATTTTCATTAGGTCATAGATAACTCATCCGTACAAGGGGAAAAATAACAATTGGCTGTAGTGTGATTGTGACGATTAACATCTGTAGTGCACGCAAGATTCCTGCCATGAAGTGGCATGTCCCTGATAGCCTAGCGAAGTGTTTATAATTAACACAATTAATGGACCTCAGGTCAAAGCCTGGCTCTGTCATTTAGGAGCTGGGGGCTTCTAATGAAGCAGGTTACTTTCACCCTCTGGGCCTCAGTTTCTCCACCTGTAAAATAACTCCTCATAAAACTGTGTGAAAGGCTTCAATGAGTTAGTATAAAATAGTTAAGTGCTCATTTCAGTGTCTGACAAATAGTGCTCAGTGATGGTGATTCTCCTTTATAGGCTTTCAATAATAATTTACTAATATTGTTATTACATTTTATAAGGAGTTTTATTCTGCTTTTTTCAATAAACACAGCAGTAACATTTACCATGCTATCGAGAACACTTCATAGATGTCCTTCTTACTGGAAAAAGTACAATGTTGACAGGTGGCGATGTAAGCAAGAGGACAATTATCTGATGGAGAGACATCTCCCATGCGTTTTCATGAGCAAGAATTCCTGGGTGGTAGGTGGTGCTCAGTTCATCATTTTGTCAAACTTTAAGGCTTCAAGTTGTCCAGTCATAGCCAAATGCTTATATTAATTTTGTGCCACTTAATTTTGCTAAATGCAGTGTACCCTTTCTGTGTCTGGCTATGTACATGGAAAAGCTTTTCTCTCCTTGAACATAATTGTCCATCAGGAAAGGAATTTCATTTTGGCTTTTTTTTTTTTAACTACAAGGACAGATATGCTCCTGAGTGACAGTTAAATTTGTTGAAGGTATTAAATTGCTAATGCTAATGCATTTTACAATCTTCTGAACTGATTTAATATATTAGACTGCCACTCAAAGCTGAAATAAACAATACCGCACTCTTAGTCGGAAATCATTCTGTCAGATCTAGAGGCTTTCAAAAATGCCCACCTATGTTCAGAGTTTACAAACACATTTTTATTTCTCTGTGGGCTGCCCCAAAAACCAATGACATAAAGACTTCAATTTGCATCTCTTATTGCAGAGTTTGGAAGTAACATGGAGCCTTAATAAACACCTGGCTGGAAATCTGAAACTGGGAAATAATTCTCCTCTTACGGAGGTGAAGATGCTATTTCACAAGAGGGAAAAACATTTAAAACTTATTGTCAGCTAACTTCACGTACTTGTCATGACTTCATATGTATTTCTCAGGTTTGAATAGAGTACAGTAGGCATACACAGGCAAAGAAAGCCTACTGAATAAGCACAAAAACCTAGAGAGAGATATGACTGAGATAAAGATTACATACATATAATACATATATGTTATGTATTTTTTCTATAAGGACATGTCTTAGCTGTTAAGAGAAAGTATTTGACTCAGCTTAGGTCAGGAATAGTAATAGCCCAGTAACATTGCATTAAAATTTTTTCAGTGTTTTATATAGTCTACCTCACTTTATTTTCACAGTGAACTTGGGAAAGTGGGTGGGGGAGTATTATTCCCTTTCATAAAGGAGAAAACTAGAAATTCCACTTGGAAAAAAATGGCACACCCAGACTTACGTAGGTATATTGTCAATGGGGTCAAGATGAACTCAAATACTCTACCTTACGTCGTAACTTCATTTTTCTTTTCATGTGAAAAAAAATGAGCGTTTTTAATTACAAGTGACGCTGAAAATATTTTCGTATACTTGTTTTGATTGTCTCTTCTGTGCTGTGAACATTTTTCAGCTTTATTAAGGTACAACTGACAAACTGTAAGGTATTTAAAGTGTACAATATGATGGGGTTTTTTTTTGTTTGTTTGTTTTTTGCGGCACACGGGCCTCTCACTGCTGTGGCCTCTCCCGCTGCGGAGCGCTCCGGACGCGCAGGCTCAGCAGCCATGGCTCACGGGCCCAGCCGCTCCGCGGCATGTGGGATCTTCCCGGACCGGGGCACGAACCCGTGTCCCCTGCATCGGCAGGCGGACTCTCAACCACTGCGCCACCAGGGAAGCCCCAATGTGATTTAATATATTTACACATTGTGAAAGGATTCCTCCTCATCAAGCTAATTAACACATTCATAGAAACGGAGAGTAGAAAAGAGGCAGGTGAGGTAAATAGGGAGTGGTTGATAAAAGGGTACAAAGGTTCAGCTTTAAGATAAATAATGTCTGAGGATCTAGGACATACCATGGTAACTGTAGTTGTTAACAAATTTCATTTATACATTACAGTGTTAAGAGAGTAGAAAATGTTTTCACCAAAAAAAAAAAATTCTGACTTCTTTTTGTATCACAGTGAATGTCTTTCTGAGACGAAAATATAATTAATATACATGAATTTGGATGAAAGCGATAATGAAAATAGGTAAGTTGGAAATTTGTTTTGGGTAATGTAAACCAAAACAGATTTAAGCAAAAGAAGTAGTTCCAAAAAAATGACTGCATGCAGTGGGACTGAAAGAAAGTAGACAATGGCCCTGTCCTAAGGGAGCTTAAATTTTGAGGAAAGAAACAGGAAACAGATAAATATCAATACCTGGCATTATAGTATAAATATTATTAAGAAAAATAAGAGGGTCAAGGGATAAAGTTTGAAGAAAGGTGCCATGTCAGAAAGAATAGAGAGGGATGGCTTCCCTGAGGAGAAAAACTTTTCAACAGAAATAAGAATAGTTTGAGAGAATCAATGAGGTGAACACTGGGGAGAAAAGTGCTGTAAAAAGAAGCTACAAAGGTGACTGATAGGATGGAATCTTACTGTACTGCTCATTTATTGATTTTATTTTCAGAACTTACTTTGAAAAAAAGTAGGCAAATAGAAAGGAGGAATCAAATTAATCACCAGACATTATAGATGTATTCTGAAACTGCCATGGACTGTTCTGAATGCAGCAAATCCTCAATTTAATTTACCATCCTGTTTTGTCCAATCCCTAATTCATGAAAATGCTAAGCCTTCCACTGGAAAGGTGGTCTTAATGCAGAGGGGGTCACCAGAAAAGGCCAGCTGGCTGCCTTAGCTGGGACTGCATTCATTACCACAGCTCAGTATCTGATCTGGTCTTGCAAACTCAGCAATGCTTTTGTCAATTCAGAAAGTAGTTCTCTATCTCTCCCTCTCTCTCTCTCCCTCCCTCTCTCCCTCCCTCTCTCCCTCCCTCCCTCCCTCCCTCTCTCCCTCCCTCCCTCCCTCCCTGTGTGTGTGTGTGTGTGTGTGTTGAGAGACCAGAGGTGATAGGATAGCAGCTCAGTCATCAAATGTATGCGGTCAATGAATAAAATTAGGACAATTTATTGCTGCACAATGAGAAAATTAATTGTCCATTGCAAAAGAATGTTTTTAAACACAGAGAGTAATTATTTCCTACAAAATACCTGACACTTAGTAGGAGTTTAATTAAATTCTGGTTGAGCTGGATGCCCTTGTTGAAGGATATACTATGTGATTAGCCACATAATAATCAGAACAATAATTGTGAACACGTTTCAGAGCAAAGAGTTTTCCATTGGAAAACTTGGATAGACTGATTCATGTAGTTATACAACATGGACAGCCCTGACAGTTGCAATTCATTTTTTAAAACCAAGAGTTAATTTTCCCTCTACCTTTGCTGGGTCTTGACCAGATAGTATTGAACAATACTAACTGGTTCTCTACTTGCTCATCTTTTCTCGAGACCTCATTGCTGACCACATCACTCTGGAACTTCCCTATTCCTTCCCCAGATACGTTCACACTTTCTGTCAAGTCTCTCTGAGGACCAACAGCCACAGAGCCTTTTAAGGGAGACTGACATATTTCTGATTTAATGAATTCTGTGCTGATTGAGGAGCCCTTTTTCAGAAGGCTTTCTTAGCTCCCTTTTTTCCAAATGGAAGTATATAGCAAACCTTGTTAAAAAAAATAAATTATGTTAAAAAAATCCTCATATAGACAGGAAATAACTTATCTTGAGGCCACTATTCTCATGAAGTCCTGTTAATGCAAATGACTAATATTCACTAACTAGGGCAGAAAAAGTCTGTAAAACATCCCCTCCCTTGTCTACTGCCTTGTAGGAGGATCCTTCCTTGAAATGACCAGCTGTGTTGAAATATTTGTTTAAAAACACTGTCATAGGGAGTGATGTCAACATGATGATGGAGTAGGAAATCCCAACACCCCGCCCCACTAAAACACTGATTCAGCAACGATGCATGGACCGAAGTTCAGAATTCAGTTAAGAAGTTATAGTATCACAGAAGAGCAAAAAGCTAAGAACAGCCACAATGAACCAGGACGGAAGAACAAATTCACGATGCCCGCATCAGCCCCTCCCCTCAAGTCCCCACAGCTCAGTGCTGAGAGAGATTGCCTCAGCCTGTGACTTCTCCCCCAGGGAGAAAGAGTGGAGTGTGCCTCCAACCCACCAGGACTTTAGAGGAGCTACCCAAGAGACCTGCTTCTGTCTCACCTCATTTTGAATGCTGAGGGAATGCACACAGTTTGAACATCTGAAGGAAGCTAAGAAAAAAGGGAAAGGAAGAGGAGTTTACAATAGTTGGCATGGCTCTGTGAGACAGAGAAAAAGTGTGCAACACTGAGACTTCTCCCCCTAGGAAGAATGGGGCAGGATGAAGTGTGCATCCAACATCCAGGTGCTTCAGTGCACTGTACGAAGGAAATGGGATAGGTGACTTACTGTGGCCAACATGGATTTGCAAGATTAGGAGAAGGAACACAACTTTGAGACTTCTTCCTCACGGTGGAGAGAAAAGAGTGGAATGTATACGACCACACAAAACCTTTGAGAAGCACCTGGAATCTCAAGCCAGGATGACTGGTGAAGACCATTCCCTATTAAAGCCAGCTTGTGAAGAACGGGACAGGCAGAAGCTCATTTCAATGCACAGGCATTAGTGTAACACTAACAAAGAACATGAATAATCAGGAAAATAAGACACAAGCAAGGGAACAAAATAAATCTACAGTAGCTGACCCTAAAGAAACAGATCAATTGCCTAAGAAATCAAAATAATCACCTTAAAGTTGTTCAGCAAAGCACAAGAGAACGCAGGTGAATGAAATCAGGAAATGGTATATGAACAAACTAAAAGTATCAGCAAAGAGATTAAAAACCATAAAAGAGAGAGCTGAAGTATACAGTAACTGAACAGATAAAAATCAGTAGAGTGCTCCAAAGCAGATGTGATCAGGCAGAAAAGAATCAAACTTGAAGACAGGTCATACAAAATTTTCCTGTCAGAGGAACAATGACAACAACAACACAGTAAAAAAGAGTGAAGAGAGCCTGAGGGACTGATGGGACAGTATGAAAAGAATATGTGCATATTAAGGAGTGCCAAAAAGAGAGATGTGTGCAAAAATTACTTATAGAAATAATGGCTGAAAATGTCCCAAAACCTAGGAGAGAAACAGACATCCAGATTCATGAAACATAAAGAATCACAAATAGGAAAAATTCAAAGAAATATTCAGTGACCATGCATTATCAAAATGTCAAAAGTCAAAGACAAAAAGAATTTTGAAAGCACCAAGATAAAAAAGACTCATCAAATACAAGGAAGCCCTCATAAGATTCTCAGATTTGGAAAAAGAAACCTTGAAGGCAAGAGGGAAGGGGAATGATATATTCTATTCTAACTATTAATCAAGAATGATATGTCCAGCAAAACCATCCTTCAAAATGAAGGAGAGGTAAAGAACAAAGAAAAACTAAAGGACTGTATAAACACTATACCCTTTACCACTTATAAGAAGTGCTAAAGGGAGTTCTTCAAGTTGAAGCAAAAGATGCTAAACAGAGCCACAGTAAAACATAAAAGTACAAAACTTGCTAGAAAGGTAAATATAGGGACAAATACAGAATACTATAATACTGTAATGATGGTGTGAAAATCACTTAATTTTAATACAAATGTTAAAATGCAGAAGTCTTAAGAATTACTATAATTACCGTTTTTTTTAAATAATTGATTAGAGTAATAATGATGTAAAACTATCAATAACAGGCTTTTAGGTAGAGGTAAACATGCACATTTACTCAGAGGCTACTTTTCTGTTTCCAAGAGCTATGTCAATGTGATGGGATCTACAGATTTTGTTAATTCCATGATTAGATGTAATTATGGTCAATTTTTAAATTATTAAAGGATACATAATATAAAAAGTGTGAATTATGACATCAATAACATAAGGTAGGGGGAGAAGTAAAAATGTAGAGTTTTTTTTTTTTTTTTTGCTGTACGCGGGCCTCTCACTGCTGTGGCCTCTCCCGAGGCGGAGCACAGGCTACAGACACGCAGGCTCAGCAGCCATGGCTCACAGGCCCAGCCGCTCCGCGGCATGTGGAATCCTCCCAGACCAGGGCACAAACCCGCGTCCCCTGCATTGGCAGGCGGACTCTCAACCACTGCGCCACCAGGGAAGCCCAAAATGTACAGTTTTGTATGTTATTGAAGTTAAGTTTTTAATCAGCTTAAAATAGATTATTACTCTAAGATGTTTTATGTAAGCCTCATGACAACCATAAAAATTACTTATAGAGTATAAACAAAAAAATATATAAAGGAATTAAAGCATAGCACTATGAAAAAAAATCAATGAAACACAGGAAGACAGCAAGGGAGGAAAACCGGAGCAAAAGAACTATGACAGACAGAAAGCAATTAACAGAAGTGGCAATAGTAAGTCCTTCCCTATCAATAATTACTTTAAACACAATAGATTAAACACCCCAATCAAACGATACAGACTTGCTGAATGAATAAAAATAAAAACACCCAACAATATGCTGTCTATAATAGACTCACTTTAGATTTAAGGAAGCAGGCCGAAAGCAAGGGGTATAAAAAAAGATTCCATACAAATTATAACAAAAAGAGAGCAGGGGTGACTATACTTATATCAGACAAAATGAACTTTAAGTAAAAAACTGACACAAGAGACAAAGAAGGACATTATATAGTGATAAAAGAAACAATTCATGAGAAAGATGACAATTATAAATATGTGAGCCCAACATCAGAGAATCTAAATATATAAAGCTAACACTGACATAACTGAAAAGTAAAATAGACAGCAATACTATAGTAGAGACTTCAATACTACACTTTCACTAATGGACAGAACGTCCAAACAGAAAATGAATAAGGAAACAAAGGACTTCAACACTACAGAACAAATAGACCTAACAGACACATATAGAACATTCCACCCAACAGCAGCAGAATACTCATCTCAAGTGCAAAAGGAATATTCTCCAGGATAGATCATATGTTAGGCCACAAAATAAGTCTTTACAAATTTAAGAAAATTTAAACAATACTGAGTGTCTTTTCTGACCACAATGGGATAAAACTAGCAATCAATAAGAGAGGAAAGTCAGAAAATTCATAAATATGTGTAAATTAAACAACACACTCCTGAATAACAATGGGTCAAAGACAAAAATCAAAAAGAAAATCAAAAGGTATCTTGAGACAAATGAAAATGGAAACACAACATACTAAAACTTATGGAATACAGCACAAGTAGTTCTAAGAGGGAAGCTTATAGTGATGAATGCCTACGTTAAGAAAAAAGAGTTTCTAAATAATAACCTAACTTTGCACCTCAAGGAACTAGAAAAAGAAAAAATTTAGCTGAAAATTAGCAAAAAGATGGAAATAATAAAGATTAGAGCAGAAATAAACAAAATAGAGAAGAGAAACAATAGGAAATATCAACGAAACTAAGTTGTTCTTTTTAAACAAAATTGACAAACTTTTAGCTAAACTAAGAAAAAATGAGAAGACTAAAACTTTAAAATTTAAAAACAAAAAGGAGACATTACAACTGAGGCCACAGAAATAAAAAATATTATAAGAAATTACTAAATAAGAAAACAATTATATATCAACAAACAGGTAACAAGGGAGCAATGAATAAAGTCCTTCAGACATACAACCTGCCAAGAATGAAACACGAAGAAACAGAAAACCTTTACAGGCAATGAGTACAGAGACTGAATCCGTAATCAAAGATATCCTAAAAGAAATCCCACGACCAGATGCCCTCACTGGTGAATTCTATCAAATATTTAAAAAAGAATTAATACCAATCATTATCAAACTCTTTTAAAAATTGGAGGGCTTCCCTGGTGGCGCAGTGGTTGAGAGTCCGCCTGCTGATGCAGGGGACACGGGTGCATGCCCCTGTCTGGCAAGATCCCACATGCCGCGGAGCGGCTGGGCCCATGAGCCATGGCTGCTGAGCCTGCGCATCCGGAGCCTGTGCTCCGCAACAGGAGAGCCCGCCACAGTGAGAGGCCCGCGTACCGCAAAAAAAAAAAAAAAAATTGGAGAGCAGCGAACACTTCCAAAAACACTTTATGAGACCAGCATTACCCTGATAGCCAAGCCGACAAAGATACTACAAGAAAAGGAAACTATAGGCTAATGTTCCTGCTGAACATAAATACAAAAACCCTTAACAAAATATGACAAATCAAATTCAACAGCATATTTAAAGTATCATACAATGACTAACTGGGATTTATCCTTAGGATGCAAAGACAGTTCAATATACACAAATCAATTAATCTTACATACCACATTAACATAATAAAGGGTAAAAATCACATGATTGAGAAAGAACTCTGGGAAGATAGTAGAGTAGGAAGCATTAGGAATCTGAGTCCCCACTGAGACAACAATTGCACTAGCAGAATCTGTCTCATGTAACTATTTTGGAATTCTGGAGTCAATTGGAGGCCTTCAACTCCCAGGGGAAGGCTTGGACCTGCCTTCAGGTCCAAGAGTACAGGAGTCAGGGTGGGCAAAAAAGGACCCTGTCCTCCAAATATTGAGGATATGTGCTATGACTGCTACTTTTATCTTAGAGGTGCTAAGAGGCCAGCAGCCATTGTTGCTGTACCGCCCCTGATTGTTGCAAGCCACACCCCCTCTGAATGAAGTGACTTCCAAAAGACTTAAAGAGCCAGCACCTTCCCATACCCTCTTCATTTTCTTTCTTTTTTTTTTTTTTCTTTTTTAGGAGTCAGACATTAAAAACTGGTACATTGAAAACCAACTGAATACATGGGAAAAACTATAAAGTTACTTTGTTATACCCAGGGAAAGGAGCAAGCTCAGAAAAGACCAGAAAAGACTTTAGGTTTACTCATCAAGCTGATCCTTGGCACACAGAACACAAAAACAATAAACAAAAACAATAACAAAAATACCAAACACTGGAAAAGTAGGAGAATCTTTTTCTAGATTTATATTGTATTCAAATGTCCAGAATTCAATAAAAATCACAAACCATACATAGAAACAGGAAAAAATGGCCCTTTCAAAAGAAAAAAAGAAAACCAACAGAAACTGCCCCAGAAAATACCTGATGGCAAATTTACCAAAGACTTTAAAGAAATTTCCAAAACATGCTAAAATAACTAAAGGAAAGGTAGACAAAATTAAGAAAATGATGTATGAACAAAACAAATATCAGTAATGAGATAGAAACTTTAAAAAAAGCAAAAGAGCTTCCCTGGTGGCGCAGTGGTTGAGAGTCCGCCTGCTGATGCAGGGGACACGGGTTCGTGCCCTGGTCTGGGAGGATCCCACATGCCGTGGAGCAGCTAGGCCCGTGAGCCATGGCCGCTGGGCCTGCGCGTCCGGAGCCTGTGCTCCACAACGGGAGAGACCACAGTGGTGAGAGGCCCGCATACCACAGAAAAAAAAAAGCAAAAGAAAATTCTGAAGCTGAAAAGTACAATTGAAATGAAAAATTTACTAGAGAGACCCACCAAGAGATTAAACAGAAAAAAGAAAGAATTAGCAAACCTGAAGATAGAAAAATGGAAATTATCAAGTCTAAGGAACAGAAATTGAAAAAAACTGAAGACACAAATAAATGAAAAAATATCCATGCTCATGGATTGGAAGAATTAATGTTGCTGAAACTCATACTACCCAAAGCAAACTACAGATTCAATGCAATCCCTATCAAGATTCTAATGTCATTCCTTACAGAAATAGAATAATCTTAAAATTTGTATGGAACCACAAAGGACCTTAAATAGCCAAAGCAATCTTGAGAAAGAAGAATAAAGCTGGAGGCATCACACATCCTGATTTCAAACTACATTACAAAGCTATAGTAATTAAAACAGCATGGTATTACCATAAAAACAGACACACAGATCAGTGGAACAAAGAGCTCAGAAATAAGCCCATTCATAAACAATCAATTTACAACAAAGGAGCCAAGAATATACAATGTGAAAAGGACAGTCTCTTCAATAAATAGTCTTAGGAAAACTGCACAGCAACATACAATAGAATGAAACTGGACTATTTTCTTATATCACACACAGAAATAAAATGTAAATGGATTAAAGACTCAAACATAAGACTGAAACCATAAAATTCCTAGACGAAAACACAGGTGGTAAACTCCTTGATAGGTCTTGGCAATTATTTTTTTAAATTTGACACCAAAAGCAAAAAAACAAACAATTGGGACTATACCAAACTAAAAAGCTTCCACACTGGAAAGGAAATCACCAACAAAATGAAAAGGCAACATATCAGATGGGAGAAAATATTTGCAAATCATATATTTGATAAGGGTTTAATATCCAAAATATATAATAACTCATACAACTCAATAGCAACAAAAAACAAAACAAACAAAAATATCAAAAACAGGCAGAGGATCTGAATAAACATTTTTTCCCAAGAAGACATAGAGATGGCCAACAGGTACATGAAAAAGTGCTCAACATCACTATCATCAGGGATATGCAAATCAACACCACAATGGACTATCACTTCATACCTATTAGATGGCTATGCCAAAAAGACAAGACATAATAAATGTTGGCAAGAATGTGGAGAAAAGGCGACTCTTGTGCACTGTTGATGGGAATGTAATTTGGTGCTACCACTATGGAAAACAATATGGAGGTTCCTCAAAAAAAAAATAGAACTACCATATGATCCAGCAATTCCACTTCTGGGTATTTATCCAAAAAAGCAAAAACACTAACTCAGAATGATATATGCACCCCTATGTTCATTGAAGCATTATTCACAATGGCCAAGACACAGCAGCAACCTAAACGTCCATCAAAAGATGAAGGGATAGAGAAAATGTGGTATGTATACACAATGGCATATTATTCAGCCAAATCCTGCCATTTGCAACAACAAGGATGGACCTTGAGAGCATTATGATAAGTGAAATGAGAGAGAGAAAGAAAAATATCATATGACCTCACTTACTTACAGAATCTAGAAAACAAAACAAAACAAAACCCAGATTCGTAGATATAGAAAACAGATTGGTGGTTGCCAGAGGTATGGGATCAGGGGTTGGAAAAAATGGGTGAAGGTGGTCAAAAGGTACAAACTACCAGTTATAAAATAAATATGTCCTAGTGATGTAAGGTACAGCATGGTGACTATAGTTAATTATATTGTATTGTATAGCTGAAAGTTGCTAAGACAGAATCTTAAAATTTCTCATGACAAAAAAATTTGTAACTATGTGTGGCGATGGATATTAACTAGACTTATTAGGGTGATCATTTCACAATATATACGTATATCAAAACGTTATGTTGTATATCTGCAACCAGTATTTAATGTTATATGCCAATTACATCTCAATATAAATAGGTAAATAGATAACAATGAGATGTCATCTCACACCTGTTAGGGTAGTGTTATCAAAAAAAAAAGTGTTGGAGAGGATATGGAGAAATCGAAACACTGGTATACTTTTGTGGGATACATAATGGTGTATCCACTGCGAAAAACCCGTATGAAGCCTCCTCAAAAACTTTAAAATAGAACTACCATGTGATCCATCAATTCCATTAGTGGGTATATATCCAAAAGAATTGAAATTATGATCTGAAAGAGATTATCTGTACTCTCATGTTCCTGGCAGTCTCATTCACAATAGCAAAGATAAGGAAATCCATCAACAAATGAATGGATAAAGAAAATGTTACACACAGTGGATTACTATTCCACCTCAAATAAGAAGGAAATTCGGCCATTTGGGACAAATGACCTGTTAAGTGACGTAAGCGAGTCACAGAAGGACCAATACTGCATTATTCCACTTACATGAGGTATCTAAAATAGTCAAACTCATAGACGCAAAGAGTAAAATTGAGATTGACAGTGGCTAGTGGGAGGGGGATATGGATGGTTGTTGTTAAGTGGGTATAAAGTTTTAGTTATGCAAGATTAATTACTTCCAGAGGATCCGCTGTCCAGCAGTTTCTACAACTAACAATGTATTGTGCACTTAAATTTGTTAAGAGGGTAGATCACATGTTAAGTGTTATTACCGTAAGAAAAGGGTTTAAAGTAATTTGGAGATGAGGGATATCTTTATTACCTTGATTGTGGTGTTGGCTTCATGGGTGTATGCATACGTCCAAACTCATCAAACTGGATAAATTAAATATGTGCATTTTCATATCAATTACACCTCAACAAAGCTGTTAAAAAATAACTTCATGAAAAGCAAGGTTGGATGAAAGTTAAAATTCTCTGAATACCAGATACGTTTAAGAAACTGTGCTTAGTAAAAAAAAAATTAATACGTGAGCCCTGCCATCAAGAAATACATCCCTGTTTGTAGAGATAAAATAGCTACGTAAGACAAATACTTAAAATACCAAGCACAATGGTTAGTAGCTCCCCACTGTTGTGAAAGGCAACTCCAAATTTATTAGCACTTACTCAGCAAATATATATTGAGTAACTTTTATGCTTCAAGCATTGTGCTAGCTGTTGGGGAATGCAAAGATAATAAAAACATAGTATTCTGTGATCTGGTCCTTGAGTACCTCTCCTTCCTTGGCTTGCCACTCTTCTCCTAAAAATGCCTTCAGCCAAACTGAGCAATTCCAGTTTGCAGACTCACCCAGCTCTTCTAAACCTCATATATTTGTAAACATTTTCTTCTCCACAAAATGTTCGTCTTGCCTTTTCTGCCTGGCAAACATCTTTTTTATTCAAGTCCCAAGGTCTCTGACTCACCCAACATTAGTTATTGCCATTGTTTTATCTCCTCTTGTCTAGTACACCTATTATTAATGTCCATTGTTTGCTCATCTGTCCGACTCTTCTTAGATTCTATATGACTTGAAAACAAAGACAATTCTGTCCTCATTTCTGAATCCTCAGCTTCTTATCCAGTACCTAACATTCAATACATGCTGAGCAAATGTTGGCTGAAAGAATTAATGAATATGTTATACCAAAAATAAATGCTGTAAAAGTTAATAAAAAAAAGGTTCACAGTTGGATGGGGCCTGTGGTATGATGGTAAATGTTTTACAACTGCCTCCCCAGGAAACCAAAGTATCATAGATTTATAATGTTTGCTGATTTTCATGGTATAAATCTCCCACTACATCTGATTTTTATGCTTTGTCCCTGTACGTGGAGCTGGGAAGCAGTACACACCACTGTATAGTATTTCTACCATTCTTATATAATATTCATAAATAAAACTCAGAGTGTAGATTACAGTAAAATAATTAGGAAGTAATGATTTTTCAGCATCTATTACTTTGGTTTCTAGTATAACTTAATTAATCATGAGTTTATATAGTTATTTTTAAGTCATGGTCATGTTTAACAATTGGCTTGCAAAATTCCTGAAAATTTTACAATCGACTCCTGCAAGTTGGTATGAGTCAGTGCTAAGTGCTAGCACACCACTAAATGAGGCATTATAGGCAAAGTAGTAAGACAATTTTATAGAGGAAGTAGCACTTATTTGTTTATTGTGAAGCAATTATTTCAAGAAGACAATTAAGTTGGATGGAGAATATATGATCCACAAGGACACTGATTTTTGTATGTTTAATTCAGTGGTTTATCCCTGGTACCAAGATAAGTGCTAGACACATACTTAGTGCTCATAAAATATTTGTAACGTGAACGAATGTTCAATAGAAAGTACATTTCACAGGCTTCTTAACTGCAACACTAAGTCAAATTAGAGAGACCTCTATTGGTAAAGGGCAGCTAACTGAATCCCACTCACACAATGTCCACATGTTACTTTCATTTAAAAATGAAGAACAGTGATGAGAATCTTGCCCAAACAGAGACCTCAGTCATCTGAAAGTGATGGCCTATGTTTAAACATAGGCATAAAAAGACAAGAAAAGCTGGTATCACTGAATACATCTGTGAGCCGCCCAACCAGTGACAGAAACCATGCACTTTGGGATTTCTTGCTCTATGAGAAAAAGAATGCACTGTTTGTTTAAGCTATGCTAGGTTGAATTTTTTATTACTCGCAGCCAATATCTAACTAATATATCTAACACAGCCTAATGGAGAACTCTTTCCTGAGCATGTGTAGAGGAGGAAAAGGTAAAAGTGAGCAGAGCTGGTCTGCAGCCCAGAGCAAAATACCTGGGATTTCTGAGCAAAATACAAACTTCTCTTTCTTCTGGGCTTAGGGCCACTTTATCATGCATGAGATGATAGCTTATGCAGCGCATATGAGGAGCTGGAATACAAGCGACACATAAACAAACTGCCTACAATAATGGAAGAATGTCATTGCAGATATTTGACGTTCCCTGTACAGTTTGGGAAACTGATAAAATCATAATTGTAAAAGAGACATTCCATATTGCCAATCCAGAGCTGCTTCTTGCATGCAGTCTGGCACATACGTCTTACTCTTCGGCACAAGCAGGCAGAAGGAATGAACAAAAAGAAAAGAGCAATTTCCCCACCGTAAATTGAAAAGTCTGCCAACCAGCTAAATGATCTGCCATCAATCAGTGTTAAATTCTCCTTAGCAGCAGAAAATTCAAGGGCTAACAATTACTGAGAGATTTCACATAGTGACTAATGATATATGACAAACACATTTAAAGTCTGCATAGACCAGCACCAGTTTAAAATGTAACATGAATAATAAATAATTTTAAAGAAATCCTAGCATGCAAAATAAGATATAATCTTTTCAGACATAAATTACACAGAGAATATTATAGTTCTAAGAAAGGCATTTTCAAACTGACCAAAACAAAGTCAAAAGTGTAATTCATTCAGAAGGGAACTATATTTGATGTTTTTGCACATAAACAGATTTTCAAAGTGTTAGGCAGATACGCTATAAAACAGTGGTCACTGAAGTATGACCAGGAAAAATCTCAGGTCTCTGATCATTTATAAATGACAGTGAGGATTCTGGACAGACATAAATGCAATAGGACAGGCTTTCTGTTTTCCAAGAAATACAATTTTTGTGAGAATAATAAGAAAATGCTTTCCTTTTTTTAAACCAAGCTGAGCTACAAACCTGGAAGAAAAATGTATAGATGCAAGGTGGGCAGTAAAGGATTTAAACATAAAATTCCCTTATGCTTATAAGACACTGGTATTTGGGAAGCAGGAAAAATAGCACTGTATTTGGAAACCTGAATTTGAGAGTCTATTCCCAAATTTATCACATCTCAGTTTCTCCGTTCATTTCATGTAAAATAACATGACTAATCTCACAAGACAGTTGAGATGGGCAAATAATGATGTGGAAAAATTATTACAAATGGTAAAGGATTATTCAC
The DNA here is from genome assembly GCF_964374135.1 of Grampus griseus. NCBI lineage: Eukaryota > Metazoa > Chordata > Mammalia > Artiodactyla > Delphinidae > Grampus > Grampus griseus. Next base: position 33,165,753 of record NC_139013.1, on the reverse strand, counting down.
ACATTTGTGTGACTGTTCTATTATTTATTTTAAATCTAAGACAAAATGAGTGTGTGTCAGAAGGAAAAACAGTGGAGTGGAATGGAAGCACAGTGTTCTTGCCTGTCTTTAAAAAAAATAAAAGAGCTTTTATAAAGTACGTAGACAACCACCACCTTGTTGAAATTAAGCTCCTGGAAGTTTTGAGAACTATGGAATCTATATAAAACAATCAACTAAGTAAAGGCAATTTTTTAATCATGAAAACTAAATTTTGTTAATTCACTTCCCAAATATTAACACATTTAGTCTTCAATTAAGTGCCATTATTCACAGGTGTGCCATGATGAACTATTTTTCCTTGATTGGATTTTAATTATTGTTATCAACAAGAGTTTAAAATTTTTTGACAAAATTGAAATTTCCATATATTAGTTTGGTGAATAGCGAATATACAACTTCCTCATTCTGAAGCAGTAGGGAGCAGGGAACAACACGACTAAGATTGTATTTTGTCATATAAAGGAAATTAAACGCCCCTGATTGTGAGAGCACAAATAATAAAAAATAAGTCTACTGACTGAGACATTTAAGAAGAACATACAAAGTTTTAAAATATCTTTGACCTCATCTGTCCCTGACAAAAGGCCCGGGATGTAGAATGGGCTATCACTCGTATTTCCTTTTGAAAGATGAGAAAAATCAATCTCATCAAGTAATGAAATGTTTTTTAAAATCTCCCAGCCAATTCGTAAGAGTGGAATAAAAATTCAGGTCCTTCCATGCTTTTCTGAGCCATAGTTTTTGCACCCATCCCAGTAATGTTCAAGACAGCACCCTACTTTATCATCTGAAAAAAAAAGCATAAATCGGTAAAAACAATACTTTTAAATATTCTGAAAATTCAGTTTTACCTCTTAAAATATTCAGAGTGACTGGAACTGGATTGATGAAGTCATTTAAGTCCACTGTGCTCTTGTTTAAGTTACGCATTATATTTCATGAACGTTATTTTTTTTTTGGCCAGAATAGTACAAACTTATAAGTAGTTTGGTAGATTCCAGATTTCTAAATTATTGTATTAGGGGAAAGACACTTGTGTATTGGGTATTTTATTAAGCAGAAACAGGATAGATTATTCTGTGGCAATAAATAACCCCAAAACTTCAGTGGCTTAGCACAACAAAGTTCACTTTTTGGCCATGCAAAGATCACAGGGTCCTGGCCAACCCTCTAGGAAGTACCACCTACATGCTGCATGGGAAGTTCAGGCTGCTTCTACCTTATTATTCCACGACCACTAAAGCAGGGGAAGAGTGAGCTGGAGATTCCAGTACTGGAAATTAAAAGCTTCTACACACAGTTCATTGGCCAGAGTAAGTGATATGTTGAAACTCAAGGGGGTTGCTCTGAACTGAGTTATGCCCCCTTCAAAATCCAAACCCTCAATGCGATGGTATTTGGAGATGGGGTCTTTGGGAATTAGTTAGGTTTAGATGAGGTCATGAGGGTGGGACCTTTATGATGGGATTAATGTTCTCTGTCTCTCTCTCCTTCTCTCTCTCTCCATGTCAGACAACATAGGCCATATGCATATTTCATGTATATATGTATAATTAAATTTTTAGCCTGATGTTTAGTGAAATTTTTCCAAGGTCAGATGATAGTAAGTTAGTGTGTATCCCAAAGGAATAAAAAGTGCTATCACAAAAAAAGTTTTCAAATATTAGATAAATGTCTTACTGTATAACTGATACTAGACAAAATAAATGGGAGCTGTTGATAAGATCAAATATCATAATTTTTTCTTTATATATTTAATTGCATTTAATTTTTATCATGACCCTTTATTATGAATTAATGTCATTACTTTCAAAAATAAGGAAACTGATACACATAGAAATTAATTAACCTGTCCATGTTCACACAACAACTACAAACCAAGACTCAGACCAAAGTCTGAGCTGTTCTATTGCCCCATGCTGCAAGGCAGGTCTTAGCTTTTACAGTAGTTAATTTTTTTTTTTTTTTTTTTTGCTTCTCATATAAGCATTTCTTATTTTATGAATGCTTATATTCCAAGAATAATATAATCTTAGGCAGTAAAAATGAAACTTCTCATATTATTTTGGTTTTAAAGAAAACAAAAATACCTCAAAGTACAAGGTTTGCTCAGTTTAGTTGATCACTATAAAATCAGATAATATGAGAAAGGAGTAGACTGCTGCACCACAGTAAGACTTCCATGTCTGAAATTAGCAGATGGCAGCCACTGTAACTTTCTCTTCAACTCCATCTGCAGCAGACACAAGTGTTATGCTAGTATATTTCTGTTAAGGAATAGGGCAGGAGCAGTGTTATCAATTCGCTGTAATTGTTCCATGATTCAGCAGTTGAGACACTTAATGACTCCCATGCATATACCAACTCATATAAATTTAAGAAGGGTCTAGTGTGTGGACCATCTGTTACAATAAATCCATGGTGCCTTGAGACATCAGTAGATAATGATTGTGATGCCCCTGGCTTGAGTAACTAGGCTGTACCTTTACTGAAGGTGAAACATATAGAAAGTCTGTGTTGGAATTAGGTCTGCTGAGGATTGTACATAGTTCATTTCAATTCATTTATGAGACATTAACAATAAAAAAGAATCCTGCTACTGACCAATAAATGGTGTTAACATTTTTCAGTATATCAGGTGAAGACATGGAGGTATGAAGTTTCCCAGATTCAAACTCACTGCAGCATCCCCTAAGTGTAAAGATATCCTAACTTCTTTTATATGCATTTGAAAGAGATGTACAAATATGACATTAAAAACCTAAAGCAAAGTTCAAAAGACCAATGTAAACCCTTGGTCAATCATATATTAACTTCCTGCGAAGTAAAAGACACAGTATTAGGCACTGATGTTGTAAAGATGGGCATGTCATGATCCATGCCACCAAACTGTTCACGGTCTAAAACAGGACACATAATTATGGCACAGTAATACAAGTGCTATGGTAGAGCTAAGCACAGATTATTACTGAAGTGTAAAAAAACAATAATCTATCCAGACCAAGAATGCAGATGGAGGAAAGAGGCTATCTATCCTAAATATTAAATCTAGGAGATGATGCAATTTGAATGGAAGCCCTGAAGGATCTGCATCCTTGCAGTCCACACACGACATGTGATTTCTTTCAAGCAATACGTAGTCCATGTACCCTTCAGATTTTCACTGAAGATTTGAGCTTTAAATTAGTTACCAAGTAACCATGGGCAAAAGCCAAGCTAAAGTCTCATGCAGTGGTAAGGGAATGCAAATGACATGCATTTACTCTGATCTAGAAATCCGATTTCTAGGAACTTACTGAAAAATACGTAGGCAAAAATATTAAAAAGATATGCACAAGACTATTTACCTCAGCACTTCTGTGACAGCAAAATACTGGGGGAAAAAACACAAATATACATCAATAGAAGACAACTTCTGTAAACTACTGTGTAATTACACATCAGAATATTATGGAACTATATACTGTAATACAGAATAACTCTATAAATAACTATGAAATGATCTCCAGAAAATACTGCAAAATGAAAAAAGGAGCAATAAAGAGAGGAATATAACGATACTATTTACTGATAAGAGTATTCACACACACATACATGCAAACACACACAATGACCTCTTCTTTTAAATGGAAGCATAAATCATATAATGCAATATAGATTATGTATGGAGTGGACAGGAACTGAATAGAAAGGGTCAGGGATAGACTAGTCTATACTACATTGAATACCGTGTTTTGATCTGACTGTAAAACAATGTAAGTATTTTACATTATTACAAAACACAATTTAAAAGTCTTGAAAAAAAACAGGAATAGAATTAAACAAGTGAACACATAACTGTGTATCGCATTTTCAGCAAAAGAGAGGAATTCTTCCAAGGGCCTATAAAACACAGGACTGGGGCTTCCCTGGTGGCGCAGTGGTTGAGAGTCTGCCTGACAATGCAGGGGACACAGGTTCGTGCCCCGGTCCAGGAAGATCCCACATGCCGCGGAGCGACTAGCCCTATGAGCCACAATTACTGAGCCTGCGCGTCTGGAGCCTGTGCTCCGCAACGAAAGAGGCCGCGATAGTGAGAGGCCCACGCACCGCGATGAAGAGTGGCCCCCACTTCCGCAACTAGAGAAAGCCCTCGCACAGAAACGAAGACCCAACACAGCCATGAATAAATAAATAAAATTAAAAAAACAAAACAAAACAGGACTTTTACAACAGGTTCCTAGTGGGGTATACCTTAATGCAAAATGACTACAAACAAAATCCCAAAGTGCTTTTTTAATAATCATATTATAGGTGGTACTGTACATATTGTCATTTTAATATTGTTCTGTAGGTGAGAATTATAGGACCAAGAAAATGGGTATATATGTTGATGTCACTGAAAACCAAGTTTTCAAATTGGAAGAAAGGAGATAAAAATATGAGATCAACGTAGATTAAAAAAACCTTTATGGTCCTGAAATTTAACAGAAAATATCAGTATAAACAAATGACATACTTTATCTTAAAAACAAAATAAAATTTATATTCTAACACTGCCTACTGAAAACACCTAGTAACCATAAGCACCTCTAAAGACTTAGTGTGGTCTCTAAATATCACTTCCTATTACAAGGAACAAGCCTTCCATAAAGAAGCAGCTCACTCCAGCTCTAGAGTAAGAAATACCAAGATGACCATGGATCAGAGCAGGGAAGCTGCCAAGGAAAATAGGTTCATGAGGAATCAACTTGCATATGGTACCACTAGCCAAACACAGGACAATTTAAGCACAAGTTAATACATTCAATGCATTGAAACACACGGGTATCTCAATTCTTGAATTCATAGTGATTCTAAAACACAAGTAAAACTCTATTATTTTTGGAGGATGATAGAGAATCAGCACCATTCTGAAAACTGATCAAAGAGAAAATTCAAGTGTTTATCTTTTCTTCCTTATAAAATCAAAAGGCGAACATATACATGTGTGTGTGTATATATGTGTGTGTATATATATATATATATATATACACACATACATCCCATATATAGATATGTATCAGATAAGCCAATAAAACCTATTAACTATTCACTCCAAGAGTTTCTGGTTCCAAAACTATATAGTCCATCAATTATAAAGCTACACGTAAGAACTAGACTATACTGCCTCCTCATATACCTCCATTAAAACTGCAGGTAAAGAGCTCTGTATCAACTTTATGGACCCTCTCAGTGAGGGTGGATGCATCTCTTCAGATATTTTGCAAACCTGTTCTCCAAAACATGAACTTTTAAAAAAATATTGCCCAGTAATTTATGCATAAACACAGATGCAAATTCCTGTAGGAATACAGGATTAAAAAAAATAAAAACAATATTGTCTCTATCCTTATGACTAAGTAGTGTTTATTAATATTAATAGCAGTAACAGTAATAGAAGTTGTAGTGGTATTTCAAAGTGAAAGCTACTTGAAAGATTGAGTTTTTAATTATGTACCATATTCTTAGCAGGCAGATAAATTAGTTATAATACACTATTAAAATCTTTTAGAAAGAGATTATGTAATAGTCTGCTCAGGCTGCCATGATAAAATACCACAGACTGGGTGGTTTACACACAAATTTATTTTTCATAGTTCTGGAGGTTGGGAAGTCTAAGATCAAAGTGACAGCTGATTCAGTTCCTGCTGAGAGCTCTCTTCCTGGCTTGCAGACAGCTGCCTTCTCAGTGTGTCCTCATGTGGTGAACAGAGAGAGCGCTCTGGTATCTCTTCCTCTTCTTATAATGGCACCAGACCTATTGGATTAGGGCCCCACTCTTATGGCCTCACTTAACCTTTATCATCTCCTCACAGTCCCTATCTCCAAGAACAGTTACATTGGGGATTAGGGCTTCAACGTATGACTTTTGAGGGGACACAAATATTCACTCTATAACAAATAGTAAAGACAAAAGATATGTAAATGAAAAATATAAAAATAGAATAAGAAAACCAAGTCCACAGAAAAAGGGCAACATGCCAACTATAGAGACTGCAGTGGCTATCAATGAACATCGGATTCTGAGCTTCCTGGCAGTCAAGGGAAAAAGGGGAATATGATTTTCATATTACTTATCCTTATCAAAGTAGAGAAAAAACCTATTTCCTCAAGGATTCTCTACAATTGAATTCAAGGGCATCTCGTAAGTGGGACTTTCAATGGGACACAAAGATATAATGAAGGCTATGCCTCAAAAATGTGAACATTCCTATAACTACAGTCGACTCTTGAAAGACAGGTTTGTACTGGGTAGGTGTACTTATACATGGGTTTTTTTCTATAGTAAATACTACATACAGTACTATACCATGTGTGGTTAGTTAAACCCATGGATGCAGAACCGTGGATACAGAGGATCCGCAAATACAGAGTGTGAACTGTAAGTTATACATGGATTTTTGACTGCAGGGATGGTTATTGCCCCAACCCCCATGTGGGTTAAAACTCAACTGTCTTTTTTTTATATATATAAATTTTATTTTATTTATTTATTTTTGGTCGCGTTGGGTCTTCGTTGCTGTAAGCGGGCTCTCTAGTTGCAGTGCGCAGGCTTCTCATTGAGGTGGCTTCTCTTGTTGTGGAGCATGGGCTCTAGGCGCATGGGCATCAGTTGTTGTGGCACGTGGGCTCTAGAGCTCAGGCTCAGTAGTTGTGGCACACAGGCTTAGTTGCTCCACGGCATGTGGGATCTTCCCAGACCAGGGCCCGAACCCGGCTCCCCTGCATTGGCAGGCGGATTCTTTTTTTTCTTTTTTTTTTTTGCAATATGCAGGCCCCTCACCACTGTGGCCTCTCCTGCTGCGGAGCACAGGCTCCAGACACGCAGGCTCAACGGCCACGGCTCATGGGCCCAGCTGCTCCGCGGCATGTGGGATCTTCCCGGACCAAGGCATGAACCCGTGTCCCCTGCATCGGCAGGCAGTCGGACTCTCAACCACTGCGCCACCAGGGAAGCCCAAGGTCAACTGTATTTCTTAATTTGAACTTAAATAATGCTCAAGGGCATGGCACACATAAACCAAAAACAAACAAAAAATGCAGAGAAAAGTGGTTCCCCCAATCCCCTGAAGAAGAGAAATACAGAATACAAAGTTTTATGTATTAAAAGCTGCCACTTTTCTTGGCTTGCTTTTCCTAATGTAGTTTTCCCTTTTCTTCTGACTCTTTCTTAACCTGAGTTTGACCTGTACCTGTACAAACAGCTTATGAATATCTTCAATTCTTACTACAAGTTGCCTAAAAACCTCTTTGGAAGTAGTCAGGTTTAAAAAGGCAAATAAACAAGGACATTCCCACCATCTTATTGGAGAGAAAGAAATTGCCCCTTGCTTTTGAATGAACAAGGCAAAAATTTTATTCAAGTCTCCAGGCTGAAGAGGAAAAAAATCAGAAAATTAATGAAATGAAAATGAAACCCAAAAAGAAATGCCTGGAGCCTTAGAAAGTGCAGAGTACAAAGGGACAGCAAGAGCCATGAATAGCAATGAGGTTCCAACTACACTGATATCAGGAGCTATTCTTTTGTGTCCATTTAACCAAAGCCTCAAGTCACCTCCTCTGCCTGGCGAAAGAAACCCAATCTGTTCATTCTTCTCCAGAATTGAAACATTCAGTGACATTGGAAACTGTGTTACCAGCAACCTAAATTTGATTTTTTGTGTGTCACTGGTCTAGATTCATGCCCATTTTGTACAGACAACCGTAGACAATAGACAACCGTAGACAACAGACAACTGTAAATGCTAAATTGAAAAATGCTCCTTAAAATGTGAAAAATATATTGCTAAATTACTTCATATATATTTGGCTTGCCTCATGGGGAGTGGTGTCTTTTACAATAATGATCGTTATGGTTATTATTAATTACATTACCTGTAACAATTAGCCCAGCATTTAGAAAGAGTTCAAAAAGGGGTAATTATTTTATATATTTCACTTAGCACTAGAAATAAGTCTATGGGATAAATATTATTTCCATTTTACAGATAAGTAGTACACTGAGGTTTATGGGAGCTATGCAATTTGATAAGGGTCTGTCAGCTAATAATTGCAGAGCTGGGAATGAAAGAATTGAACCTACTCTGTGTGACCAGAGAGGCTGAGCTTTTAACCAATAGGTTCACTCAGTTCTCTGAAGCACACAGGTTTAAGAAAAAGATACAATATAAATTTATTATTCAAGTATTTCAAATACTGACTGAGACAACCATGGGGAAACCCCAGGGCTTAAAAGAAAACAACTACATTATTATCATTAATAGTAACTATTATTAATGATAATAATAATGCTCATAAGTTTTGTTATTAACTTAACATTTATAGCTGTGATATATATACATTATTGCCACTTACACATATTTTGCAACTAAGAACAGAGCAGAGATGTAGATGGTCCAAGTCTGTAGTGTTAGCAAGCAGCAGGGCCAAAAGTATTAACACACACTTAATCAAAACATCCTACAGGGAAAACAGTGTCCGTGGGTTAATCTCTGTCTTCTCTTAGAACTGGGCATGTACTCTTGATCAGTTGCTCAGTACCAATGAAATTCTGTTTCTTTGTCATGTGATTTCTGTAACAGTAACTGCCTTGCACTTGCTAATCATGGTACATACTTCGCCTGTGTACTTTTGTGCACTATACCTGTACACCCCTCCATTAGAAGGCAACCAACCATGTGGTTTTCAACAACTGAATTGAGTACCTAGGATGCTAGATCATGGCAAGCAAAAAAGAAACAGTTCCTGCCTTCCTGAGGCTTAGAATCTTAAAGACATTTACATTTGTGACTCAATCACACCACAAAGTATGAAATTATTATCAGAAAAGAGCTGCATGGAGTTGTATGTATTAAGGAGAGATTTTCCATAATTCAAGGTCAAGGTAGGCTTCCCTAAGGAAGTTAAGACAGGAGCTTGACTAAGAGCAAACTCTATGAGACAGGTATATGCCAAGCGGAGGAAAGCATGTGTGTAAAGAGCAGTAAATGTTTCCAGGCAACGTGGTCTGAGGAAGCATGACACAGGGGAGGGGCTGCAAGAAGGTCTGGGTGATTGAAGCAGAGAACAGGGTGAGAGGTCTGAGAGGAGGCTACCAAGCTGCATAGGGGCCAGACCATGATTGTATTACAGGCTGTGTTAAAGATTTCCATTTTGATCCCAAGAGCAATGGAGGCCATGGGTTGGTTTTTAACCAGGCAACTGGCATATCAGGTTTGAATTTTGGAACTATCATTCTGGTTGCAAAGCAGAAAGAAGTCTTAGAGTGAAAGCAGTGGGAACAGGCTTCGGTGCGACATCTTTAAGAAAATGGGCCAGGTCTTATGCATCCTCAGCGACCTGCACCATGCCTAAAACACTAAAAGAATACTAACACTAATAACTGATACAACGTGATAAATGCAGTCATGGAGGCATGCATTGGATACAGCAGAGGGAGGATGGGGTGGGAGTAATCAGCTCTGACACAGGGCATAATAGTTGGACTCAGCTTCTGAGTTACATGGGTGAACCTGTGTGTTACTACTGGCACTGACACTTACAACTGTGTTACGGATTTGTTAAATTAACATTTGTTACGTGGAACACAAGGAGCTGGATGGTGAGCATCGATTCAGAAACAGACCACAAGAGAAACTGAAATAGACAAGGGTATAGCTCACAGATCCTGGAGGAAGTACATGCAGGGCACACCTCAAGGGCCCACACAGAGAAGTCAAGGCAGAGTGCAGACAGAGAGACAGGACGTGGGGCAGACGCCTTTATTGGGATCCATGAGTGGAGTGCTTTGGGATTCCCAGGCTAGGGACAATACTGATCAATTCAAACTAAAAGAGTGGGGTTTGGCACAGGGGTCTTATCTAAGGGGTCCGTAAGGCATACAGGCACTGGCAGTCAGGGAAGACTGCTGATCACAAGGGCTGCTGGGGAAGTCATATCAGAAACATATTTGCTGTGACTCTAGCTGATATCTAGGGCACAGGCTTGCATGAGGGGGTTAATGTCAGTGTAAGGTCCCTGCAGGCCATCTGGCCAAACAAAATGCAAACTAAGGTGGCAATACTATGGACTAACTTAGCTGAACTCTCAACACTGTGTTAACTTTAGTTAAATTCTTGATTTTTCTAAGTAGCCTTATTTTATAGATGAGAAAATCCAGTATATCATTCATAGGGTTGTTATAGAGATTAAGTAATATAACTTAAAGTGCTTAGCAGAGTACCTGAGAGGTATTTAGCAGTCAATGAATGACAAACTTTTATTTTGTTTTAATAATCATTACTTTTACTATTACCTACAAAAGGGAAATAATTGATATTGATGAATGAAAAAGAATTCAACATGTGGACAGTAGGAATCCTGTGTCTACAAAAAGATGAAAAACTAGCATATACAGATGAGTATTTTTAATACCAAAGAATCAATATGTTATTATCTAGTACATGCAAAAAATCAAGCTGTAATAAGCTGAGTGGCATTTGCCAATCAACTATGAAGGTTCATTAAAACTTCACAAGGTTAAAAAATAATAAAAAGAAACATGCTGAAAATGAAATCTGAATCTAGGTTTGACACCTGCTGCCATGATTCAGCTACTAAAACCTGCTGCTGCTTCCTTTCCATCTGTCTCTACCTTGTGCTCCAAGAGTTTAGTGGCGATGAGCATCTTCAGCATTTTCAGAGCTCTTCCTTCTCTCCATTCTGATTCTGGCCTTTGCCCCCCAAGTAGTAGGACTCAGGGCAAAAATCCTCACAGAGCAGTTTGACCTTCAGTGTTTCAATTCAACTTTGCCTTTTCTGGCAAACACCAGTTTATATGGAGATAGTGTAATGGTTCCACCCAAACACACACTGGCTATGGAAGTGCACTCCCCATCCCCATGGAGCTACCACCAGTGTCCCTGGGCTGGCATGAGCAAGCACTGTATGCAAAGATGCTGGGAGTCTTGATAAGTAGAGGGCAAGGAAATGCCAGCTGTGCCCTGGATTTACAGCTCAAGATCATTCCCCACATTCCCAGTTGGGCTGAGGGGTGGGAAGGGAAGGAGAACTTATTCTACAGTGCCACTTGCCCAGCACAGTAATTCTAAAAACAAATAGGGAGTGATTTACCATAAGAAATAGTTAGCGCTAGGTTGTATTTAATGACAATGACAGATGTTACATCATTAGTTTAGAATTCTGTAACTGCACCAAAGAAACCAAATAAATAGTGAGTAAAAAAAAAAAATTGTGTCATTTCCTAAGGACCTAAATAGTTGTCTATTGCAAACAACTCAAGGTTGGAATTTGTTTCTTATTTCTCCTCACAGCTGCTTTTTATTTCCAAGTGTGACTTCACTTAAAGTTTTGTCTTTTTTCCCCGCATAAAGACTTCATAAAAGCTTAAAGGGCTAGTACATTTTGGTGTGTATATGTTAAATATTAACGGCAGTTTGTTCTGAGATTCTGCCTTCCCCACAGTCTTTAAAAGCTGAAGACTGGGGCTTCCCTAGTGGCACAGTGGTTGAGAGTCCGCCTGCCGATGCAGGGGACACGGGTTCGTGCCCCGGTCCGGGAGGATCCCGCGTGCCGCAGAGCGGCTGGGCCCGTGAGCCATGGCTGCTGAGCCTGCGTGTCCGGAGCCTGTGCTCCGCAACAGGAGAGGCCACAACAGTGAGAGGCCTGCGTACCGCAAAAAAAAAAAAAAAAAAAAAAAAAAAAAAAGCTGAATTATACCAAAAGTTATGACATTACACAAGAGGAGCAGCAATCTTCCTCATAATGAAGTCATTTGTTCATCAGCCTTAAAATATTCAGTGGCTTGGTTATGCCTCCTTTTCTCCCTCCCTCCCTGAGGCAAGAAAGCATTAGAAATGCAAAGGACACACCTGGCCATTACTTAGCACACATTTTAGTTCAGTTTTCCCCCCTTGATGCCAGACTGTTCAACATAATTATATTAAGAAAAAAAACTGTAACCCTTTTCTCTGAGAATTAAGTGCATATTTTAATGCTCAGTAGCCACTGGTGAGAGGAGCTGTTTAATATCAGAACAAGTGGATCACGTGCTGCACTGGGCATGGCTTTGGTTGGACGTGCTGGGGGTGACATGTGAGAAGGGAGTGTTGGGAGTGCCCACCCATCAAGCCCTGGGTCGTTTAGAACAACTTGTTCTCTGCCCTGAAGAAGTCAATATCTGTAAGTATTGCAATAAACTGCAGATTTGCAGGCATTTACTGAGAGTCCACTGTATCCCAAGGACTTTGCACTGTGCTGGAACAGTAAATATGAATAAAGTGTCGATATTCTTGTCGGGATTCTACTCCCCAGGGAGAAGATGGCCATGTGCCAGGAAGACAAAAGGAATCAAACTAACTTATTTATGAAGAGGAAATATCTTGGTTTATATAACTTAGAACTCCAAAGCCCATCTTTGGAAGACAACCACTCTTGCAATAGGTCTGGTCAAAATCCTGTGTGAGGCTTCAGGGATGAGGTTAAGCCAGAGGGCTCTTATTAGTCAGGTTTAGGACATCTGCCCAGCCTTGAAGCAAATACCTGTAGCCGTGGATTGACAGTCCTACCAGGGAAACATGACATGAGGAAATAAGTAGACATTTTCCAAAGGAAGATTATGGATCTATAAGCAAAAGAAAAACACTGGATAGTCCCAAACCACAATGCCCCCTTTAAGAATACCTAACCCATTCAAATCTAGACAGAAACTAAGATTTCCTTAAAGTTAAGGCAGACAAGTCAATATAGGCAATACTCACTATTAAGTCATACATTTGTGTAACACTTTATATTTTGCAAAACACAGACATGCAGTATAGCAGCCAATGCTTGCAAAACTGACATTCATACTGAACACAGAAAGCAAGTATGTCATATGCTCAAACCACAGAGTTAAATATTCCATAATTCCCAACCTCCACTCTATTGCTATGAGGCTGACCCAAGGAGAAATGAAAAATATAATTCACTTCACTTTCCTGGGTCTCAGTTTCTTCTATGAAGTGGGAAAATACAATGACATCTAAATCAATTTCATGAAGTTAGATACTAGCATTTAGTCGATGCATCATATAGATGAAGTAAATGTCTTTATAAAATGTTCTATAACAGAACATTTGTCATTTAATAGACAAATACGCTTACCTTGCTCTATTGTATTATTTCCATTATACCCTTGTAAAACATATCTTATTAATCCTTCAATTCCTAGTACCAATTATGTCCTCATTTAGCCCTTAACAAAATAAATGAGGAATGGACTGGCCAGATAAATGAATTAAAAAAAAAACAGACAAAAAAACACTTACTTTGATTCAGCATCCTACTACTATTTTCTTTGTTACATGGTATTTACTAAAATTAGAGGCATGAGTAATGAATTTTTTTTTCAAAGGAGAAACAACTAGACCTTGGAATCCACAGATGAGCATGTGATTTTACTGCAACAACTTCTTCCAGGGTATACCACCTCTGGGTACCTGAAGCCTCACACTCAGAGGCTCTGATTTTAGAATGCTTAAAATTAGAATTGTCACCCAAACTGCCACTCAAAAAATGGGTATAAAGACTCCTGGCACTGCGCTAACGATGTGGTCCTGACACAAACATGAAGCACAACTCACGGATCAACTGCCTATCATTGAGCCTGATCATTTGCAAATGCTTAGGAGAGCAATTTCCCTTGTTAGGTAAGGGACCCTGCATGTGTGATAGCTCATGCATGAGTTCTGTTGCCAGACTGGGGTATTCTGATGCCTGAGGTTAAGTCCTGGCTCTGATAATGTGAACTTGAAAATTTGCTTAAACTCTGTGCCTCCTGAAGAATAGTACCTATCACATAGGCTTACTGTGAGGATTAAATGAGATGATGCATACAAAATACAGCGACACTGGGAAAGTGGAGATTTCTGCAGGGCAAGGTCTGGAAATCTACACAAAGTTTTTATGCAACTCCCTGGTAGGACAAAATCCTAAAGCTTACTCAATTTCAGCTGCTATGGATGTTGACAGAACATCTAGAGATACTACAGGCTAAAGCATGCAGCCTGAGGGGCAGTGCTGGATGAATCTGGAGTTTAGGCCCTGCCAGAATGGAGAGATCTTGGTAACACACTGTTAAAATACCCGGTACTCAGTTAAGATAACAGAAAAGTCATGACTTTGGAATATGGACCATGCTTAGGAGTAAAACCTAGGCTACACTCACTCCCTCAAAGCATAAAAACAAGTCCTACCATAATCATCTGGGAGACAGGAACTTGAAGACTGAGTTTCAACAAGTTTGGGTGGTTTGAGAAACACGTGTCACAAACTGTCACTGACAAAGCATGAGACCAAAAGCCTGTATAAGTTTATCAGGCAGTAATCGAACTGACTGCTAAAGAGAGTTAACATTCTTCAGAGGAAATTTTCAAAATCCAAAGTCTCTTCAATGTATTAACCAAAATATTATATATCTTTAGATATACAAAGCAAGAAAAATGGGATTCATAACCAAGAAAACAAGTCAACTGAAGTGGAACCCAATGGATGTTGGTATGAGAAGACAGAATATATAGCAATTATTATGAATCTACTCAAAGCACTAAAGCGAAGTGTGATTTTAAAGAATAAAGAGACAGGAAATCCCATCAAGAAAAGAGAAAATTTTAGAAAAAAGCAAATGGATTTTTCTCCTTTATTAAGATAATGAGTTTTTCACTTATATATTTTTGTCCCCAGTATTTCCATCTGTCTGAGCACCAGTCTCTCATATAAATAGATGCAAAAGTCTTTAAAAGAACGTTAAAAAAAAGAAATATATGAAAAGAATCGTATATCACCACAAATTAGGGTTTATCCAAGAAAGGTAAGTTTGTTTCAGAAACCAATTTGGTTTCAGAAACCAATAGGGAAGCCCTATTACCTTTTCAATTTTAGTTACCATAGAGGTATGAAGTGGCATCTCATTATGGTTTTGATTTTCATTTCCCCAATGTCTGATCAATTGATTTTTGACATAAGTAATCAAATGGCTAAATGATAGGCTTTTCAAAAAATTGTACTGAGGTAACTGTTTATTCATAGACATACACACACACACACACACACACACACACACGACGCTTATGTCACACCTGCAGAAAATTTTAACTTGAAATGGAACACAGACCTAAATGCAAAGGCTAAAACTATAAAACTTTTAGAAGAAAAGTGGTAAGCAAATATTTCTTAGGACAAAATAGCACAAATTATTATTTTTAAAGCACAAACATGCAAATTCAACTTTGTTAAAATGAAAGCCTTCTGGGCTTCCCTGGTGGCGCAGTGGTTGGGAGTCCGCCTGCCGATGCAGGGGACGTGGGTTCGTGCCCTGGTCCGGGAGGATCCCACATGCCGCGGAGCGGCTGGGCCCGTGAGCCATGGCCACTGAGCCTGCGCGTCCGGAGCCTGTGCTCCGCGGCGGGAGAGGCCGCAGCAGTGAGAGGCCCACGTACCGAAAAAAAAAAAAAAAAAAAAAAAAATTAAAGCCTTCTGTTCTTCAAATGATAAAATAAAATCCTACAATTAGAAAAACTATTCTTTAGAGATATGTCAGATCAGTGGTTACCGGGGCAGGTAGGCATAAGGAACCTTTCTGTGGTGATGGTCATGTTCTCTGTCTTCATCGGGTGGCAGTTATCAAATGTATACATTTGGCAAGAATCATATACTTTACATTTAGAGTAATTTTATGAATTTTATTCTAAGGAAATTATACCTCGATAAAGATGATATTGTAAAAGGACTGTGAAGCAGTGATTATGCTCCCAGCACTGCGTTATGTGGCGGGTATACAATGATAAAAGAAACAGGAAGCCTCTGCTTTCATGGAGGTTGTAATCTAGTCTACTTTCGTGTTATCCAGGTTATTTATTCAACCTCAGAACAATCTTGTAAGGACATATGGGCTTGAATTATTCCTTTTTCAGAAATGAGTAAACAATAGCTCAGAGGTTTTAAATGAATAGCTAAGATCAAAGACATGTCGTTAAGTGCAGAAGGACGAAAGCCCACATTTTCTGACTCTAAAGACAACCTTTTTTCTACAAACTATAAAGTGACATCTTTTATTATTTCACAAATAGTTACAGAACACACACAGACATACCCATACGTTGCAATACCATAACTTGTAGTTCTGGTAGACCTATATCTAAAGACCTATACCAGCTCTACTTCTTTCTAGTTTTATTACTGTGGAAAATGTACTTAACTTCAAGACTCAGTTTCTTTTTCTCCAAGACTGGAGTGAACTACCTGTTTATAAATGCCATAGCACATACAACTGATTAACCAACGTGGTTTAAGAAAGTTCCTTCCCTACTTTTCTTCATGCTTATAAAAACACACAGGAATATGTATACATTATGGCAGTTTTTGATAATAAAAATTCCTATGTGTGTGCCTGTATCTACAGGAGCATTTGTGTTTCTGTATCTTTGCAGTATACATTTTATACTGAGTGTAACATACATTCAGATCTATATATAAATATCTACCTTATTCTTTCTAATAGCTACATGATACTTCTTAGCAGTGACTTGACATTTTCCCCATTATTCTCCTTGAGGAAGAAGTTTCAAAATGTTTTATTTGGAAGTGGGGAGTGCTATAAAAAAATACTGTAGATTTGTATGCACACCACTGCATTGGTTCTACTGATTCTGTAGGATGGGTTCTCTAAAAGAAGTGAACTGCTAGCTGAAGAGTTATGCATTGGTAATATTTGTTAAAATGACCAAACTATTATCTAAAATATTTGTAGCCATTCAAATGCATTCTCACAGCAATGTGTGACTATAAATAGCCTGTATTCATGTGCCCTCTATGATGTTTATCTCAAACAAAGAAATTTCTATTTGTCATGTTCTGCCCATCCAAATCCAGTGCCTCTGCTTCCTTTGTCCCAGGCAAGTGTGATCATGTCATAGCTGGGCTGTGATAAGCCACCGCTGAAACAAGTCTGGGCTCTGAACAGAGTCACTGTGCCAGGGTCCACGGCGCAGGAACAGCAGAAGCACGCTTTTCCTCCACTCCGGCATCTCGTGTATTTACCCTTTTCCACACGTCTGAGCTAATGACTCTACTGACGTGGAGCAGAGGATTACACTAAGCCACTCTTTGTAATGCTCGCTTGACTGAGAATGAACTCAGGATGAAATGATGTTTGTAATGTTTTTTCAGGAATTGTAGGCCATTGCAATAGAATTTTTCAAATATTTATATTGGGCAACTATCATCTGTCAGTCTCTCTGTCCATCCATGTCTATCTAGAAAACCCTGCTCTTTTGTCCCACACTATTTTCAAAGGGCTTACAGATATAACCTATAACCAGATAGGCTATAACCTCACTCAGAGGTATGGAACAGGATTCCAAATGAGGGTGTTGATATTATTTATCAGTTCCACTGGGTTTACATTCAGTCCTTAGAGCATTAGCCGTAGACTAACGCCCCTTGTTCCTTGTCCCCTTTTCTCTTTTCAGTTTCTGCTCTGCTTCACTCCCTTAAAGATCCTAACTTAACTTTGAAGCTATTATTTACCACTGAGATTGTTAGGACTCATCCTGGCTCCATCCTAGGATGGCAATAGCTCATCTTTCGTGAGGAGCATCTTCAAACCTCTACCTTGCTAATAAAAATCGTTCTATATAGAAATCTTAAATAGCCACTGTTATAAAATACCTCTCTCCAGCAGGAACAAGGATGGGTGGAACAAAGGTGGGGAAAAAACCTGGAACATACCACCTGTCCACAGGTAAACATGTCAGAGTCCCCAATCTTGAGGAGCTCAACTTCTAGTAAAGTCAGAGGCGTACATAACTAGCTTGAATGATACCTGCTAGAATGGGATGAGGTTAAAGAATAGGAATAAGGAACACAGGGCAACTTCATAGCACAGGAAACTATCTTTCCTTGACTGGACTGGAGAAGGCTTCACACAGGAGTTGGACCTTCAAAGATGGGTCAGACGAGAAAAGGCCAAGCAAAGGACATCAGTGAAAGCACAGATGCTGTAACGAGTATGGCACTTAGAAGCCAGCACCACTTTGTAAACATAAACTGTAATAATTAGAGCAGTTTCAATTTTAGAATTGAAAGACTAAAGTTCAGACTCCACTGGAAGAAATCAGAGGATATTTTGTTAAGATAATAATGAGTACATTTTCAGTTTGTCATTATTTCTCATTTTCCAGCTCAAGCCCAGTGCACACCCTGAATCTTAGTTCCAAAGGTCTCTGTACACAGAAGAGAACGATGGGATATTTATAATCAGGGAAATAAGCCACTTGGGACATACAGAGAGTGGCAATCCTGGGCATTGTTAATTCTGACCCTGTGGCCAGAAAGTCAGAGGACACCAATGTAGGCATAACCAGCCCTTCCAGCTTAAAACCCATAGGGGAATATCTTCATAATGATCAGGGCCCCTGTGAGCCCTTGATTTCTTGTACATGTGGGAAGGTGCCTGGATGCCCGGTCTGATAAACCAGGCTCTAACAGTTCTGAGCAAGAAGAATAGGGTTATGACAGGTGACAGACCCAACTGCTGTTAATGCCAATAAAAGGACACATCTGACTTTTCTTACAATTAAGCCAATAGGTCCCTCTTGTTAACACTGCATTGAGGAAAAATGAAAACAATAACAAAAGTAAAATAAATATACACAAAACTGGAGGGAATAGTCATCTGCAAAAGAAGACCTTTGCTCAAATGGCTTATTTTGGTAACTAAAGTATGAATAATTGGATTAATCTGCTTGCAAAAAAAAAATCAAGTGTGAACTCAGCATTTTCCCCCAGATAATGAAAAGGACAGGCAACAGGAGCCATATTAAACACTTCTAGTTAGACAAGCTCACAGCAATTCTAGGGAAAAAAAAAGTCAGAAAACAGTTTTTCAGGTTCAAGCTGTAATTGCCAATAGATAAAGAGTGTGTAGGAGATAATGAGTTTGGAAGGACAGAGCAACGAGACAGCTATATATCCACTGGCCTAGCCCTTGAGACCACTTTATATGTTCACTCCACCCATGCAAATTTGACCTCGTGTTTCTTCCTGTCTGCTAAAAAGGATAACTATTCATTTACCACTTGTTTTACTCTATGGCATGTGTGTGTATGTGTATGTTTGTTTCAAAGTCACGAGTGTATGCATTTGAACATGTGTATGAAGATACAGGTATTAAGTGGAAAATGGGGAGCAACATCCTATATGGGAAATGAACATCCAAGAAAATCAAGTCTTTGATACATTAAGACAGGCTACGTGTTAACACTACTCCAATATACCGTTGTACTGAGATCAGCTTTTTCTTCCTTTGCCTCAAGCCACATACCAGGTCCAACTTTCGTTAACCCAGTTTCTATCTGTGCCAGGACTCAGAATTAAATGGGCTTAGGCCAAGGCCCTGGAGCAGGAAGGATGTACAGATGGTCCCTCACTTAACAGTTCAACTTAGTTTTTTGACTTTACGATGGTACGAAAGTGATACACGTTCAGTAGAAACCATACTTTGAATTTTGATCTTTTC